>NC_133558.1:45931132-46240078 GCF_048773025.1 Camelus bactrianus | reverse complement strand
TACTCTGGTTTCTCAGTCTGTTTCCTAGTGCCGGTTTGAAGTTCCTGCAGTTTTCACTGTAAAACCGTGTTGGAGCTTGTACCTACCCATATATATGTATGGAGTGGAGTTTGCAACTGAAAAGAAACTTTGTGTTCCCAACAAGCTAGGTGAAGGACGGCTTTCACACACACATATCTCTTAGAACTGAGCATGTGGAGTGAAGTTCGTTCATCTAGCACAAAGTGAATGGGTTGTAGGAGAAACTTTTACTCTGCTTTCTCAGTCTGTTTCCTAGTGCCGGTTTGAAGTCCCTGCAGCTTTCACTGTAAAACAGAGTTGGAGCTAGTACCTCCCCATATATACGTATGGAGTGGAGTTTGCAACTGAAAAGAAACTTTATGTTCCCAACAAGCTAGGTGAAGGACGGCTTTCACACATACTTATCTCTCAGAACTGAGCATTTGGAGAGATGTTCGTTAATCTAGCACAAAGGGAACGGGTTGCAGGAGAAACTTTTACTCTGGATTCTCTGTCTGTTTCCTATTGCCGGTTTGAAGTTCCTGCAGTTTTCACTGTAAAACCGTGTTGGAGCTAGTACCTCCCCATATATATGTAAGGAGTGGAGTTTGCTACTGAAAAGAAACTTTGTGTTCCCAACAAGTTAGGTGAAGAACGGTTTTCACACACACATATCTCTCAGAAATGAGCATGTGGACAGACATTCATTCATCTAGCACAAAGGGAAAGGGTTGCAGGAGGAACTTTCACTCTGGTTTCTCAGTCTGTTTCCCAGTGCCGGTTTGAAGTTCCTGCAGTTTTCACTGTAAAACCGAGTGGGAGCTAGTACCTACCAATAAATATGTATGCAGTGAACTTTGAACCTGAAAAGAATCTTTGTGTTCCCAACAAGCTAAATGAAGGACGGCTTTCACACACACTTTTTTCTTAGAAATAAGCATGTGGAGAAACCTTCGTTCATCTAGCAGCAAGTGAACGGGTTGCAGGAGAAACTTTTACTCTGCTTTCTCAGTCTGTTTCCTAGTGCCAGTTTGAAGTTCTTGCAGTTTTCACTGTAAAAAGGAGTTGGAGCTAGTACCTCTCCATATATGTATATGGAGTGGAGTTTGCAACTGAAAAGAAACTTTGTGTTCCCAACACGCTAGGTGAAGGACGGCTTTCACACACACTTATCTCTCAGAACTGAGCATGTGGAGAGACATTCGTTCATCTAGCACAAAAGGTAAAGTTTGTAGGAGAAACTTTTACTCTGGTCTCTCAGTCTGTTTCCTAGTGCCGGTTTGAAGTTCCTGCAGTTTTCACTGTAAAACCGCGTTGGAGCTAGTACCTACCCATTTATATGTATGGATTGGAGTTTGCAACTGAAAAGAAACTTTGTGTTCCCAACAAGCTAGGTGAAGGACGGCTTTCACACACATATTTCTCTCAGAACTTAGCATGTGGAGAGAAGTTCGTTCATTTAGCACAAAGGGAATGGGTTGTAGGAGAAACTTTTACTCTGGTTTCTCAGTCTGTTTCCTAGTGCCGGTTTGAAGTTCCTGCAGTTTTCACTGTAAAACCGAGTTGGAGCTAGTACCTCCCCATATATATGTAAGGAGTGGAGTTTGCAACTGAAAAGAAACTTTGTGTTCCCAACAAGCTAGGTGAAGAACGGCTTTCACACACACTTATCTCTCAGATCTGAGCATGTGGACAGACATTCATACATCTAGCACAAAGGGAACGGGTTGCAGGAGAAACTTTCACTCTGGTTTCTCAGTCTGTTTCCTAGTGCCGGTTTGAAGTTCCTGCAGTTTTCACTGTAAAACCGAGTTGGAGCTAGTACCTCCCCATATATATGTATGGAGTGGAGTTTTCAACTGAAAAGAAACTTTGTGTTCCCAACAAGCTAGGTGAAGGACGGCTTTCACACACACTTATCTCTCAGAACTGAGCATGTGTAGAGACGTCTGTTCATCTAGCACCAAGGGAACGGTTTGTAGGGTAAATATATACTCTGGTTTCTCAGACTCTTTCCTAGTGCTGTTTTGATGTTCCTGCAGTTTTCACTGTAAAACCGAGTGGGAGCTGGTACCTACCAATATATATGTATGCAGTGAAGTTTGAACCTGAAAAGAAACTTTGTGTTCCCAACAAGCTAAATGAAGGACGGCTTTCACACACAATTATTTCTTAGAAATAAGCATGTGGAGAAACATTCGTTCATCTAGCACCAAGTGAACGGGTTGCAGGTGAAACTTTTACTCTGCTTTCTCAGTCTGTTTCCTAGTGCCGGTTTGAAGTTCCTGCAGTTTTCACTGTAAAAAGGAGTTGGAGCTAGTACCTCCCCATATATATATATGGAGTGGAGTTTGCAACTGAAAAGAAACTTTGTGTTCCCAACAAGCTTGTTGAAGGACGGCTTTCACACACACTTATCTCTCAGAACTGAGCATGTGGAGAGACGTTCGTTCATCTAGCACAAAGGGAACGTTTTGCAGGAGAAAATATTACTCTGGTTTCTCAGTCTGTTTCCTAGTGCCAGTCTGAAGTTCCTGCATTTTTCAATGTAAAACACTTTTGGAGCTAGTGCCTCCCCATATATATGTATGGATTGGAGTTTGCAACTGAAAAGAAACTTTGTGTTCCCAACAAGTTAGGTGAAGTACGGCTTTCACACACACTTATCTCTCAGATCTGAGCATGTGGACAGACGTTCGTTTATCTAGCACAAAGGGAAAGTTTTGTAGGAGAAACTTTTACTCTGCTTTCTCAGTCTGTTTCCTAGTGCCGGTTTGAAGTTCCTGCAGTTTTCACTGTAAAACCGAGTTGGAGCTATTACCTCCCCATATATATGTAAGGAGTGGAGTTTGCAACTGAAAAGAAACTTTGTGTTCCCATCAAGCTAGGTGAAGAACGGCTTTCACACACACTTATCTCTCTGAACTGAGCATGTGGACAGACATTCATTCATCTAGCACAAAGGGAACGGGTTGCAGGAGAAACTTTCACTCTGGTTTCTCAGTCTGTTTCCTAGTGCCGGTTTGAAGTTCCTGCAGTTTTCACTGTAAAACCGAGTTGGAGCTTGTACCTCCCCATATATATGTATGGAGTGGAGTTTTCAACTGAAAAGAAACTTTGTGTTCCCAACAAGCTAGGTGAAGGACGGCTTTCACACACAATTATCTCTCAGAACTGAGCATGTTTAGAGATGTCTGTTCATCTAGCACCAAGGGAACGGTTTGCAGGGTAAACATATACTCTGGTTTCTCAGACTCTTTCCTAGTGCTGTTTTGATGTTCCTGCAGTTTTCACTGTAAAACCGAGTGGGAGCTAGTACATACCAATATATATGTATGCAGTGAAGTTTGAACCTGAAAAGAAAATTTGTGCTCCCAACAAGATATGTGAAGGGCGGCTTTCACACACACTTATCTCTCAGAAATGAGCATGTGGAGAGACGTTCGTTCTTCTAGCACAAATTGAACGGGTTGCAGGAGAAACTTTTACTCTGCTTTCTCATTCTGTTTCCTAGTGCCGGTTTGTAGTTCCTGCAGTTTTCACTGTAAAAAGGAGTTGGAGCTAGTACCTCCCCATATATATATATGGAGTGGAGTTTGCAACTGAAAAGAAACTTTGTGTTCCCAACAAGCTAGGTGAAGGACGGCTTTCACACACACTTGTTTCTCAGAACTGAGCATGTGGAGAAACGTTCGTTCATCTAGCACAAAGGGAACGGTTTGCAGGAGAAAATTTTACTCTGGTTTCTCAGTCTGTTTCCTAGTGCCAGTCTGAATTTCCTGCATTTTTCAATGTAAAACAGATTTGGAGCTAGTACCTCCCCATATATATGTATGGAGTGGAGTTTGCAACTGAAAAGAATCTTTGTGTTCCCAACAAGTTAGGTGAAGTACGGCTTTCACACACACTTATCTCTCAGAACTGAGCACGTGGAGAGACGTTCATTCATCTATCACAAAGGGAACGGGTTGCAGGAGAAACTTTTACTCTGGTTTCTCAGTCTGTTTCCTAGTGCCGGTTTGAAGTTCCTGCAGTTTTCACTGTAAAACCGAGTTGGAGCTAGTACCTCCCCATATATATGTAAGGAGTGGAGTTTGCAACTGAAAAGAAACTTTGTGTTCCCAACAAGCTAGGTGAAGGACGGCTTTCACACACAATTATCTCTCAGAACTGAGCATGTGTAGAGACGTCTGTTCATCTAGCACCAAGGGAACGGTTTGTAGGTTAAACATATACTCTGGTTTCTCAGACTCTTTCCTAGTGCTGTTTTGATGTTCCTGCAGTTTTCACTGTAAAACCGAGTGGGAGCTAGTACCTACCAATATAAATGTATGCAGTGAAGTTTGAACCTGAAAAGAAACTTTGTGTTCCCAACAAGCTAAATGAAGGACGGCTTTCACACACAATTATTTCTTAGAAATAAGCATGTGGAGAAACATTCGTTCATCTAGCACCAAGTGAACGGGTTGCAGGAGAAACTTTTACTCTGCTTTCTCAGTCTGTTTCCTAGTGCCGGTTTGAAGTTCCTGCAGTTTTCACTGTAAAAAGGAGTTGGAGCTAGTACCTCCCCATATATATATATGGAGTGGAGTTTGCAACTGAAAAGAAACTTTGTGTTCCCAACAAGCTAGTTGAAGGACGGCTTTCACACACACTTATCTCTCAGAACTGAGCATGTGGAGAGACGTTCGTTCATCTAGCACAAAGGGAACGGTTTGCAGGAGAAAATTTTACTCTGGTTTCTCAGTCTGTTTCCTAGTGCCAGTCTGAAGCTCCTGCATTTTTCAATGTAAAACAGATTTGGAGCTAGTGCCTCCCCATATATATGTATGGATTGGAGTTTGCAACTGAAAAGAAACTTTGTGTTCCCAACAAGTTAGGTGAAGTACGGCTTTCACACACACTTATCTCTCAGATCTGAGCATGTGGACAGACGTTCGTTTATCTAGCACAAAGGGAAAGTTTTGTAGGAGAAACTTTTACTCGGCTTTCTCAGTCTGTTTCCTAGTGCCGGTTTGAAGTTCCTGCAGTTTTCACTGTAAAACCGAGTTGGAGCTTGTACCTCCCCATATATATGTATGGAGTGGAGTTTGCAACTGAAAAGAAACTTTGTGTTCCCAACAAGCTAGGTGAAGGACGACATTCACACACACTTTTCTCTCAGAACTGAGCATGTGGAGAGATGTTCATTCATCTAGCACAAAGGGAACGGGTTGTTTTAGAAACTTTTTCTCTGATTTCTCAGTCTGTTTCCTAGTGCCGGTTTGAAGTTCCTGCAGCTTTCACTGTAAAACAGAGTTGGATCTAGTACCTCCCCATATATATGTATGGAGTGGAGTTTGCAACTGAAAAGAAACTTTATGTACCAACAAGCTAGGTGAAGTACGGCTTTCACACACACTTATCTCTCAGAACTGAGCATGTGGAGAGACGTTCGTTCATCTAGCACAAAGGGAAAGGTTTGCAGGAGAAACTTTCACTCTGGTTTCTCAGTTTCCTAGTGCCGGTTTGATGTTCCTGCAGTTTTCACTGTAAAACCGAGTTGAGGCTATTACCTCCCCATATATATGTAAGGAGTGGAGTTTGCACCTGAAAAGAAACTTTGTGTTCCCAACAAGCTAGGTGAAGAACGGCTTTACACACACTTATCTCTCAGAACTGAGCATGTGGACAGACATTCATTCATCTAGCACAAATGGAACGGGTTGCAGGAGAAACTTTCACTCTGGTTTCTCAGTCTGTTTCCTAGTGCCGGTTTGAAGTTCCTGCAGTTTTCACTGTAAAACCGAGTTGGAGCTAGTACCTCCCCATATATATGTATGGAGTGGAGTTTTCAACTGAAAAGGAACTTTGTGTTCCCAACAAGCTAGGTGAAGGACGGCTTTCACACACAATTATCTCTCAGAACTGAGCATGTGTAGAGATGTCTGTTCATCTAGCACCAAGGGAACGGTTTGTAGGGTAAACATATACTCTGGTTTCTCAGACTCTTTCCTAGTGCTGTTTTGATGTTCCTGCAGTTTTCACTGTAAAACCGAGTGGGAGCTAGTACATACCAATATATATGTATGCAGTGAAGTTTGAACCTGAAAAGAAACTTTGTGCTCCCAACAAGATATGTGAAGGGCGGCTTTCACACACACTTATCTCTCAGAACTGAGCATGTGGAGAGACGTTCGTTCATCTAGCACCAAGTGAACGGGTTGCAGGAGAAACTTTTACTCTGCTTTCTCATTCTGTTTCCTAGTGCCGGTTTGTAGTTCCTGCAGTTTTCACTGTAAAAAGGAGTTGGAGCTAGTACCTCCCCATATATATATATGGAGTGGAGTTTGCAACTGAAAAGAAACTTTGTGTTCCCAACAAGCTAGGTGAAGGACGGCTTTCACACTCACTTATCTCTCAGAACTGAGCATGTGGAGAGACGTTCGTTCATCTAGCACAAAGGGAACGGTTTGCAGGAGAAAATTTTACTCTGGTTTCTCAGTCTGTTTCCTAGTGCCAGTCTGAAGTTCCTGCATTTTTCAATGTAAAACAGATTTGGAGCTAGTACCTCCCCATATATATGTATGGAGTGGAGTTTGCAACTGAAAAGAAACTTTGTGTTCCCAACAAGTTAGGTGAAGTACGGCTTTCACACACACTTATCTCTCAGAACTGAGCACGTGGAGAGACGTTCGTTCATCTATCACAAAGGGAACGGGTTACAGGAGAAACTTTTACTCTGGTTTCTCAGTCTGTTTCCTAGTGCCGGTTTGAAGTTCCTGCAGTTTTCACTGTAAAACCGAGTTGGAGCTAGTACCTCCCCATATATATGTAAGGAGTGGATTTTGCAACTGAAAAGAATGTTTGTGTTCCCAACAAGCTAGGTGAAGGACGACATTCACACACACTTTTCTCTCAGAACTGAGCATGTGGAGAGACGTTCATTCATCTAGCACAAAGGGAACGGGTTGTTTTAGAAACTTTTACTCTGATTTCTCAGTGTGTTTCCTAGTGCCGGTTTGAAGTTCCTGCAGTTTTCACTGTAAAAAGGAGTTGGAGCTAGTACCTCCCCATATATATATATGGAGTTGAGTTTGCAACTGAAAAGAAACTTTGTGTTCCCAACAAGCTAGTTGAAGGACGGCTTTCACACACACTTATCTCTCAGAACTGAGCATGTGGAGAGACGTTCGTTCATCTAGAACAAAGGGAAAGGTTTGCAGGAGAAAATTTTACTCTGGTTTCTCAGTCTGTATCCTAGTGCCGGTTTGATGTTCCTGCAGTTTTCACTGTAAAAACGAGTTGGAGCTAGTGCCTCCCCATATATATGTATGGATTGGAGTTTGCAACTGAAAAGAAACTTTGTGTTCCCAACAAGTTAGGTGAAGTACGGCTTTCACACACACTTATCTCTCAGATCTGAGCATGTGGACAGACGTTCGTTTATCTAGCATAAAGGGAAAGTTTTGTAGGAGAAACTTTTACTCTGCTTTCTCAGTCTGTTTCCTAGTGCCGGTTTGAAGTTCCTGCAGTTTTCACTGTAAAACCGAGTTGGAGCTAGTACCTCCCCATATATATGTATTGAGTGGAGTTTTCAACTGAAAAGAAACTTTGTGTTCCCAACAAGCTAGGTGAAGGACGGCTTTCACACACACTTATCTCTCAGAACTGAGCATGTGTAGAGACGTCTGTTCATCTAGCACCAAGGGAACGGTTTGTAGGGTAAACATATACTCTGGTTTCTCTGACTCTTTCCTAGTGCTGTTTTGATGTTCCTGCAGTTTTCACTGTAAAACCGAGTGGGAGCTAGTACATACCAATATATATGTATGCAGTGAAGTTTGAAACTGAAAAGAATCTTTGTGCTCCCAACAAGATATGTGAAGGGCGGCTTTCACACACACCTATCTCTCAGAACTGAGCATGTGGAGAGACGTTCGTTCATCTAGCACCAAGTGAACGGGTTGCAGGAGAAACTTTTACTCTGCTTTCTCAGTCTGTTTCCTAGTGCCGGTTTGTAGTTCCTGCAGTTTTCACTGTAAAAAGGAGTTGGAGCTAGTACCTCCCCATATATATATATGGAGTGGAGTTTGCAACTGAAAAGAAACTTTGTGTTCCCAACAAGCTAGGTGAAGGACGGCTTTCACACTCACTTATCTCTCAGAACTGAGCATGTGGAGAGACATTCGTTCATCTAGCACAAAGGGAACGGTTTGCAGGTGAAAATTTTACTCTGGTTTCTCAGTCTGTTTCCTAGTGCCAGTCTGAAGATCCTGCATTTTTCAATGTAAAACAGATTTGGAGCTAGTACCTCCCCATATATATGTAAGGAGTGGATTATGCAACTGAAAAGAAAGTTTGTGTTCCCAACAAGCTAGATGAAGGACGACATTCACACACACTTTTCTCTCAGAACTGAGCATGTGGAGAGACATTCATTCATCTAGCACAAAGGGAACGGGTTGTTTTAGAAACTTTTACTCTGATTTCTCAGTCTGTTTCCTAGTGCCGGTTTGAAGTTCCTGCAGCTTTCACTGTAAAACAGAGTTGGATCTAGTACCTCCCCATATATATGTATGGAGTGGATTTGCAACTGAAAAGAAACTTTATGTACCAACAAGCTAGTTGAAGGACGGCTTTCACACACACTTATCTCTCAGAACTGAGCATGTGGAGAGACGTTCGTTCATCTAGCACAAATGGAATGGGTTGCAGGAGAAACTTTCACTCTGGTTTCTCAGTTTCCTAGTGCCGGTTTGAAGTTCCTGCAGTTTTCACTGTAAAACCGAGTTGGAGCTAGTACCTCCCCATATATATGTAAGGACTGGAGTTTGCAACTGAAAAGAAACTTTGTGTTCCCAACAAGCTAGGTGAAGAAAGGCTTTCACACACACTTATCTCTCAGAACTGAGCATGTGGACAGACATTCATTCATCTAGCACAAAGGGAACGGGTTGCAGGGGAAACTTTCACTCTGGTTTCTCAGTCTGTTTCCTAGTGCCGGTTTGAAGTTCCTGCAGTTTTCACTGTAAAACCGAGTTGGAGCTAGTACCTCCCCATATATATGTATGGAGTGGAGTTTGCAACTGAAAAGAAACTTTGTGTTCCCAACAAGATAGGTTAAGTGCGGCTTTCACACACACTGATCTCTCAGAACTGAGCATGTGGAGAGACGTTCGTATATCTAGCACAAAGGGAACGGGTTGCAGGAGAAACTTATACTCTGGTTTCTCAGTCTGTTTCCTAGTGCCGGGTTGAAGTTCCTGCAGTTTTCACTGTAAAACCGAGTTGGAGCTAGTACCTACCCATATATATGTAAGGAGTGGATTTTGCAACTGAAAAGAATGTTTGTGTTCCCAACAAGCTAGGTGAAGGACGACATTCACACACACTTTTCTCTCAGAACTGAGCATGTGGAGAGACGTTCATTCATCTAGCACAAAGGGAACGGGTTGTTTTAGAAACTTTTACTCTGATTTCTCAGTGTGTTTCCTAGTGCCGGTTTGAAGTTCCTGCAGTTTTCACTGTAAAAAGGAGTTGGACCTAGTACCTCCCCATATATATATATGGAGTTGAGTTTGCAACTGAAAAGAAACTTTGTGTTCCCAACAAGCTAGTTGAAGGACGGCTTTCACACACACTTATCTCTCAGAACTGAGCATGTGGAGAGACGTTCGTTCATCTAGCACAAAGGGAAAGGTTAGCAGGAGAAAATTTTACTCTGGTTTCTCAGTCTGTTTCCTATTGCCGGTTTGAAGTTCCTGCAGTTTTCACTGTAAAACCGAGTTGGAGCTAGTACCTCCCCATATATATGTATGGAGTGGAGTTTTCAACTGAAAAGAAACTTTGTGTTCCCAACAAGCTAGGTGAAGGACGGCTTTCACACACACTTATCTCTCAGAACTGAGCATGTGTAGAGACGTCTGTTCAT
Organism: Camelus bactrianus; assembly: GCF_048773025.1. NCBI lineage: Eukaryota > Metazoa > Chordata > Mammalia > Artiodactyla > Camelidae > Camelus > Camelus bactrianus. Next base: position 46,230,165 of record NC_133558.1, on the reverse strand, counting down.
CTAGCACCAAGGGAACGGTTTGTAGGGTAAACATATACTCTGGTTTCTCTGACTCTTTCCTAGTGCTGTTTTGATGTTCCTGCAGTTTTCACTGTAAAACCGAGTGGGAGCTAGTACATACCAATATATATGTATGCAGTGAAGTTTGAACCTGAAAAGAAACTTTGTGCTCCCAACAAGATATGTGAAGGGCGGCTTTCACACACACATATCTCTCAGAACTGAGCATGTGGAGAGACGTTCGTTCATCTAGCACCAAGTGAACGGGTTGCAGGAGAAACTTTTACTCTGCTTTCTCAGTCTGTTTCCTAGTGCCGGTTTGTAGTTCCTGCAGTTTTCACTGTAAAAAGGAGTTGGAGCTAGTACCTCCCCATATATATATATGGAGTGGAGTTTGCAACTGAAAAGAAACTTTGTGTTCCCAACAAGCTAGGTGAAGGACGGCTTTCACACTCACTTATCTCTCAGAACTGAGCATGTGGAGAGACATTCGTTCATCTAGCACAAAGGGAACTGTTTGCAGGAGAAAATTTTACTCTGGTTTCTCAGTCTGTTTCCTAGTGCCAGTCTGAAGATCCTGCATTTTTCAATGTAAAACAGATTTGGAGCTAGTACCTCCCCATATATATGTAAGGAGTGGATTATGCAACTGAAAAGAAAGTTTGTGTTCCCAACAAGCTAGGTGAAGGACGACATTCACACACACTTTTCTCTCATAACTGAGCATGTGGAGAGACGTTCATTCATCTAGCACAAAGGGAACGGGTTGTTTTAGAAACTTTTACTCTGGTTTCTCAGTCTGTTTCCTAGTGCCGGTTTGAAGTTCCTGCAGCTTTCACTGTAAAACAGAGTTGGATCTAGTACCTCCCCATATATATGTATGGAGTGGATTTGCAACTGAAAAGAAACTTTATGTACCAACAAGCTAGTTGAAGGACGGCTTTCACACACACTTATCTCTCAGAACTGAGCATGTGGAGAGACGTTCGTTCATCTAGCACAAATGGAATGGGTTGCAGGAGAAACTTTCACTCTGGTTTCTCAGTTTCCTAGTGCCGGTTTTAAGTTCCTGCAGTTTTCACTGTAAAACCGAGTTGGAGCTAGTACCTCCCCATATATATGTAAGGACTGGAGTTTGCAACTGAAAAGAAACTTTGTGTTCCCAACAAGCTAGGTGAAGAACGGCTTTCACACACACTTATCTCTCAGAACTGAGCATGTGGACAGACATTCATTCATCTAGCACAAAGGGAACGGGTTGCAGTGGAAACTTTCACTCTGGTTTCTCAGTCTGTTTCCTAGTGCCGGTTTGAAGTTCCTGCAGTTTTCACTGTAAAACCGAGTTGGAACTAGTACCTCCCCATATATATGTATGGAGTGGAGTTTTCAACTGAAAAGAAACTTTGTGTTCCCAACAAGCTAGGTGAAGGACGGCTTTCACACACAATTATCTCTCAGAACAGAGCATGTGTAGAGACGTCTGTTCATCTAGCACCAAGGGAACTGTTTGTAGGGTAAACATATACTCTGGTTTCTCAGACTCTTTCCTAGTGCTGTTTTGATGTTCCTGCAGTTTTCACTGTTAAACCGAGTGGGAGCTAGTACCTACCAATATATATGTATGCAGTGAAGTTTGAACCTGAAAAGAAACTTTGTGCTTCCAACAAGATAAGTGAAGGGCGGCTTTCACACACACTTATCTCTCAGAATTGAGCATGTGGAGAGACGTTCGTTCATCTAGCACAAATGGAAATGTTTGTAGGAGAATCTTTTTCTCTGGTTTCTCAGTCTGTTTCCTAGTGCCGTTTAGATGTTCCTGCAATTATCACTGTAAAAGAGATTTGGAGCTAGTACCTCCCCATATATATGTATGGATTGGAGTTTGCAACTGAAAAGAAACTTAGTGTTCCCAACAAGCTAGTTGAAGGACGGATTTCACACACACTTATCTCACAGAACTGAGCATGTGGAGAGACGTTCGTTCATCTAGCACAAAAGGAACAGGTTGTAGGTGAAACACTTTCTCTGGTTTCTCAGTCTGTTTCCTAGTGCCGGTTTGAAGTTCCTGCAGTTTTCACTGTAAAACCGAGTTGGAGCTAGTACCTCCCCATATATATGTATGGAGTGGAGTTTGCAACTGAAAAGAAACTTTGTGTTCCCAACAAGATAGGTGAAGTGCGGCTTTCACACACACTGATCTCTCAGAACTGAGCATGTGGAGAGACGTTCGTATATCTAGCACAAAGGGAATGGGTTGCAGGAGAAACTTTTACTCTGGTTTCTCAGTCTGTTTCCTAGTGCCGGTTTGTAGTTCCTGCAGTTTTCTCTGTAAAAAGGAGTTGGAGCTAGTACCTCCCCATATATATATATGGAGTGGATTTTGCAACTGAAAAGAAACTTTGTGTTCCCAACAAGCTAGGTGAAGGACGGCTTTCACACACACTTATCTCTCAGAACTGAGCATGTGGAGAGACGTTCTTTCATCTAGCACAAAGGGAACGGTTTGCAGGAGAAAATTTTACTCTGGTTTCTCAGTCTGTTTCCTAGTGCCAGTCTGAAGTTCCTGCATTTTTCAATGTAAAACAGATTTGGAGCTAGTACCTCCCCATATATATGTATGGAGTGGAGTTTGCAACTGAAAAGAAACTTTGTGTTCCCAACAAGTTAGGTGAAGTACGGCTTTGACACACACTTATCTCTCAGAACTGAGCACGTGGAGAGACGTTCGTTCATCTATCACAAATTGAACGGGTTGCAGGAGAAACTTTTACTCTGGTTTCTCAGTCTGTTTCCTAGTGCCGGTTTGAAGTTCCTGCAGTTTTCACTGTAAAACCGAGTTGGAGCTAGTACCTCTCCATATATATGTAAGGACTGGAATTTGCAACTGAAAAGAAACTTTGTGTTCCCAACAAGCTAGGTGAAGAACGGCTTTCACACACACTTATCTCTCAGAACTGAGCATGTGGACAGACATTCATTCATCTAGCACAAAGGGAACGGGTTGCAGGAGAAACTTTCACTCTGGTTTCTCAGTCTGTTTCCTAGTGCCGGTTTGAAGTTCCTGCAGTTTTCACTGTAAAACTGAGTTGGAACTAGTACCTCCCCATATATATGTATGGAGTGGAGTTTTCAACTGAAAAGAAACTTTGTGTTCCCAGCAAGTTAGGTGAAGTAGGGCTTTCACACACAATTATCTCTCAGAACAGAGCATGTGTAGAGACGTCTGTTCATCTAGCACCAAGGGAACTGTTTGTAGGGTAAACATATACTCTGGTTTCTCAGACTCTTTCCTAGTGCTGTTTTGATGTTCCTGCAGTTTTCACTGTAAAACCGAGTGGGAGCTAGTAGCTACCAATATATATGTATGCAGTGAAGTTTGAACCTGAAAAGAAACTTTGTGCTCCCAACAAGATATGTGAAGGGCGGCTTTCACACACACTTATCTCTCAGAACTGAGCATGTGGAGAGACGTTCGTTCATGTAGCACAAAGGGAAAAGTTTGTAGGAGAATCTTTTTCTCTGGTTTCTCAGTCTGTTTCCTAGTGCCGTTTAGAAGTTCCTGCAATTATCACTGTAAAAGAGAGTTGGAGCTAGTACCTCCCCATATATATGTATGGAGTGGAGTTTGCAACTGAAAAGAAACTTAGTGTTCCCAACAAGCTAGGTGAAGTGCGGCTTTCACACACAATGATCTCTCAGAACTGAGCATGTGGAGAGACGTTCGTATATCTAGCACAAAGTGAATGGGTTGCAGGAGAAACTTTTACTCTGGTTTCTCAGTCTGTTTCCTAGTGCCGGTACGTAGTTCCTGCAGTTTTCACTGTAAAACAGAGTTGGAGCTAGTACCTCCCCATATATATATATGGAGTCGAGTTTGCATCTGAAAAGAAACTTTGGGTTCCCAACAAGCTAGGTGAAGTACGGCTTTCACACACAATTACCTGTTAGAACTGAGCATGTGGAGAGACGTTCATTCATCTAGCACAAAGGGAACGGGTTGCAGGAGAAACTTTTACTCTGAATTCTCAGTCTGTTTCCTAGTGCCGGTTTGAAGTTCCTGCAATTTTCACTGTAAAACCGAGTTGGAGCTAGTACCTCCTCATATATATGTATGGATTGGAGTTTGCAAGTGAAAAGAAACTTTGTATTCCCAACAAGATAGCTGAATAGTGGCTTTCACACACACTTATCTCTCAGGACTGAGCATGTGGAGAGACGTTCGTTCATCTAGCACAAAGGGAAAATGTTGTAGGAGAATCTTTTACTCTGGTTTCTCAGTCTGTTTCCTAGTGCCGTTTAGAAGTTCCTGCAATTTTCACTGTAAAACCAAGTTGGAGCTAGTACCTACACGTATATATGTATGGAGAGGAGTTTTCAACTGAAAAAAAACTTTGTGTTCCCAACAAGCTAGGAGAAGAACGGCTTTCACACACACATATCCCTCAGAACTGAGCATGTGGAGAGACGTTCGTTCATCTAGCAGAAAGGGTACGGGATGCAGGAGAAACTTTAACACTGGTTTCTCAGTCTGCTTCCAAGCGCCGGTTTGAAATTCCTGCAGTTTTCACTGTAAAACAGAGTTGGAGCTAGTACCTCCCCATATATATGTATGAAGTGGAGTTTGCAACTGAAAAGAAACTTTGTGTTCCCAACAAGTTAGTTGAAGGACGGTTTTAACAAGCACTTATCTCTCAGAACTGAATATGTGGAGAGACGTTCGTTCATCTAGCACAAAGTTAACGGGTTGTAGTAGAAACTTTTACTCTGGTTTCTCAGTCTGTTTCCTAGTGCTGGTTTGAAGTTCCTGCACTTTTCACTGTAAATTCGAGTTGGAGCTAGTACATCCCCATATATATGTATGGAGTGGAGTTTGCAACTGAAAAGAAACATTGTGTTCCCAACAACCTAGGTGAAGGACGGCTTTCACACACACTTATCTCTCAGAACTGAGCATGTGGAGAGACGTTCGTTCATCTATCACAAAGGGAACGGGATGCAGGAGAAACTTTTACTCTGGTTTCTCAGTCTGTTTCCTAGTGCCGGTTTGAAGTTCCTGCAGTTTTCACTGTAAAACCGAGTTGGAGCTAGTACCTCCCCATATATATGTATGGAGAGGAGTTTGCAACTGAAAAGAAACTTTGTGTTCCCAACTAGCTAGGTGAAGGACGGCTTTCACATACACTTATCTCTCAGAACTGAGCATGTGGAGAGACGTTCGTTCATCTAGCACAAAGGGAACTGGATGTAGGAGAAACTATTAATCTGGTTTCTCAGTCTGTTTCCTAGTGCCGGTTTGAAGTTCCTGCAGTTTTCACTGTAAAACTGATTTGGAGCTAGTATCTCCCCATATATATGTATGGAGTGGATTTTGCAACTGATAAGAAACTTTGTGATCCCAACAACCTAGGTGAACGACGGCTTTCACACACACTTATCTCTCAGAACTGAGCATGTGGAGAGACTTTCGTTCATCTAGCACAAATGGAACGGTTTGCAGGAGAAACTTTTACTCTGGTTTCTCAGTCTGTTTCCTAGTGCCGGTTTGAAGTTCCTGCAGTTTTCACTGTAAAATCGAGTTGAAGCTAGTACCTCCCCATATATATGTATGGATTGGAGTTTGCAACTGAAAAGAAACTTTGTGTTCCCAACAAGTTAGGTGAAGTACGGCTTTCACACACACTTATCTCTCAGAACTGAGCATGTGGACAGACGTTCGTTTATCTAGCACAAAGGGAAAGTGTTGTAGGAGAAACTTTTACTCTGCTTTCTCAGTCTGTTTCCTAGTGCCGGTTTGAAGTTCCTGCAGTTTTCACTGTAAAACCGAGTTGGAGCTAGTACATCCCCATATATATGTAAGGAGTGGATTTTGCAACTGAAAAGAAAGTTTTGTTCCCAACCATCTAGGTGAAGTACGGCTTTCACACACACTTTTCTCTCAGAAGTGAGCATGTGGAGAGTCGTTCATTCATCTAGCACAAAGGGAATGGTTTGCAGTAGAAACTTTCACTCTGTTTTCTCAGTTTCCTAGTGCCGGTTTGAAATTCCTGCACTTTTCACTGTAAAACCGAGTTGGAGCTAGTACCTCCCCATATATATGTAAGGAGTGGAGTTTGCAACTGAAAAGAAACTTTGTGTTCCCAACTAGTTAGGTGAAGAACGGTTTTCACACACACTTATCTCTCAGAAATGAGCATGTGGACAGACATTCATTCATCTAGCACAAAGGGAAAGGGTTGCAGGAGAAACTTTCACTCTGGTTTCTCAGTCTGTTTCCTAGTGCCTGTTTGAATTTCCTGCAGTTTTCACTGTAAAACCGAGTGGGAGCTAGTACCTACCTATATATATGTATGCAGTGAAGTTTGAACCTGAAAAGAAACTTTGTGTTCCCAACAAGCTAAATGAAGGACGGCTTTCACACACACTTTTTTCTTAGAAATAAGCATGTGGATAAACCTTCGTTCATCTAGCACCAAGTGAATGTGTTGCAGGAGAAACTTTTACTCTGCTTTCTCAGTCTGTTTCCTAGTGCCGGTTTGAAATTCCTGCAGTTTTCACTGTAAAAAGGAGTTGGAGCTAGTACCTCTCCATATATATATATGGAGTGGAGTTTGCAACTTAAAAGAAACTTTGTGTTCCCAACACGCTAGGTGAAGGATGGCTTTCACACACACTTATCTCTCAGAACTGAGCATGTGGAGAGACGTTCGTTCATCTAGCACAAAAGGTAAAGTTTGTAGGAGCAACTTTTACTCTGGTTTCTCAGTCTGTTTCCTAGTGCCGGTTTGAATTTCCTGCAGTTTTCACTGTAAAACCTTGTTGGAGCTAGTACCTACCCATATATATGTATGGAGTGGAGTTTGCAACTGAAAAGAAACTTTGTGTTCCCAACAAGCTAGGTGAAGGACGGCTTTCACACACACATTTCTCTCAGAACTGAGCATGTGGAGAGAAGTTCGTTCATCTAGCAAAAAAAGGGAATGGGTTGTAGGAGAAACTTTTACTCTGGTTTCTCAGTCTGTTTCCTAGTGCCGGTTTGAAGTTCCTGCAGTTTTCACTGTAAAACCGAGTTGGAGCTAGTACCTCCTCATATATATGTATGGAGTGGAGTTTGCAACTGAAAAGAAACTTTGTGCTCCCAACAAGATAGGTGAAGGGCGGCTTTCACACACACTTATATCTCAGAACTGAGCATGTGGAGAGACGTTCGTTCATCTAGCACAAAGGGAATGGATTGCAGGAGAAACTTTTACTCTGGTTTCTCAGTCTGTTTCCTAGTGCCGGTTTGAAGTTCCTGCAGTTTTCACTGTAAAACCCAGTTGGAGCTAGTACCTCCCCATATATATGTAAGGAGTGGAGTTTGCATCTGAAAAGAAACTTTTTGTTCCCAAAAAGATAGGTGAAGGACGGCTTTCACACACACTAATCTCTCAGAACTCAGCATGTGGAGAGACGTTCGTTCATCTAGCACAAAGTGAACGGTTTTTAGGAAAAACTTTTACTCCGGTTTCACAGTCTGTTTCCTAGTGCCGTTTAGAAGTTCCTGCAATTTTCACTGTAAAACCGAGTTGGAGCTAGTACCTCCACGTATATATGTATGGAGTGGAGTTTGCAACTGAAAAGAAACTTTGTGTTCCCAACAAGCTAGGTGAAGGTCGTCTTTCACACGCACTTATCTCTCAGAACTGAGCATGTGGAGAGTCGTTCGTTCATCTAGCACAAAGGGAACTGGTTTCAGGAGAAACTTTTACTCTGGTTTCTCAGTCTGTTTCCTAGTGCCGGTTTGAAGTTCCTTCAGTTTTCACTGTAAAACCGAGATGGAGCTTGTACCTCAACATATATATGTATGGAGAGGAGTTTGCATGTGAAAAGAAACTTTGTGTTCCCAACAAGCTAGGTGAAGGACGGATTTCACACACACTTATTTCTCAGAACTGAGCATGTGGAGAGACGTTCGGTCATCTACCACAAAGGGAACGGGATGCAGGGGAAACTTTTACTCTGGTTTCTCAGTCTGTTTCCTAGTGCCGGTTTGAAGTTCCTTCAATTTTCACTGTAAAACAGAGTTGGAGCTAGTACCTCCCCATATATATGTATGGAGTGGAGTTTGCAACTGAAAAGAAACTTTGTGTTCCCAACAAGCTAGGTGAAGGACGGATTTCACACGCACTTATCTCTCAGAACTGAGCATGTGGAGAGACTTTCGTTTATCTAGCACAAAGGGAACTGTTTGCAGGAAAAACTTTTACTCTGGTTTCTCAGTCTGTTTCCTAGTGCCGGTTTGAAGTTCCTGCAGTTTTCACTGTTAAACCGAGTTGGAGCTAGTACCTCCCCATATAAATGTATGGAGTGGAGTTTGCAACTGAAAACAAATTTTGTGTTCCCAACAAGCTAGTTGAAGAACGGATTTCACACGCACTTATCTCTCAGAACTGAGCATGTGGAGAGACGTTCGTTCATCTAGCACAAAGGGAACGTGTTGCAGGAGAAACTTTTACTCTGGTTTTTCAGTCTGTTTCCTAGTGCCGGTTTGAAGTTCCTGCAGTTTTCACTTTAAAACCAAGTTGGAGCTTGTACCTCCCCATATATATGTATGGAGTGGAGTTTGCAACTGAAAAGAAACTTTGTGTTCCCAACAAGCTAGGTTAAGGACGGCTTTCACCCACACTAATCTCTCAGAACTGAGCATGTGGAGAGACGTTCGTTCATCTAGCACAAAAGGAATGGGTTGCAGGAGAAACTTTTACTCTGGTTTCTCAGTCTGTTTCGAAGTGCCGGTTTGAATTTCCTGCAGTTTTCACTGTTAAACCGAGTTGGAGCTAGTACCTCCCCATATATGTGTATGGATTGGAGTTTGCAACTGAAAAGAAACTTTGTGCTCCCAACAAGCTAAGTGAAGGACGGCTTTCACACACAATTATCTCTCAGAACTGAGCATGTGGAGAGACGTTCGTTCATCTAGCACAAAGGGAACTGGTTGTAGGAGAAAATATTACTCTGGATTCTCAGTCTGTTTCCTAGTCCCGGTTTGAAGTTCCTGCAGTTTTCACTGTAAAACTGAGTTGGAGCTCGTACCTCCCCATATATATGTATGGAGTGGAGTTTGCAACTGAAAAGAAACTTTGTGTTCCCAACAAGATAGGTGAAGGACAGCTTTCACACACACTTATATCTCAGAACTCAACATGAGGAGAGACGTTGTTTCATCTAGCAGAAAGGGAACGGGTGGTAGGAGAAACTTTTTCTCTGGTTTCTCAGTCTGATTCTTAGTGCGGGTTAGAAGTTCCTGCAGTTTTCACTGTAAAACCGAGTTGGAGCTAGTACCTCCCCATATATATGTATGGAGTGGAGTTTGCAACTGAAAAGAAACTTTGTGTTCCAAACAAGCTAGGTGAAGGAAGGCTTTCACACAAACTTAACTCTCAGAACTGAGTATGTGGGGAGACGTTCGTTCATCTAGCACAAAGGGAACAGGTTGCAGGAGAAACTTATACTCTGTTTTCTAAGTATGTTTCTAGTGCCGGTTTAAAGTTCCTGCAGTTTTCACTGTAAATCCGAGTTGGAGCTAGAACCTCCCCATATATATGTATGGATTGGATTTTGCAACTGAAAAGAAATTTTGTGTTCCCAACAAGCTAGGTGAAGGACGGCTTTCACACACACTTGTCTCTCAGAACTGAGCATGTGGAGAGACGTTCTTTCATCTAGCACAAAGGGAACGGATTGCAGGAGAAACTTTTACTCTGGTTTCTCAGTCTGTTTCCAAGTGCCGGTTTGAAGTTCCAGCATTTTTCACTGTAAAACAGATTTATAGCTAGTGCCTCCCCATATATATATATGGAGAGGTGTTTTCAACTGTAAAGAATTTTTGTGTTCAAAAAAAGCTAGGTGAAGTACGTCTTTCACACACACTTATCTCTCAGAACTGAGCATGTTGAGAGATGTTCGTTCATCTAGCACAAAGGGAACGGGTTCCAGGAGAAACTTTTACTGTGGTTTCTCAGTGTGTTTCCTAGTGCCGGTTTGAAGTTCCTGCAGTTTACACTGTAAAACCGAGTTGGAGCGAGTACCTCCCCATATATATGTATGGAGTGGAGTTTGCAACTGAAAAGTAACTTTGTGTTCCCAAGAAGCAAGGTGAAGGAAAGCTTTCAGACACACTTAACTCTCAGAACTGAGCATGTGGAGAGACGTTCGTTCATCTAGCAGAAAGGGAACGGTTTGCAGGAGAAACTATTACTCTGGTCTCTCAGTCTGTTTCCTAGTGCCGGTTTGAATTTCCTGCAATTTTCACTATAATAACGAGTTGGAGCTAGTACCTCCCCATATATATGTATGGAGTGGGGTTTGCAACAGAAAAGAATCTTTGTGTTCCCAACAAGCTAGGTGAAGTACGGCTTTCACACACAATTATCTCTCAGAACTGAGCATGTGGAGAGACGTTCGTTCATCTAGCAAAAAGGGAACGGGTTGCAGGAGAAACTTTTACTCTGGTTCCTCAGTGTGTTTCCTAGTGCCGGTTTGAAGTTCCTGCAGTTTTCACTGTAAAACCGATTTGGAGCTAGTACCTCCCCTTATATATGTATGGAGTGCAGTTTGCAACTGAAAAGAAACTTTGTGTTCCCAACAAGCTAGGTGAAGGACGGATTTCAAACACAATTATCTCTCAGAACTGAGCATGTGGAGAGACGTTTGTTCATCTAGCACAAAGGGAACGGGTTGCAGGAGAAACTTTTACTCTGGTTTCTCAGTCTGTTTCCTAGTGACCGTTTGAAGTTCCTGCAGTTTTCACTGTAAAACCGAGTTGGAGCTAGTATCACCCCTTATATAAGTATGGAGTGGAGTTTTCAACTGAAAAGAAACTTTGTGTTCCCAACAACTAGGTGAATAACGGCTTTCTCACACACTTTTCTCTGAACTGAGCTTGTGGAGAGACGTTCGTTCATCTAGCAAAATGGGAATGGGTTACAGGAGATACTTATACTCTGGTTTCTCAGTCTGTTTCCTAGTGCTGGTTTGAAGTTCCTGCAGTTTTCACTGTAAAACCGAGTTGGAGCTAGTACCTCCCCATATATGTGTATGGATTGGAGTTTGCAACTGAAAAGAAACTTTGTGTTCATAACAAGCTAATGAAGGACGGCTTTCACACACAATTATCTCTCAGAACTGAGCATGTGGAGAGACGTTCGTTCATCTAGCACAAAGGGAACTGGTTGTAGGAGAAAACATTTCTCTGGTTTCTCAGTCTGTTTCCTAGTGCCGGTTTGAAGTTCCTGCAGTTTTCACTGTAAAACCGAGTTGGAGCTCGTACCTCTCCATATATATGTATGGAGTGGAGTTTGCAACTGAAAAGAAACTTTGTGTTCCCAACAAGATAGGTGAAGGACAGCTTTCACACACACTTATATCTCAGAACTGAACATGAGGAGAGACGTTGTTTCATCCAGCAGAAAGGGAACGTGTGGTAGGAGAAACTTTTTCTCTGGTTTCTCAATCTGATTCTTAGTGTGGGTTAGAAGTTCCTGCAGTTTTCACTGTAAAACCGAGTTGGAGCTAGTACCTCCCCTTATATATGTATGGAGTGGAGTTTGCAACTGAAAAGAAACTTTGTGTTCCCAACAAGCTAGGTGAAGTACGGATTTCACACACAATTATCTCTCAGAACTGAGCATGTGGAGAGACTTTTGTTCATCTAGCACAAAGGGAACGGGTTGCAGGAGAAACTTTTACTCTGGTTTCTCAGTCTGTTTCCAAGTGCCGGTTTGAAGTTCCAGCATTTTTCACTGTAAAACCGATTTATAGCTAGTACCTCCCCATATATATATATGGAGAGGTGTTTTCAACTGTAAAGAATCTTTGTGTTCAAAAAAAGCTAGGTGAAGTAAGTCTTTCACACACACTTATCTCTCAGAACTGAGCATGTTGAGAGATGTTCGTTCATCTAGCACAAAGGGAACGGGTTGCAGGAGAAACTTTTACTCTGGTTCCTCAGTATGTTTCCTAGTGCCGGTTTGAAGTTCCTGCAGTTTTCACTGTAAAACCGAGTTGGAGCGAGTATCTCCCCATATATATGTATGGAGTGGAGTTTGCAACTGAAAAGTAACTTTGTGTTCCCAAGAAGCTAGGTGAAGGAAGGCTTTCAGACACACTTAACTCTCAGAACTGAGCATGTGGAGAGACGTTCGTTCATCTAGCAGAAAGGGAACGGTTTGCAGGAGAAACTATTACTCTGGTCTCTCAGTCTGTTTCCTAGTGCCTGTTTGAAGTTCCTGCAATTTTCACTATAATAACGAGTTGGAGCTAGTACCTCCCCATATATAAGTATGGAGTGGAGTTTGCAACTGAAAAGAAACTTTGTGTTCCCAACAACTAGGTGAATAACGGCTTTCACACACACTTTTCTCTCAGAACTGAGCATGTGGAGAGACGTTCGTTCATCTAGCAAAAAGGGAATGGGTTGCAGGAGATACTTATACTCTGGTTTCTCAGTCTGTTTCCTAGTGCTGGTTTGAAGTTCCTGCAGTTTTCACTGTAAAACCGAGTTGGAGATAGTACCTCCCCATACATGTGTATGGATTGGAGTTTGCAACTGAAAAGAAACTTTGTGCTCCCAACAAGCTAATTGAAGTACGGCTTTCACACACAATTATCTCTCAGAACTGAGCATGTGGAGAGACGTTCGTTCATCTAGCACAAAGGGAACTGGTTGTAGGAGAAAATATTACTCTGGATTCTCAGTCTGTTTCCTAGTCCCGGTTTGAAGTTCCTGCAGTTTTCACTGTAAAACTGAGTTGGAGCTCGTACATCCCCATATATATGTATGGAGTGGAGTTTGCAACTGAAAAGAAACTTTGTGTTCCCAACAAGATAGGTGAAGGACAGCTTTCACACACACTTATATCTCAGAACTCAACATGAGGAGAGACGTTGTTTCATCTAGCAGAAAGGGAACGGGTGGTAGGAGAAACTATTTCTCTGGTTTCTCAGTCTGATTCTTAGTGCGGGTTAGAAGTTCCTGCAGTTTTCACTGTAAAACCGAGTTGGAGCTAGTACCTCCCCATATATATGTATGGAGTGGACTTTGCAACTGAAAAGAAACTTTGTGTTCCCAACAAGCTAGGTGAAGGAAGGCTTTCACACAAACTTAACTCTCAGAACTGAGTATGTGGGGAGACGTTCGTTCATCTAGCACAAGAGAACAGGTGGCAGGAGAAACTTATACTCTGGTTTCTCAGTATGTTTCCTAGTGCCGGTTTAAAGTTCCTGCAGTTTTCACTGTAAATCCGAGTTGGAGCTAGTACCTCCCCATATATATGTATGGATTGGAATTTGCAACTGAAAAGAAATTTTGTGTTCCCAACAAGCTAGGTGAAGGACGGCTTTCACACACACTTATCTCTCAGAACTGAGCATGTGGAGAGACGTTCGTTCATCTAGCACAAAGGGAACGGATTGCAGGAGAAACTTTTACTCTGGTTTCTCAGTCTGTTTCTAAGTGCCGGTTTGAAGTTCCAGCATTTTTCACTGTAAAACAGATTTATAGCTAGTGCCTCCCCATATATATATATGGAGAGGTGTTTTCAACTGTAAAGAATTTTTGTGTTCAAAAAAAGCTAGGTGAAGTACGTCTTTAACACACACTTATCTCTCAGAACTGAGCATGTTGAGAGATGTTCGTTCATCTAGCACAAAGGGAACGGGTTCCAGGAGAAACTTTTACTGTGGTTTCTCAGTGTGTTTCCTAGTGCCGGTTTGAAGTTCCTGCAGTTTTCACTGTAAAACCGAGTTGGAGCGAGTACCTCCCCATATATATGTATGGAGTGGAGTTTGCAACTGAAAAGTAACTTTGTGTTCCCAAGAAGCTAGGTGAAGGAAGGCTTTCAGACACAATTTTCTCTCAGAACTGAGCTTGTGGAGAGACGTTCGTTCATCTAGCAAAAAGGGAATGGGTTGCAGGAGATACTTATACTCTGGTTTCTCAGTCTGTTTCCTAGTGCTGGTTTGAAGTTCCTGCAGTTTTCACTGTAAAACCGAGTTGGAGCTAGTACCTCCCCATATATGTGTATGGATTGGAGTTTGCAACTGAAAAGAAACTTTGTGTTCCCAACAAGCTAATGAAGGACGGCTTTCACACACAATTATCTCTCAGATCTGAGCATGTGGAGAGACGTTCATTCATCTAGCACAAAGGGAACTGGTTGTAGGAGAAAATATTTCTCTGGTTTCTCAGTCTGTTTCCTAGTGCCGGTTTGAATTTCCTGCAGTTTTCACTGTAAAACCGAGTTGGAGCTCGTACCTCCCCATATATTTATATATGGACTGGAGTTTGCAACTGAAAAGAAACTTTGTGTTCCCAACAAGATAGGTGAAGGACAGCTTTCACACACACTTATATCTCAGAACTGAACATGAGGAGAGACGTTGTTTCATCTAGCAGAAAGGGAACGGGTGGTAGGAGAAACTTTTTCTCTGGTTTCTCAGTCTGATTCTTAGTGCGGGTTAGAAGTTCCTGCAGTTTTCACTGTAAAACTGAGTTGGAGCTAGTACCTCCCCATATATATGTATGGAGTGGAGTTTGCAACTGAAAAGAAACTTTGTGTTCCCAACAAGCTAGGTGAAGGAAGGCTTTCACACAAACTTAACTCTCAGAACTGAGTATGTGGGGAGACGTTCGTTCATCTAGCACAAAGGGAACAGGTTGCAGGAGAAACTTTTTCTCTGGTTTCTCAGTATGTTTCCTAGTGCCGGTTTAAAGTTCCTGCAGTTTTCACTGTAAAACCGAGTTGGAGCTAGTACCTCCCCATATATATGTATGGATTGGATTTTGCAACTGAAAAGAAACTTTGTGTTCCCAACAAGCTAGGTGAAGGAAGGCTTTCACACAAACTTAACTCTCAGAACTGAGTATGTGGGGAGACGTTCGTTCATCTAGCACAAAGGGAACGGATTGCAGGAGAAAGTGTTACTCTGGTTTCTCAGTCTGTTTCCAAGTGCCGGTTTGAAGTTCCAGCATTTTTCACTGTAAAACCGATTTATAGCTAGTACCTCCCCATATATATATATGGAGAGGTTTTTTCAACAGTAAAGAATCTTTGTGTTCAAAAAAAGCTAGGTGAAGTACGTCTTTCACACACACTTATCTCTCAGAACTGAGCATGTTGAGAGATGTTCGTTCATCTAGCACAAAGGGAACGGGTTGCAGGAGAAACTTTTACTGTGGTTTCTCAGTGTGTTTCCTAGTGCCGGTTTGAAGTTCCTGCAGTTTTCACTGTAAAACCGAGTTGGGGCGAGTACCTCCCCATATATATGTATGGAGTGGAGTTTGCAACTGAAAAGTAACTTTGTGTTCCCAAGAAGCTAGGTGAAGGAAGGCTTTCAGACACACTAACCTCTCAGAACTGAGCATGTGGAGAGACGTTCGTTCATCTAGCAGAAAGGGAACGGTTTGCAGGAGAAACTATTACTCTGGTCTCTCAGTCTGTTTCCTAGTGCCGGTTTGATGTTCCTGCATTTTTCACTATAATAACAAGTTGCAGATAGTACCTTCCCATATATATGTATGGAGTGGAGTTTGCAACAGAAAAGAATCTTTGTGTTCCCAACAAGCTAGGTGAAGTACGGCTTTCACACACATTTATCTCTCAGAACTGAGCATGTGGAGAGACGTTCGTTCATCTAGCAAAAATGGAACGGGTTGCAGGAGAAACTTTTACTCTGGTTCCTCAGTATGTTTCCTAGTGCCGGTTTGAAGTTCCTGCAGTTTTCACTGTAAAACAGATTTGGAGCTATTACCTCCCCATATATATGTATGGAGTGGAGTTTGCAACTGAAAAGAAACTTTGTGTTCCCAACAAGCTAGGTGAAGGACGGATTTCACACACAATTATCTCTCAGAACTGAGCATGTGGAGAGACGTATGTTCATCTAGCACAAAGGGAACGGGTTGCAGGAGAAACTTTTACTCTGGTTTCTCAGTCTGTTTCCTAGTGCCCGTTTGAAGTTCCTGCAGTTTTCACTGTAAAACCGAGTTGGAGCTAGTATCACCCCATATATAAGTATGGAGTGGAGTTTGCAACTGAAAAGAAACTTTGTGTTCCCAACAACTAGGTGAATAACGGCTTTCACACACACTTTTCTCTCAGAACTGAGCTTGTGGAGAGACGTTCGTTCATCTAGCAAAAAGGGAATGGGTTGCCGGAAATACTTATACTCTGGTTTCTCAGTCTGTTTCCTAGTGCTGATTTGAAGTTCCTGCAGTTTTCACTGTAAAACCGAGTTGGAGCTAGTACCTCCCCATATA
This sequence comes from Camelus bactrianus, assembly GCF_048773025.1. Classification (NCBI taxonomy): domain Eukaryota; kingdom Metazoa; phylum Chordata; class Mammalia; order Artiodactyla; family Camelidae; genus Camelus; species Camelus bactrianus. The sequence goes on along the minus strand of NC_133558.1, from coordinate 46,213,868 downwards.
TGTGTATGGATTGTAGTTTGCAACTGAAAAGAAACTTTGTGTTCCCAACAAGCTAATGAAGGACGGCTTTCACACACAATTATCTCTCAGAACTGAGCATGTGGAGAGACGTTCGTTCATCTAGCACAAAGGGAACGGATTGCAGGAGAAACTTTTACTCTGGTTTCTCAGTCTGTTTCCAAGTGCCGGTTTGAAGTTCCAGCATTTTTCACTGTAAAACAGATTTATAGCTAGTACCTCCCCATATATATATATGGAGAGGTGTTTTCAACGGTAAAGAATCTGTGTGTTCCCAAAAAGCTAGGTGAAGTACGTCTTTCACACACACTTATCTCTCAGAACTGAGCATGTTGAGAGATGTTCGTTCATCTAGCACAATGGGAACGGGTTGCAGGAGAAACTTTTACTCTGGTTTCTCAGTCTGTTTCCTAGTGCCGGTTTGAAATTCCTGCAGTTTTCTCTGTAAAACCGAGTTGGAGCTAATACCTCCCCATATATATGTATGGAGAGGTGTTGGCAAATTTAAAGAAACTTTGTGTTCCCATCAAGCTAGGTGAAGGACGGCTTTCACACACAGTTATATCTCAGAAGTGAGCATGTGGAGAGACTTTCTTTCATCTAGCAAAAAGGGAAAGTTTTGCAGGAGAAACTTTTACCCTGTTTTCTCAGTCTGTTTCGTAGTGCCGGATTGAAGTTCCTGCAGTTTTCACTGTAAAACCATGTTGAGCTAGTACCTCCCCATATATATGTATGGACTGGAGTTTGCAACTGAAAGAATCTTTGTGTTCCAAACAAGCTAGTTGAAGAACGGCTTTCACACACACTTATCTCTCAGAACTGAGCATGTGGAGAGACGTTCGTTCATCTAGCACAAATGGAACGGGTTGCAGAATAAACTTTTACTCTACATTCTCTTTCTGTTTCCTAGTGCCGGTTAGATGTTCCTGCAGTTTTCACTGTAAAACCGAGTTGGAGCTAGTACCTCCCCATATATGTGTATGGATTGGAGTTTGCAACTGAAAAGAAACGTTGTGTTCCCAACAAGCTAATGAAAGACGGCTTTCACACACAATTATCTCTCAGAACTGAGCATGTGGTGAGACGTTCGTTCATCTAGCACAAAGGGAACTGGTTGTAGGAGAAATTATTTCTCTGGTTTCTCAGTCTGTTTCCTAGTGCCGGTTTGAAGTTCCTGAAGTTTTCACTGTAAAACCGAGTTGGAGCTCGTACCTCCCCATATATATATATATGGAGTGGAGTTTGCAACTGAAAAGAAACTTTGTGTTCCCAACAAGATAGGTGAAGGACAGCTTTCACACACCCTTATATCTCAGAACTGAACATGAGGAGAGACGTTGTTTCATCTAGCAGAAAGGGAACGGGTGGTAGGAGAAACTTTTTCTCTGGTTTCTCAGTCTGATTCTTAGTGCGGGTTAGAAGTTCCTGCAGTTTTCACTGTAAAACCGAGTTGGAGCTAGTACCTCCCCATATATATGTATGGACTGGAGTTTGCAACTGAAAAGAAACTTTGTGCTCCCAACAAGATAGGTGAAGGACGGCTTTCACACACACTTATCTCTCAGAACTGAGCATGTGGAGAGACGTTCGTTCATCTAGCACAAAGGGAACGGATTGCAGGAGAAACTTTTACTCTGGTTTCTCAGTCGGTTTCCAAGTGCCGGTTTGAAGTTCCAGCATTTTTCACTGTAAAACCGATTTATAGCTAGTACCCCCCCATATATATATATGGAGAGGTTTTTTCAACTGTAAAGAATCTTTGTGTTCAAAAAAAGCTAGGTGAAGTTCGTCTTTCACACACACTTATCTCTCAGAACTGAGCATGTTGAGAGATGTTCGTTCATCTAGCAAAAAGGGAACGGGTTGTAGGAGAAACTTTTACTCTGCTTCCTCAGTATGTTTCCTAGTGCCGGTTTGAAGTTCCTGCAGTTTTCACTGTAAAACCGATTTGGAGCTATTACCTCCCCATATATATGTATGGAGTGGAGTTTGCAACTGAAAAGAAACTTTGTGTTCCCAACAAGCTAGGTGAAGGACGGATTTCACACACAATTATCTCTCAGAACTGAGCATGTGGAGAGACGTTTGTTCATCTAGCAAAAAGGGAACAGGTTGCAGGAGAAACTTTTACTCTGGTTTCTCAGTCTGTTTCCTAGTGCCCGTTTGAAGTTCCTGCAGTTTTCACTGTAAAACCGAGTTGGAGCTCGTATCACCCCATATATAAGTATGGAGTGGAGTTTGCAACTGAAAAGAAACTTTGTGTTCCCAACAACTAAGTGAATAACGGCTTTCACACACACTTTTCTCTCAGAACTGAGCTTGTGGAGAGACGTTCGTTCATCTAGCAAAAAGGGAATGGGTTGCAGGAGATACTTATACTCTGGTTTCTCAGTCTGTTTCCTAGTGCTGTTTTGAAGTTCCTGCAGTTTTCACTGTAAAACCGAGTTGGAGCTAGTACCTCCCCATATATGTGTATGGATTGGAGTTTGCAATTGAAAAGGAACTTTGTGTTCCCAACAAGCTAATGAAGGACGGCTTTCACACACAATTATCTCTCAGAACTGAGCATGTGGAGAGACGTTCTTTCATCTAGCAAAAATGGAACGGGTTGCAGGAGAAACATTTACTCTGGTTCCTCAGTATGTTTCCTAGTGCCGGTTTGAAGTTCCTGCAGTTTTCACTGTAAAACCGATTTGGAGCTATTACCTCCCCATATATATGTATGGAGTGGAGTTTGCAACTGAAAAGAAACTTTGTGTTCCCAACAAGCTAGGTGAAGGACGGATTTCACACACAATTATCTCTCAGAACTGAGCATGTGGAGAGACGTTCGTTCATCTAGCAAAAAGGGAATGGGTTGCCGGAAATACTTATACTCTGGTTTCTCAGTCTGTTTCCTAGTGCTGGTTTGAAGTTCCTGCAGTTTTCACTTTAAAACCGAGTTGGAGTTAGTACCTCCCCATATATGTGTATGGATTGGAGTTTGCAACTGAAAAAAACTTTGTGTTCCCAACAAGCTAATGAAGGACGGCTTTCACACACAATTATCTCTCAGAACTGAGCATGTGGAGAGACGTTCGTTCATCTAGCACAAAGGGAACGGATTGCAGGAGAAACTTTTACTCTGGTTTCTCAGTCTGTTTCCAAGTGCCGGTTTGAAGTTCCAGCATTTTTCACTGTAAAACAGATTTATAGCTAGTACCTCCCCATATATATATATGGAGAGGTGTTTTCAACTGTAAAGAATCTGTGTGTTCCCAAAAAGCTAGGTGAAGTACGTCTTTCACACACACTTATCTCTCAGAACTGAGCATGTTGAGAGATGTTCGTTCATCTAGCACAATGGGAACGGGTTGCAGGAGAAACTTTTACTCTGGTTTCTCAGTCTGTTTCCTAGTGCCGGTTTGAAATTCCTGCAGTTTTCTCTGTAAAACCGAGTTGGATCTAATACCTCCCCATATATATGTATGGAGAGGTGTTGGCAAATTTAAAGAAACTTTGTGTTCCCATCAAGCTAGGTGAAGGACGGCTTTCACACACACTTATATCTCAGAAGTGAGCATGTGGAGAGACTTTCTTTCATCTAGCAAAAAGGGAAAGTTTTGCAGGAGAAACTTTTACCCTGTTTTCTCAGTCTGTTTCGTAGTGCCGGATTGAAGTTCCTGCAGTTTTCACTGTAAAACCATGTTGAGCTAGTACCTCCCCATATATATGTATGGACTGGAGTTTGCAACTGAAAGAATCTTTGTGTTCCAAACAAGCTAGTTGAAGAACGGCTTTCACACACACTTATCTCTCAGAACTGAGCATGTGGAGAGACGTTCGTTCATCTAGCACAAATGGAACGGGTTGCAGAATAAACTTTTACTCTACTTTCTCTTTCTGTTTCCTAGTGCCGGTTAGATGTTCCTGCAGTTTTCACTGTAAAACCGAGTTGGAGCTAGTACCTCCCCATATATGTGTATGGATTGGAGTTTGCAACTGAAAAGAAACGTTGTGTTCCCAACAAGCTAATGAAAGACGGCTTTCACACACAATTATCTCTCAGAACTGAGCATGTGGAGAGACGTTCGTTCATCTAGCACAAAGGGAACTGGTTGTAGGAGAAATTATTTCTCTGGTTTCTCAGTCTGTTTCCTAGTGCCGGTTTGAAGTTCCTGCAGTTTTCACTGTAAAACCGAGTTGGAGCTCGTACCTCCCCATATATATATATATGGAGAGGAGTTTGCAACTGAAAAGAAACTTTGTGTTCCCAGCAATATAGGTGAAGGACAGCTTTCACACACCCTTATCTCTCAGAACTGAGCATGTGGAGAGACGTTCGTTCATCTAGCACAAAGGGAACGGATTGCAGGAGAAACTTTTACTCTGGTTTCTCAGTCGGTTTCCAAGTGCCGGTTTGAAGTTCCAGCATTTTTCACTGTAAAACCGATTTATAGCTAGTACCACCCCATATATATATATGGAGAGGTTTTTTCAACTGTAAAGAATCTTTGTGTTCAAAAAAAGCTAGGTGAAGTTCGTCTTTCACACACACTTATCTCTCAGAACTGAGCATGTTGAGAGATGTTCGTTCATCTAGCAAAAATGGAACGGGTTGCAGGAGAAACTTTTACTCTGCTTCCTCAGTATGTTTCCTAGTGCCGGTTTGAAGTTCCTGCAGTTTTCACTGTAAAACCGATTTGGAGCTATTACCTCCCCATATATATGTATGGAGTGGAGTTTGCAACTGAAAAGAAACTTTGTGTTCCCAACAAGATAGGTGAAGGACGGATTTCACACACAATTATCTCTCAGAACTGAGCATGTGGAGAGACGTTTGTTCATCTAGCACAAAGGGAACGGGTTGCAGGAGAACCTTTTACTCTGGTTTCTCAGTCTGTTTCCTAGTGCCCGTTTGAAGTTCCTGCAGTTTTCACTGTAAAACCATGTTGAGCTAGTACCTCCCCATATATATGTATGGACTGGAGTTTGCAACTGAAAGAATCTTTGTGTTCCAAACAAGCTAGTTGAAGAACGGCTTTCACACACACTTATCTCTCAGAACTGAGCATGTGGAGAGACGTTCGTTCATCTAGCACAAATGAAACGGGTTGCAGAATAAACTTTTACTCTACTTTCTCTTTCTGTTTCCTAGTGCCGGTTTGATGTTCCTGCAATTTTCACTGTAAAACCGAGTTGGAGCTAGTACCTCCCCATATATGTGTATGGATTGGAGTTTGCAACTGAAAAGAAACTTTGTGTTCCCAACAAGCTAATGAAAGACGGCTTTCACACACAATTATCTCTCAGAACTGAGCATGTGGAGAGACGTTCGTTCATCTACCAAAAAGGGAACGGTTTGCAGGAGAAACTTTTACTCTGGTTTCTCAGTGTGTTTCCTATTGCCTGTTTGATGTTCCTGCAGTTTTCACTGTAAAACCGAGTTGGAGCTGGTACCACCCCATATATATGTATGGAGTGGAGTTGGCTACTGAAAAGAAGCTTTGTGTTCCCAAGAAGCTAGGTGAAAGTCGGCTTTCACACACACTTATCTCTCAGTTCTGAGCATGTGGAGAGTCGTTCTTTCATCTAGCACAAAGGGAACGGGTTGCAGGGAAAGCTTTTACTCTGGTTCTCACTGTGTTGACTTGTGCCGGTTTGAAGTTCCTGCAGTTTTCACTGTAAAACCGAATTGGAGCTAGTACCTTCCCGTATATATATATGGAGTGTAGTTGGAAACAGAAAAGAAACTTTGTGTTCCCAACAAGCAAGGTGAAGGACGGCTTTCACCCACACTTACCTCTCATAACTGAGCATGTGGAGAGACGTTCGTTCATCTAGCAAAAATAGAACGGGTTGCAGGGGAAACTATTTCTCTGGTTTCTCAATCTGTTTCCTGCTGCCGGTTTGAAGTTCCTGCAGTTTTCTCTGTAAAACCGAGTTGGAGCTAGTAACTCCTCATATTTATATATAGAATGAAGTTTGCATCTGAAAAGAAACTATGTATTCCCGACAATCTAGTTGAAGGACGGCTTTCACACTCACATATCTCTCAGAACTGAGCATGAGGAGAGACGTTCTTTCATCTAGCACCAACGGAAGGGGTTGCAGGAGAAAATTTTAGTCTGGTTTCAGTCGGATTCCTAGTGCCGGTTTGAACTACCTGCAGTTTTCACTGTAAAACCGAGTTGGATTTTGTACCCCCCCATATATATGTATGGAGTGGCGTTTGCACATGAAAAGAAACTTTGTGTTCCCCACAAGCTAGATGAAGGACGGCTTTCAGACACACTTATCTCTCAGACATGAGCATGTGGAGAGACTTTCGTTCATCTAGCACCCAGGGAACGGGTTGAAGGAGAAACTTTACTCTGGTTTCTCAGTCTGTTTCCTAGTGCCGGTTTGAAATTCCGGCAGTTTTCTCTGTAAAACCGAGTTGGAGCTAGTACCTCCCCATATATATGTATGGAGTGCAGTTTGCAACTGATAAGAAACTTTGTGTTCCCAACAAGCTAGGTGAAGTACGGTTTTCACACACACTTATCTCTCAGAATTGAGCATGTGGAGAGACGTTCGTTCATCTAGCACCAAGGGAACGGGTTGTAGGAGAAACTTTTACTCTGATTTCTCAGTCTGTTTCCTAGTGCCGGTTTGAAGTTCCTGCAGTTTTCACTGTAAAAACGAGTTGGAGCTAGTAACTTCCCATATATATGTATGGTGTGTGTTTGCAACTGAAAAGAAACTTTGTGTTCCCAACAAACTAATTGAAGAACGGCTTTCACACACACTTATCTCTCAGAACTGAGCATGTGGAGAGACGTTCGTTCATCTAGCACAAAGGGAACGGGTTGCAGGAGAAACTTTTACTCTGCTTTCTCAGTCTGTTTCCTAGTGCCGGTTTGAAGTTCCTGCAGTTTTCACTGTAAAACCGAGTTGGAGCTAGTACATCCCCATATATATGTAAGGAGTGGATTTTGCAACTGAAAAGAAAGTTTTGTTCCCAACCATCTAGGTGAAGTACGGCTTTCACACACACTTTTCTCTCAGAAGTGAGCATGTGGAGAGTCGTTCATTCATCTAGCACAAAGGGAATGGTTTGCAGTAGAAACTTTCACTCTGTTTTCTCAGTTTCCTAGTGCCGGTTTGAAATTCCTGCACTTTTCACTGTAAAACCGAGTTGGAGCTAGTACCTCCCCATATATATGTAAGGAGTGGAGTTTGCAACTGAAAAGAAACTTTGTGTTCCCAACTAGTTAGGTGAAGAACGGTTTTCACACACACTTATCTCTCAGAAATGAGCATGTGGACAGACATTCATTCATCTAGCACAAAGGGAAAGGGTTGCAGGAGAAACTTTCACTCTGGTTTCTCAGTCTGTTTCCTAGTGCCTGTTTGAATTTCCTGCAGTTTTCACTGTAAAACCGAGTGGGAGCTAGTACCTACCTATATATATGTATGCAGTGAAGTTTGAACCTGAAAAGAAACTTTGTGTTCCCAACAAGCTAAATGAAGGACGGCTTTCACACACACTTTTTTCTTAGAAATAAGCATGTGGATAAACCTTCGTTCATCTAGCACCAAGTGAATGTGTTGCAGGAGAAACTTTTACTCTGCTTTCTCAGTCTGTTTCCTAGTGCCGGTTTGAAATTCCTGCAGTTTTCACTGTAAAAAGGAGTTGGAGCTAGTACCTCTCCATATATATATATGGAGTGGAGTTTGCAACTTAAAAGAAACTTTGTGTTCCCAACACGCTAGGTGAAGGATGGCTTTCACACACACTTATCTCTCAGAACTGAGCATGTGGAGAGACGTTCGTTCATCTAGCACAAAAGGTAAAGTTTGTAGGAGCAACTTTTACTCTGGTTTCTCAGTCTGTTTCCTAGTGCCGGTTTGAATTTCCTGCAGTTTTCACTGTAAAACCTTGTTGGAGCTAGTACCTACCCATATATATGTATGGAGTGGAGTTTGCAACTGAAAAGAAACTTTGTGTTCCCAACAAGCTAGGTGAAGGACGGCTTTCACACACACATTTCTCTCAGAACTGAGCATGTGGAGAGAAGTTCGTTCATCTAGCAAAAAAAGGGAATGGGTTGTAGGAGAAACTTTTACTCTGGTTTCTCAGTCTGTTTCCTAGTGCCGGTTTGAAGTTCCTGCAGTTTTCACTGTAAAACCGAGTTGGAGCTAGTACCTCCTCATATATATGTATGGAGTGGAGTTTGCAACTGAAAAGAAACTTTGTGCTCCCAACAAGATAGGTGAAGGGCGGCTTTCACACACACTTATATCTCAGAACTGAGCATGTGGAGAGACGTTCGTTCATCTAGCACAAAGGGAATGGATTGCAGGAGAAACTTTTACTCTGGTTTCTCAGTCTGTTTCCTAGTGCCGGTTTGAAGTTCCTGCAGTTTTCACTGTAAAACCCAGTTGGAGCTAGTACCTCCCCATATATATGTAAGGAGTGGAGTTTGCATCTGAAAAGAAACTTTTTGTTCCCAAAAAGATAGGTGAAGGACGGCTTTCACACACACTAATCTCTCAGAACTCAGCATGTGGAGAGACGTTCGTTCATCTAGCACAAAGTGAACGGTTTTTAGGAAAAACTTTTACTCCGGTTTCACAGTCTGTTTCCTAGTGCCGTTTAGAAGTTCCTGCAATTTTCACTGTAAAACCGAGTTGGAGCTAGTACCTCCACGTATATATGTATGGAGTGGAGTTTGCAACTGAAAAGAAACTTTGTGTTCCCAACAAGCTAGGTGAAGGTCGTCTTTCACACGCACTTATCTCTCAGAACTGAGCATGTGGAGAGTCGTTCGTTCATCTAGCACAAAGGGAACTGGTTTCAGGAGAAACTTTTACTCTGGTTTCTCAGTCTGTTTCCTAGTGCCGGTTTGAAGTTCCTTCAGTTTTCACTGTAAAACCGAGATGGAGCTTGTACCTCAACATATATATGTATGGAGAGGAGTTTGCATGTGAAAAGAAACTTTGTGTTCCCAACAAGCTAGGTGAAGGACGGATTTCACACACACTTATTTCTCAGAACTGAGCATGTGGAGAGACGTTCGGTCATCTACCACAAAGGGAACGGGATGCAGGGGAAACTTTTACTCTGGTTTCTCAGTCTGTTTCCTAGTGCCGGTTTGAAGTTCCTTCAATTTTCACTGTAAAACAGAGTTGGAGCTAGTACCTCCCCATATATATGTATGGAGTGGAGTTTGCAACTGAAAAGAAACTTTGTGTTCCCAACAAGCTAGGTGAAGGACGGATTTCACACGCACTTATCTCTCAGAACTGAGCATGTGGAGAGACTTTCGTTTATCTAGCACAAAGGGAACTGTTTGCAGGAAAAACTTTTACTCTGGTTTCTCAGTCTGTTTCCTAGTGCCGGTTTGAAGTTCCTGCAGTTTTCACTGTTAAACCGAGTTGGAGCTAGTACCTCCCCATATAAATGTATGGAGTGGAGTTTGCAACTGAAAACAAATTTTGTGTTCCCAACAAGCTAGTTGAAGAACGGATTTCACACGCACTTATCTCTCAGAACTGAGCATGTGGAGAGACGTTCGTTCATCTAGCACAAAGGGAACGTGTTGCAGGAGAAACTTTTACTCTGGTTTTTCAGTCTGTTTCCTAGTGCCGGTTTGAAGTTCCTGCAGTTTTCACTTTAAAACCAAGTTGGAGCTTGTACCTCCCCATATATATGTATGGAGTGGAGTTTGCAACTGAAAAGAAACTTTGTGTTCCCAACAAGCTAGGTTAAGGACGGCTTTCACCCACACTAATCTCTCAGAACTGAGCATGTGGAGAGACGTTCGTTCATCTAGCACAAAAGGAATGGGTTGCAGGAGAAACTTTTACTCTGGTTTCTCAGTCTGTTTCGAAGTGCCGGTTTGAATTTCCTGCAGTTTTCACTGTTAAACCGAGTTGGAGCTAGTACCTCCCCATATATGTGTATGGATTGGAGTTTGCAACTGAAAAGAAACTTTGTGCTCCCAACAAGCTAAGTGAAGGACGGCTTTCACACACAATTATCTCTCAGAACTGAGCATGTGGAGAGACGTTCGTTCATCTAGCACAAAGGGAACTGGTTGTAGGAGAAAATATTACTCTGGATTCTCAGTCTGTTTCCTAGTCCCGGTTTGAAGTTCCTGCAGTTTTCACTGTAAAACTGAGTTGGAGCTCGTACCTCCCCATATATATGTATGGAGTGGAGTTTGCAACTGAAAAGAAACTTTGTGTTCCCAACAAGATAGGTGAAGGACAGCTTTCACACACACTTATATCTCAGAACTCAACATGAGGAGAGACGTTGTTTCATCTAGCAGAAAGGGAACGGGTGGTAGGAGAAACTTTTTCTCTGGTTTCTCAGTCTGATTCTTAGTGCGGGTTAGAAGTTCCTGCAGTTTTCACTGTAAAACCGAGTTGGAGCTAGTACCTCCCCATATATATGTATGGAGTGGAGTTTGCAACTGAAAAGAAACTTTGTGTTCCAAACAAGCTAGGTGAAGGAAGGCTTTCACACAAACTTAACTCTCAGAACTGAGTATGTGGGGAGACGTTCGTTCATCTAGCACAAAGGGAACAGGTTGCAGGAGAAACTTATACTCTGTTTTCTAAGTATGTTTCTAGTGCCGGTTTAAAGTTCCTGCAGTTTTCACTGTAAATCCGAGTTGGAGCTAGAACCTCCCCATATATATGTATGGATTGGATTTTGCAACTGAAAAGAAATTTTGTGTTCCCAACAAGCTAGGTGAAGGACGGCTTTCACACACACTTGTCTCTCAGAACTGAGCATGTGGAGAGACGTTCTTTCATCTAGCACAAAGGGAACGGATTGCAGGAGAAACTTTTACTCTGGTTTCTCAGTCTGTTTCCAAGTGCCGGTTTGAAGTTCCAGCATTTTTCACTGTAAAACAGATTTATAGCTAGTGCCTCCCCATATATATATATGGAGAGGTGTTTTCAACTGTAAAGAATTTTTGTGTTCAAAAAAAGCTAGGTGAAGTACGTCTTTCACACACACTTATCTCTCAGAACTGAGCATGTTGAGAGATGTTCGTTCATCTAGCACAAAGGGAACGGGTTCCAGGAGAAACTTTTACTGTGGTTTCTCAGTGTGTTTCCTAGTGCCGGTTTGAAGTTCCTGCAGTTTACACTGTAAAACCGAGTTGGAGCGAGTACCTCCCCATATATATGTATGGAGTGGAGTTTGCAACTGAAAAGTAACTTTGTGTTCCCAAGAAGCAAGGTGAAGGAAAGCTTTCAGACACACTTAACTCTCAGAACTGAGCATGTGGAGAGACGTTCGTTCATCTAGCAGAAAGGGAACGGTTTGCAGGAGAAACTATTACTCTGGTCTCTCAGTCTGTTTCCTAGTGCCGGTTTGAATTTCCTGCAATTTTCACTATAATAACGAGTTGGAGCTAGTACCTCCCCATATATATGTATGGAGTGGGGTTTGCAACAGAAAAGAATCTTTGTGTTCCCAACAAGCTAGGTGAAGTACGGCTTTCACACACAATTATCTCTCAGAACTGAGCATGTGGAGAGACGTTCGTTCATCTAGCAAAAAGGGAACGGGTTGCAGGAGAAACTTTTACTCTGGTTCCTCAGTGTGTTTCCTAGTGCCGGTTTGAAGTTCCTGCAGTTTTCACTGTAAAACCGATTTGGAGCTAGTACCTCCCCTTATATATGTATGGAGTGCAGTTTGCAACTGAAAAGAAACTTTGTGTTCCCAACAAGCTAGGTGAAGGACGGATTTCAAACACAATTATCTCTCAGAACTGAGCATGTGGAGAGACGTTTGTTCATCTAGCACAAAGGGAACGGGTTGCAGGAGAAACTTTTACTCTGGTTTCTCAGTCTGTTTCCTAGTGACCGTTTGAAGTTCCTGCAGTTTTCACTGTAAAACCGAGTTGGAGCTAGTATCACCCCTTATATAAGTATGGAGTGGAGTTTTCAACTGAAAAGAAACTTTGTGTTCCCAACAACTAGGTGAATAACGGCTTTCTCACACACTTTTCTCTGAACTGAGCTTGTGGAGAGACGTTCGTTCATCTAGCAAAATGGGAATGGGTTACAGGAGATACTTATACTCTGGTTTCTCAGTCTGTTTCCTAGTGCTGGTTTGAAGTTCCTGCAGTTTTCACTGTAAAACCGAGTTGGAGCTAGTACCTCCCCATATATGTGTATGGATTGGAGTTTGCAACTGAAAAGAAACGTTGTGTTCCCAACAAGCTAATGAAAGACGGCTTTCACACACAATTATCTCTCAGAACTGAGCATGTGGAGAGACGTTCGTTCATCTAGCACAAAGGGAACTGGTTGTAGGAGAAATTATTTCTCTGGTTTCTCAGTCTGTTTCCTAGTGCCGGTTTGAAGTTCCTGCAGTTTTCACTGTAAAACCGAGTTGGAGCTCGTACCTCCCCATATATATATATATGGAGAGGAGTTTGCAACTGAAAAGAAACTTTGTGTTCCCAGCAATATAGGTGAAGGACAGCTTTCACACACCCTTATCTCTCAGAACTGAGCATGTGGAGAGACGTTCGTTCATCTAGCACAAAGGGAACGGATTGCAGGAGAAACTTTTACTCTGGTTTCTCAGTCGGTTTCCAAGTGCCGGTTTGAAGTTCCAGCATTTTTCACTGTAAAACCGATTTATAGCTAGTACCACCCCATATATATATATGGAGAGGTTTTTTCAACTGTAAAGAATCTTTGTGTTCAAAAAAAGCTAGGTGAAGTTCGTCTTTCACACACACTTATCTCTCAGAACTGAGCATGTTGAGAGATGTTCGTTCATCTAGCAAAAATGGAACGGGTTGCAGGAGAAACTTTTACTCTGCTTCCTCAGTATGTTTCCTAGTGCCGGTTTGAAGTTCCTGCAGTTTTCACTGTAAAACCGATTTGGAGCTATTACCTCCCCATATATATGTATGGAGTGGAGTTTGCAACTGAAAAGAAACTTTGTGTTCCCAACAAGATAGGTGAAGGACGGATTTCACACACAATTATCTCTCAGAACTGAGCATGTGGAGAGACGTTTGTTCATCTAGCACAAAGGGAACGGGTTGCAGGAGAACCTTTTACTCTGGTTTCTCAGTCTGTTTCCTAGTGCCCGTTTGAAGTTCCTGCAGTTTTCACTGTAAAACCATGTTGAGCTAGTACCTCCCCATATATATGTATGGACTGGAGTTTGCAACTGAAAGAATCTTTGTGTTCCAAACAAGCTAGTTGAAGAACGGCTTTCACACACACTTATCTCTCAGAACTGAGCATGTGGAGAGACGTTCGTTCATCTAGCACAAATGAAACGGGTTGCAGAATAAACTTTTACTCTACTTTCTCTTTCTGTTTCCTAGTGCCGGTTTGATGTTCCTGCAATTTTCACTGTAAAACCGAGTTGGAGCTAGTACCTCCCCATATATGTGTATGGATTGGAGTTTGCAACTGAAAAGAAACTTTGTGTTCCCAACAAGCTAATGAAAGACGGCTTTCACACACAATTATCTCTCAGAACTGAGCATGTGGAGAGACGTTCGTTCATCTACCAAAAAGGGAACGGTTTGCAGGAGAAACTTTTACTCTGGTTTCTCAGTGTGTTTCCTATTGCCTGTTTGATGTTCCTGCAGTTTTCACTGTAAAACCGAGTTGGAGCTGGTACCACCCCATATATATGTATGGAGTGGAGTTGGCTACTGAAAAGAAGCTTTGTGTTCCCAAGAAGCTAGGTGAAAGTCGGCTTTCACACACACTTATCTCTCAGTTCTGAGCATGTGGAGAGTCGTTCTTTCATCTAGCACAAAGGGAACGGGTTGCAGGGAAAGCTTTTACTCTGGTTCTCACTGTGTTGACTTGTGCCGGTTTGAAGTTCCTGCAGTTTTCACTGTAAAACCGAATTGGAGCTAGTACCTTCCCGTATATATATATGGAGTGTAGTTGGAAACAGAAAAGAAACTTTGTGTTCCCAACAAGCAAGGTGAAGGACGGCTTTCACCCACACTTACCTCTCATAACTGAGCATGTGGAGAGACGTTCGTTCATCTAGCAAAAATAGAACGGGTTGCAGGGGAAACTATTTCTCTGGTTTCTCAATCTGTTTCCTGCTGCCGGTTTGAAGTTCCTGCAGTTTTCTCTGTAAAACCGAGTTGGAGCTAGTAACTCCTCATATTTATATATAGAATGAAGTTTGCATCTGAAAAGAAACTATGTATTCCCGACAATCTAGTTGAAGGACGGCTTTCACACTCACATATCTCTCAGAACTGAGCATGAGGAGAGACGTTCTTTCATCTAGCACCAACGGAAGGGGTTGCAGGAGAAAATTTTAGTCTGGTTTCAGTCGGATTCCTAGTGCCGGTTTGAACTACCTGCAGTTTTCACTGTAAAACCGAGTTGGATTTTGTACCCCCCCATATATATGTATGGAGTGGCGTTTGCACATGAAAAGAAACTTTGTGTTCCCCACAAGCTAGATGAAGGACGGCTTTCAGACACACTTATCTCTCAGACATGAGCATGTGGAGAGACTTTCGTTCATCTAGCACCCAGGGAACGGGTTGAAGGAGAAACTTTTACTCTGGTTTCTCAGTCTGTTTCCTAGTGCCGGTTTGAAATTCCGGCAGTTTTCTCTGTAAAACCGAGTTGGAGCTAGTACCTCCCCATATATATGTATGGAGTGCAGTTTGCAACTGATAAGAAACTTTGTGTTCCCAACAAGCTAGGTGAAGTACGGTTTTCACACACACTTATCTCTCAGAATTGAGCATGTGGAGAGACGTTCGTTCATCTAGCACCAAGGGAACGGGTTGTAGGAGAAACTTTTACTCTGATTTCTCAGTCTGTTTCCTAGTGCCGGTTTGAAGTTCCTGCAGTTTTCACTGTAAAAACGAGTTGGAGCTAGTAACTTCCCATATATATGTATGGTGTGTGTTTGCAACTGAAAAGAAACTTTGTGTTCCCAACAAACTAATTGAAGAACGGCTTTCACACACACTTATCTCTCAGAACTGAGCATGTGGAGAGACGTTCGTTCATCTAGCACAAAGGGAACGGGTTGCAGGAGAAACTTTTACTCTGCTTTCTCAGTCTGTTTCCTAGTGCCGGTTTGAAGTTCCTGCAGTTTTCACTGTAAAACCGAGTTGGAGCTAGTACATCCCCATATATATGTAAGGAGTGGATTTTGCAACTGAAAAGAAAGTTTTGTTCCCAACCATCTAGGTGAAGTACGGCTTTCACACACACTTTTCTCTCAGAAGTGAGCATGTGGAGAGTCGTTCATTCATCTAGCACAAAGGGAATGGTTTGCAGTAGAAACTTTCACTCTGTTTTCTCAGTTTCCTAGTGCCGGTTTGAAATTCCTGCACTTTTCACTGTAAAACCGAGTTGGAGCTAGTACCTCCCCATATATATGTAAGGAGTGGAGTTTGCAACTGAAAAGAAACTTTGTGTTCCCAACTAGTTAGGTGAAGAACGGTTTTCACACACACTTATCTCTCAGAAATGAGCATGTGGACAGACATTCATTCATCTAGCACAAAGGGAAAGGGTTGCAGGAGAAACTTTCACTCTGGTTTCTCAGTCTGTTTCCTAGTGCCTGTTTGAATTTCCTGCAGTTTTCACTGTAAAACCGAGTGGGAGCTAGTACCTACCTATATATATGTATGCAGTGAAGTTTGAACCTGAAAAGAAACTTTGTGTTCCCAACAAGCTAAATGAAGGACGGCTTTCACACACACTTTTTTCTTAGAAATAAGCATGTGGATAAACCTTCGTTCATCTAGCACCAAGTGAATGTGTTGCAGGAGAAACTTTTACTCTGCTTTCTCAGTCTGTTTCCTAGTGCCGGTTTGAAATTCCTGCAGTTTTCACTGTAAAAAGGAGTTGGAGCTAGTACCTCTCCATATATATATATGGAGTGGAGTTTGCAACTTAAAAGAAACTTTGTGTTCCCAACACGCTAGGTGAAGGATGGCTTTCACACACACTTATCTCTCAGAACTGAGCATGTGGAGAGACGTTCGTTCATCTAGCACAAAAGGTAAAGTTTGTAGGAGCAACTTTTACTCTGGTTTCTCAGTCTGTTTCCTAGTGCCGGTTTGAATTTCCTGCAGTTTTCACTGTAAAACCTTGTTGGAGCTAGTACCTACCCATATATATGTATGGAGTGGAGTTTGCAACTGAAAAGAAACTTTGTGTTCCCAACAAGCTAGGTGAAGGACGGCTTTCACACACACATTTCTCTCAGAACTGAGCATGTGGAGAGAAGTTCGTTCATCTAGCAAAAAAAGGGAATGGGTTGTAGGAGAAACTTTTACTCTGGTTTCTCAGTCTGTTTCCTAGTGCCGGTTTGAAGTTCCTGCAGTTTTCACTGTAAAACCGAGTTGGAGCTAGTACCTCCTCATATATATGTATGGAGTGGAGTTTGCAACTGAAAAGAAACTTTGTGCTCCCAACAAGATAGGTGAAGGGCGGCTTTCACACACACTTATATCTCAGAACTGAGCATGTGGAGAGACGTTCGTTCATCTAGCACAAAGGGAATGGATTGCAGGAGAAACTTTTACTCTGGTTTCTCAGTCTGTTTCCTAGTGCCGGTTTGAAGTTCCTGCAGTTTTCACTGTAAAACCCAGTTGGAGCTAGTACCTCCCCATATATATGTAAGGAGTGGAGTTTGCATCTGAAAAGAAACTTTTTGTTCCCAAAAAGATAGGTGAAGGACGGCTTTCACACACACTAATCTCTCAGAACTCAGCATGTGGAGAGACGTTCGTTCATCTAGCACAAAGTGAACGGTTTTTAGGAAAAACTTTTACTCCGGTTTCACAGTCTGTTTCCTAGTGCCGTTTAGAAGTTCCTGCAATTTTCACTGTAAAACCGAGTTGGAGCTAGTACCTCCACGTATATATGTATGGAGTGGAGTTTGCAACTGAAAAGAAACTTTGTGTTCCCAACAAGCTAGGTGAAGGTCGTCTTTCACACGCACTTATCTCTCAGAACTGAGCATGTGGAGAGTCGTTCGTTCATCTAGCACAAAGGGAACTGGTTTCAGGAGAAACTTTTACTCTGGTTTCTCAGTCTGTTTCCTAGTGCCGGTTTGAAGTTCCTTCAGTTTTCACTGTAAAACCGAGATGGAGCTTGTACCTCAACATATATATGTATGGAGAGGAGTTTGCATGTGAAAAGAAACTTTGTGTTCCCAACAAGCTAGGTGAAGGACGGATTTCACACACACTTATTTCTCAGAACTGAGCATGTGGAGAGACGTTCGGTCATCTACCACAAAGGGAACGGGATGCAGGGGAAACTTTTACTCTGGTTTCTCAGTCTGTTTCCTAGTGCCGGTTTGAAGTTCCTTCAATTTTCACTGTAAAACAGAGTTGGAGCTAGTACCTCCCCATATATATGTATGGAGTGGAGTTTGCAACTGAAAAGAAACTTTGTGTTCCCAACAAGCTAGGTGAAGGACGGATTTCACACGCACTTATCTCTCAGAACTGAGCATGTGGAGAGACTTTCGTTTATCTAGCACAAAGGGAACTGTTTGCAGGAAAAACTTTTACTCTGGTTTCTCAGTCTGTTTCCTAGTGCCGGTTTGAAGTTCCTGCAGTTTTCACTGTTAAACCGAGTTGGAGCTAGTACCTCCCCATATAAATGTATGGAGTGGAGTTTGCAACTGAAAACAAATTTTGTGTTCCCAACAAGCTAGTTGAAGAACGGATTTCACACGCACTTATCTCTCAGAACTGAGCATGTGGAGAGACGTTCGTTCATCTAGCACAAAGGGAACGTGTTGCAGGAGAAACTTTTACTCTGGTTTTTCAGTCTGTTTCCTAGTGCCGGTTTGAAGTTCCTGCAGTTTTCACTTTAAAACCAAGTTGGAGCTTGTACCTCCCCATATATATGTATGGAGTGGAGTTTGCAACTGAAAAGAAACTTTGTGTTCCCAACAAGCTAGGTTAAGGACGGCTTTCACCCACACTAATCTCTCAGAACTGAGCATGTGGAGAGACGTTCGTTCATCTAGCACAAAAGGAATGGGTTGCAGGAGAAACTTTTACTCTGGTTTCTCAGTCTGTTTCGAAGTGCCGGTTTGAATTTCCTGCAGTTTTCACTGTTAAACCGAGTTGGAGCTAGTACCTCCCCATATATGTGTATGGATTGGAGTTTGCAACTGAAAAGAAACTTTGTGCTCCCAACAAGCTAAGTGAAGGACGGCTTTCACACACAATTATCTCTCAGAACTGAGCATGTGGAGAGACGTTCGTTCATCTAGCACAAAGGGAACTGGTTGTAGGAGAAAATATTACTCTGGATTCTCAGTCTGTTTCCTAGTCCCGGTTTGAAGTTCCTGCAGTTTTCACTGTAAAACTGAGTTGGAGCTCGTACCTCCCCATATATATGTATGGAGTGGAGTTTGCAACTGAAAAGAAACTTTGTGTTCCCAACAAGATAGGTGAAGGACAGCTTTCACACACACTTATATCTCAGAACTCAACATGAGGAGAGACGTTGTTTCATCTAGCAGAAAGGGAACGGGTGGTAGGAGAAACTTTTTCTCTGGTTTCTCAGTCTGATTCTTAGTGCGGGTTAGAAGTTCCTGCAGTTTTCACTGTAAAACCGAGTTGGAGCTAGTACCTCCCCATATATATGTATGGAGTGGAGTTTGCAACTGAAAAGAAACTTTGTGTTCCAAACAAGCTAGGTGAAGGAAGGCTTTCACACAAACTTAACTCTCAGAACTGAGTATGTGGGGAGACGTTCGTTCATCTAGCACAAAGGGAACAGGTTGCAGGAGAAACTTATACTCTGTTTTCTAAGTATGTTTCTAGTGCCGGTTTAAAGTTCCTGCAGTTTTCACTGTAAATCCGAGTTGGAGCTAGAACCTCCCCATATATATGTATGGATTGGATTTTGCAACTGAAAAGAAATTTTGTGTTCCCAACAAGCTAGGTGAAGGACGGCTTTCACACACACTTGTCTCTCAGAACTGAGCATGTGGAGAGACGTTCTTTCATCTAGCACAAAGGGAACGGATTGCAGGAGAAACTTTTACTCTGGTTTCTCAGTCTGTTTCCAAGTGCCGGTTTGAAGTTCCAGCATTTTTCACTGTAAAACAGATTTATAGCTAGTGCCTCCCCATATATATATATGGAGAGGTGTTTTCAACTGTAAAGAATTTTTGTGTTCAAAAAAAGCTAGGTGAAGTACGTCTTTCACACACACTTATCTCTCAGAACTGAGCATGTTGAGAGATGTTCGTTCATCTAGCACAAAGGGAACGGGTTCCAGGAGAAACTTTTACTGTGGTTTCTCAGTGTGTTTCCTAGTGCCGGTTTGAAGTTCCTGCAGTTTACACTGTAAAACCGAGTTGGAGCGAGTACCTCCCCATATATATGTATGGAGTGGAGTTTGCAACTGAAAAGTAACTTTGTGTTCCCAAGAAGCAAGGTGAAGGAAAGCTTTCAGACACACTTAACTCTCAGAACTGAGCATGTGGAGAGACGTTCGTTCATCTAGCAGAAAGGGAACGGTTTGCAGGAGAAACTATTACTCTGGTCTCTCAGTCTGTTTCCTAGTGCCGGTTTGAATTTCCTGCAATTTTCACTATAATAACGAGTTGGAGCTAGTACCTCCCCATATATATGTATGGAGTGGGGTTTGCAACAGAAAAGAATCTTTGTGTTCCCAACAAGCTAGGTGAAGTACGGCTTTCACACACAATTATCTCTCAGAACTGAGCATGTGGAGAGACGTTCGTTCATCTAGCAAAAAGGGAACGGGTTGCAGGAGAAACTTTTACTCTGGTTCCTCAGTGTGTTTCCTAGTGCCGGTTTGAAGTTCCTGCAGTTTTCACTGTAAAACCGATTTGGAGCTAGTACCTCCCCTTATATATGTATGGAGTGCAGTTTGCAACTGAAAAGAAACTTTGTGTTCCCAACAAGCTAGGTGAAGGACGGATTTCAAACACAATTATCTCTCAGAACTGAGCATGTGGAGAGACGTTTGTTCATCTAGCACAAAGGGAACGGGTTGCAGGAGAAACTTTTACTCTGGTTTCTCAGTCTGTTTCCTAGTGACCGTTTGAAGTTCCTGCAGTTTTCACTGTAAAACCGAGTTGGAGCTAGTATCACCCCTTATATAAGTATGGAGTGGAGTTTTCAACTGAAAAGAAACTTTGTGTTCCCAACAACTAGGTGAATAACGGCTTTCTCACACACTTTTCTCTGAACTGAGCTTGTGGAGAGACGTTCGTTCATCTAGCAAAATGGGAATGGGTTACAGGAGATACTTATACTCTGGTTTCTCAGTCTGTTTCCTAGTGCTGGTTTGAAGTTCCTGCAGTTTTCACTGTAAAACCGAGTTGGAGCTAGTACCTCCCCATATATGTGTATGGATTGGAGTTTGCAACTGAAAAGAAACTTTGTGTTCATAACAAGCTAATGATGGACGGCTTTCACACACAATTATCTCTCAGAACTGAGCATGTGGAGAGACGTTCGTTCATCTAGCACAAAGGGAACTGGTTGTAGGAGAAAACATTTCTCTGGTTTCTCAGTCTGTTTCCTAGTGCCGGTTTGAAGTTCCTGCAGTTTTCACTGTAAAACCGAGTTGGAGCTCGTACCTCTCCATATATATGTATGGAGTGGAGTTTGCAACTGAAAAGAAACTTTGTGTTCCCAACAAGATAGGTGAAGGACAGCTTTCACACACACTTATATCTCAGAACTGAACATGAGGAGAGACGTTGTTTCATCCAGCAGAAAGGGAACGTGTGGTAGGAGAAACTTTTTCTCTGGTTTCTCAATCTGATTCTTAGTGTGGGTTAGAAGTTCCTGCAGTTTTCACTGTAAAACCGAGTTGGAGCTAGTACCTCCCCTTATATATGTATGGAGTGGAGTTTGCAACTGAAAAGAAACTTTGTGTTCCCAACAAGCTAGGTGAAGTACGGATTTCACACACAATTATCTCTCAGAACTGAGCATGTGGAGAGACTTTTGTTCATCTAGCACAAAGGGAACGGGTTGCAGGAGAAACTTTTACTCTGGTTTCTCAGTCTGTTTCCAAGTGCCGGTTTGAAGTTCCAGCATTTTTCACTGTAAAACCGATTTATAGCTAGTACCTCCCCATATATATATATGGAGAGGTGTTTTCAACTGTAAAGAATCTTTGTGTTCAAAAAAAGCTAGGTGAAGTAAGTCTTTCACACACACTTATCTCTCAGAACTGAGCATGTTGAGAGATGTTCGTTCATCTAGCACAAAGGGAACGGGTTGCAGGAGAAACTTTTACTCTGGTTCCTCAGTATGTTTCCTAGTGCCGGTTTGAAGTTCCTGCAGTTTTCACTGTAAAACCGAGTTGGAGCGAGTATCTCCCCATATATATGTATGGAGTGGAGTTTGCAACTGAAAAGTAACTTTGTGTTCCCAAGAAGCTAGGTGAAGGAAGGCTTTCAGACACACTTAACTCTCAGAACTGAGCATGTGGAGAGACGTTCGTTCATCTAGCAGAAAGGGAACGGTTTGCAGGAGAAACTATTACTCTGGTCTCTCAGTCTGTTTCCTAGTGCCTGTTTGAAGTTCCTGCAATTTTCACTATAATAACGAGTTGGAGCTAGTACCTCCCCATATATAAGTATGGAGTGGAGTTTGCAACTGAAAAGAAACTTTGTGTTCCCAACAACTAGGTGAATAACGGCTTTCACACACACTTTTCTCTCAGAACTGAGCATGTGGAGAGACGTTCGTTCATCTAGCAAAAAGGGAATGGGTTGCAGGAGATACTTATACTCTGGTTTCTCAGTCTGTTTCCTAGTGCTGGTTTGAAGTTCCTGCAGTTTTCACTGTAAAACCGAGTTGGAGATAGTACCTCCCCATACATGTGTATGGATTGGAGTTTGCAACTGAAAAGAAACTTTGTGCTCCCAACAAGCTAATTGAAGTACGGCTTTCACACACAATTATCTCTCAGAACTGAGCATGTGGAGAGACGTTCGTTCATCTAGCACAAAGGGAACTGGTTGTAGGAGAAAATATTACTCTGGATTCTCAGTCTGTTTCCTAGTCCCGGTTTGAAGTTCCTGCAGTTTTCACTGTAAAACTGAGTTGGAGGTCGTACATCCCCATATATATGTATGGAGTGGAGTTTGCAACTGAAAAGAAACTTTGTGTTCCCAACAAGATAGGTGAAGGACAGCTTTCACACACACTTATATCTCAGAACTCAACATGAGGAGAGACGTTGTTTCATCTAGCAGAAAGGGAACGGGTGGTAGGAGAAACTATTTCTCTGGTTTCTCAGTCTGATTCTTAGTGCGGGTTAGAAGTTCCTGCAGTTTTCACTGTAAAACCGAGTTGGAGCTAGTACCTCCCCATATATATGTATGGAGTGGACTTTGCAACTGAAAAGAAACTTTGTGTTCCCAACAAGCTAGGTGAAGGAAGGCTTTCACACAAACTTAACTCTCAGAACTGAGTATGTGGGGAGACGTTCGTTCATCTAGCACAAGAGAACAGGTGGCAGGAGAAACTTATACTCTGGTTTCTCAGTATGTTTCCTAGTGCCGGTTTAAAGTTCCTGCAGTTTTCACTGTAAATCCGAGTTGGAGCTAGTACCTCCCCATATATATGTATGGATTGGAATTTGCAACTGAAAAGAAATTTTGTGTTCCCAACAAGCTAGGTGAAGGACGGCTTTCACACACACTTATCTCTCAGAACTGAGCATGTGGAGAGACGTTCGTTCATCTAGCACAAAGGGAACGGATTGCAGGAGAAACTTTTACTCTGGTTTCTCAGTCTGTTTCCAAGTGCCGGTTTGAAGTTCCAGCATTTTTCACTGTAAAACAGATTTATAGCTAGTGCCTCCCCATATATATATATGGAGAGGTGTTTTCAACTGTAAAGAATTTTTGTGTTCAAAAAAAGCTAGGTGAAGTACGTCTTTAACACACACTTATCTCTCAGAACTGAGCATGTTGAGAGATGTTCGTTCATCTAGCACAAAGGGAACGGGTTCCAGGAGAAACTTTTACTGTGGTTTCTCAGTGTGTTTCCTAGTGCCGGTTTGAAGTTCCTGCAGTTTTCACTGTAAAACCGAGTTGGAGCGAGTACCTCCCCATATATATGTATGGAGTGGAGTTTGCAACTGAAAAGTAACTTTGTGTTCCCAAGAAGCTAGGTGAAGGAAGGCTTTCAGACACAATTTTCTCTCAGAACTGAGCTTGTGGAGAGACGTTCGTTCATCTAGCAAAAAGGGAATGGGTTGCAGGAGATACTTATACTCTGGTTTCTCAGTCTGTTTCCTAGTGCTGGTTTGAAGTTCCTGCAGTTTTCACTGTAAAACCGAGTTGGAGCTAGTACCTCCCCATATATGTGTATGGATTGGAGTTTGCAACTGAAAAGAAACTTTGTGTTCCCAACAAGCTAATGAAGGACGGCTTTCACACACAATTATCTCTCAGATCTGAGCATGTGGAGAGACGTTCATTCATCTAGCACAAAGGGAACTGGTTGTAGGAGAAAATATTTCTCTGGTTTCTCAGTCTGTTTCCTAGTGCCGGTTTGAATTTCCTGCAGTTTTCACTGTAAAACCGAGTTGGAGCTCGTACCTCCCCATATATTTATATATGGACTGGAGTTTGCAACTGAAAAGAAACTTTGTGTTCCCAACAAGATAGGTGAAGGACAGCTTTCACACACACTTATATCTCAGAACTGAACATGAGGAGAGACGTTGTTTCATCTAGCAGAAAGGGAACGGGTGGTAGGAGAAACTTTTTCTCTGGTTTCTCAGTCTGATTCTTAGTGCGGGTTAGAAGTTCCTGCAGTTTTCACTGTAAAACTGAGTTGGAGCTAGTACCTCCCCATATATATGTATGGAGTGGAGTTTGCAACTGAAAAGAAACTTTGTGTTCCCAACAAGCTAGGTGAAGGAAGGCTTTCACACAAACTTAACTCTCAGAACTGAGTATGTGGGGAGACGTTCGTTCATCTAGCACAAAGGGAACAGGTTGCAGGAGAAACTTTTTCTCTGGTTTCTCAGTATGTTTCCTAGTGCCGGTTTAAAGTTCCTGCAGTTTTCACTGTAAAACCGAGTTGGAGCTAGTACCTCCCCATATATATGTATGGATTGGATTTTGCAACTGAAAAGAAACTTTGTGTTCCCAACAAGCTAGGTGAAGGAAGGCTTTCACACAAACTTAACTCTCAGAACTGAGTATGTGGGGAGACGTTCGTTCATCTAGCACAAAGGGAACGGATTGCAGGAGAAAGTGTTACTCTGGTTTCTCAGTCTGTTTCCAAGTGCCGGTTTGAAGTTCCAGCATTTTTCACTGTAAAACCGATTTATAGCTAGTACCTCCCCATATATATATATGGAGAGGTTTTTTCAACAGTAAAGAATCTTTGTGTTCAAAAAAAGCTAGGTGAAGTACGTCTTTCACACACACTTATCTCTCAGAACTGAGCATGTTGAGAGATGTTCGTTCATCTAGCACAAAGGGAACGGGTTGCAGGAGAAACTTTTACTGTGGTTTCTCAGTGTGTTTCCTAGTGCCGGTTTGAAGTTCCTGCAGTTTTCACTGTAAAACCGAGTTGGGGCGAGTACCTCCCCATATATATGTATGGAGTGGAGTTTGCAACTGAAAAGTAACTTTGTGTTCCCAAGAAGCTAGGTGAAGGAAGGCTTTCAGACACACTAACCTCTCAGAACTGAGCATGTGGAGAGACGTTCGTTCATCTAGCAGAAAGGGAACGGTTTGCAGGAGAAACTATTACTCTGGTCTCTCAGTCTGTTTCCTAGTGCCGGTTTGATGTTCCTGCATTTTTCACTATAATAACAAGTTGCAGATAGTACCTTCCCATATATATGTATGGAGTGGAGTTTGCAACAGAAAAGAATCTTTGTGTTCCCAACAAGCTAGGTGAAGTACGGCTTTCACACACATTTATCTCTCAGAACTGAGCATGTGGAGAGACGTTCGTTCATCTAGCAAAAATGGAACGGGTTGCAGGAGAAACTTTTACTCTGGTTCCTCAGTATGTTTCCTAGTGCCGGTTTGAAGTTCCTGCAGTTTTCACTGTAAAACAGATTTGGAGCTATTACCTCCCCATATATATGTATGGAGTGGAGTTTGCAACTGAAAAGAAACTTTGTGTTCCCAACAAGCTAGGTGAAGGACGGATTTCACACACAATTATCTCTCAGAACTGAGCATGTGGAGAGACGTATGTTCATCTAGCACAAAGGGAACGGGTTGCAGGAGAAACTTTTACTCTGGTTTCTCAGTCTGTTTCCTAGTGCCCGTTTGAAGTTCCTGCAGTTTTCACTGTAAAACCGAGTTGGAGCTAGTATCACCCCATATATAAGTATGGAGTGGAGTTTGCAACTGAAAAGAAACTTTGTGTTCCCAACAACTAGGTGAATAACGGCTTTCACACACACTTTTCTCTCAGAACTGAGCTTGTGGAGAGACGTTCGTTCATCTAGCAAAAAGGGAATGGGTTGCCGGAAATACTTATACTCTGGTTTCTCAGTCTGTTTCCTAGTGCTGATTTGAAGTTCCTGCAGTTTTCACTGTAAAACCGAGTTGGAGCTAGTACCTCCCCATATATGTGTATGGATTGTAGTTTGCAACTGAAAAGAAACTTTGTGTTCCCAACAAGCTAATGAAGGACGGCTTTCACACACAATTATCTCTCAGAACTGAGCATGTGGAGAGACGTTCGTTCATCTAGCACAAAGGGAACGGATTGCAGGAGAAACTTTTACTCTGGTTTCTCAGTCTGTTTCCAAGTGCCGGTTTGAAGTTCCAGCATTTTTCACTGTAAAACAGATTTATAGCTAGTACCTCCCCATATATATATATGGAGAGGTGTTTTCAACGGTAAAGAATCTGTGTGTTCCCAAAAAGCTAGGTGAAGTACGTCTTTCACACACACTTATCTCTCAGAACTGAGCATGTTGAGAGATGTTCGTTCATCTAGCACAATGGGAACGGGTTGCAGGAGAAACTTTTACTCTGGTTTCTCAGTCTGTTTCCTAGTGCCGGTTTGAAATTCCTGCAGTTTTCTCTGTAAAACCGAGTTGGAGCTAATACCTCCCCATATATATGTATGGAGAGGTGTTGGCAAATTTAAAGAAACTTTGTGTTCCCATCAAGCTAGGTGAAGGACGGCTTTCACACACAGTTATATCTCAGAAGTGAGCATGTGGAGAGACTTTCTTTCATCTAGCAAAAAGGGAAAATTTTGCAGGAGAAACTTTTACCCTGTTTTCTCAGTCTGTTTCGTAGTGCCGGATTGAAGTTCCTGCAGTTTTCACTGTAAAACCATGTTGAGCTAGTACCTCCCCATATATATGTATGGACTGGAGTTTGCAACTGAAAGAATCTTTGTGTTCCAAACAAGCTAGTTGAAGAACGGCTTTCACACACACTTATCTCTCAGAACTGAGCATGTGGAGAGACGTTCGTTCATCTAGCACAAATGGAACGGGTTGCAGAATAAACTTTTACTCTACATTCTCTTTCTGTTTCCTAGTGCCGGTTAGATGTTCCTGCAGTTTTCACTGTAAAACCGAGTTGGAGCTAGTACCTCCCCATATATGTGTATGGATTGGAGTTTGCAACTGAAAAGAAACGTTGTGTTCCCAACAAGCTAATGAAAGACGGCTTTCACACACAATTATCTCTCAGAACTGAGCATGTGGAGAGACGTTCGTTCATCTAGCACAAAGGGAACTGGTTGTAGGAGAAATTATTTCTCTGGTTTCTCAGTCTGTTTCCTAGTGCCGGTTTGAAGTTCCTGAAGTTTTCACTGTAAAACCGAGTTGGAGCTCGTACCTCCCCATATATATATATATGGAGTGGAGTTTGCAACTGAAAAGAAACTTTGTGTTCCCAACAAGATAGGTGAAGGACAGCTTTCACACACCCTTATATCTCAGAACTGAACATGAGGAGAGACGTTGTTTCATCTAGCAGAAAGGGAACGGGTGGTAGGAGAAACTTTTTCTCTGGTTTCTCAGTCTGATTCTTAGTGCGGGTTAGAAGTTCCTGCAGTTTTCACTGTAAAACCGAGTTGGAGCTAGTACCTCCCCATATATATGTATGGACTGGAGTTTGCAACTGAAAAGAAACTTTGTGCTCCCAACAAGATAGGTGAAGGACGGCTTTCACACACACTTATCTCTCAGAACTGAGCATGTGGAGAGACGTTCGTTCATCTAGCACAAAGGGAACGGATTGCAGGAGAAACTTTTACTCTGGTTTCTCAGTCGGTTTCCAAGTGCCGGTTTGAAGTTCCAGCATTTTTCACTGTAAAACCGATTTATAGCTAGTACCCCCCCATATATATATATGGAGAGGTTTTTTCAACTGTAAAGAATCTTTGTGTTCAAAAAAAGCTAGGTGAAGTTCGTCTTTCACACACACTTATCTCTCAGAACTGAGCATGTTGAGAGATGTTCGTTCATCTAGCAAAAAGGGAACGGGTTGTAGGAGAAACTTTTACTCTGCTTCCTCAGTATGTTTCCTAGTGCCGGTTTGAAGTTCCTGCAGTTTTCACTGTAAAACCGATTTGGAGCTATTACCTCCCCATATATATGTATGGAGTGGAGTTTGCAACTGAAAAGAAACTTTGTGTTCCCAACAAGCTAGGTGAAGGACGGATTTCACACACAATTATCTCTCAGAACTGAGCATGTGGAGAGACGTTTGTTCATCTAGCAAAAAGGGAACAGGTTGCAGGAAAAACTTTTACTCTGGTTTCTCAGTCTGTTTCCTAGTGCCCGTTTGAAGTTCCTGCAGTTTTCACTGTAAAACCGAGTTGGAGCTCGTATCACCCCATATATAAGTATGGAGTGGAGTTTGCAACTGAAAAGAAACTTTGTGTTCCCAACAACTAAGTGAATAACGGCTTTCACACACACTTTTCTCTCAGAACTGAGCTTGTGGAGAGACGTTCGTTCATCTAGCAAAAAGGGAATGGGTTGCAGGAGATACTTATACTCTGGTTTCTCAGTCTGTTTCCTAGTGCTGTTTTGAAGTTCCTGCAGTTTTCACTGTAAAACCGAGTTGGAGCTAGTACCTCCCCATATATGTGTATGGATTGGAGTTTGCAATTGAAAAGGAACTTTGTGTTCCCAACAAGCTAATGAAGGACGGCTTTCACACACAATTATCTCTCAGAACTGAGCATGTGGAGAGACGTTCTTTCATCTAGCAAAAATGGAACGGGTTGCAGGAGAAACATTTACTCTGGTTCCTCAGTATGTTTCCTAGTGCCGGTTTGAAGTTCCTGCAGTTTTCACTGTAAAACCGATTTGGAGCTATTACCTCCCCATATATATGTATGGAGTGGAGTTTGCAACTGAAAAGAAACTTTGTGTTCCCAACAAGCTAGGTGAAGGACGGATTTCACACACAATTATCTCTCAGAACTGAGCATGTGGAGAGACGTTCGTTCATCTAGCAAAAAGGGAATGGGTTGCCGGAAATACTTATACTCTGGTTTCTCAGTCTGTTTCCTAGTGCTGGTTTGAAGTTCCTGCAGTTTTCACTTTAAAACCGAGTTGGAGTTAGTACCTCCCCATATATGTGTATGGATTGGAGTTTGCAACTGAAAAAAACTTTGTGTTCCCAACAAGCTAATGAAGGACGGCTTTCACACACAATTATCTCTCAGAACTGAGCATGTGGAGAGACGTTCGTTCATCTAGCACAAAGGGAACGGATTGCAGGAGAAACTTTTACTCTGGTTTCTCAGTCTGTTTCCAAGTGCCGGTTTGAAGTTCCAGCATTTTTCACTGTAAAACAGATTTATAGCTAGTACCTCCCCATATATATATATGGAGAGGTGTTTTCAACTGTAAAGAATCTGTGTGTTCCCAAAAAGCTAGGTGAAGTACGTCTTTCACACACACTTATCTCTCAGAACTGAGCATGTTGAGAGATGTTCGTTCATCTAGCACAATGGGAACGGGTTGCAGGAGAAACTTTTACTCTGGTTTCTCAGTCTGTTTCCTAGTGCCGGTTTGAAATTCCTGCAGTTTTCTCTGTAAAACCGAGTTGGATCTAATACCTCCCCATATATATGTATGGAGAGGTGTTGGCAAATTTAAAGAAACTTTGTGTTCCCATCAAGCTAGGTGAAGGACGGCTTTCACACACACTTATATCTCAGAAGTGAGCATGTGGAGAGACTTTCTTTCATCTAGCAAAAAGGGAAAGTTTTGCAGGAGAAACTTTTACCCTGTTTTCTCAGTCTGTTTCGTAGTGCCGGATTGAAGTTCCTGCAGTTTTCACTGTAAAACCATGTTGAGCTAGTACCTCCCCATATATATGTATGGACTGGAGTTTGCAACTGAAAGAATCTTTGTGTTCCAAACAAGCTAGTTGAAGAACGGCTTTCACACACACTTATCTCTCAGAACTGAGCATGTGGAGAGACGTTCGTTCATCTAGCACAAATGGAACGGGTTGCAGAATAAACTTTTACTCTACTTTCTCTTTCTGTTTCCTAGTGCCGGTTAGATGTTCCTGCAGTTTTCACTGTAAAACCGAGTTGGAGCTAGTACCTCCCCATATATGTGTATGGATTGGAGTTTGCAACTGAAAAGAAACGTTGTGTTCCCAACAAGCTAATGAAAGACGGCTTTCACACACAATTATCTCTCAGAACTGAGCATGTGGAGAGACGTTCGTTCATCTAGCACAAAGGGAACTGGTTGTAGGAGAAATTATTTCTCTGGTTTCTCAGTCTGTTTCCTAGTGCCGGTTTGAAGTTCCTGCAGTTTTCACTGTAAAACCGAGTTGGAGCTCGTACCTCCCCATATATATATATATGGAGAGGAGTTTGCAACTGAAAAGAAACTTTGTGTTCCCAGCAATATAGGTGAAGGACAGCTTTCACACACCCTTATCTCTCAGAACTGAGCATGTGGAGAGACGTTCGTTCATCTAGCACAAAGGGAACGGATTGCAGGAGAAACTTTTACTCTGGTTTCTCAGTCGGTTTCCAAGTGCCGGTTTGAAGTTCCAGCATTTTTCACTGTAAAACCGATTTATAGCTAGTACCACCCCATATATATATATGGAGAGGTTTTTTCAACTGTAAAGAATCTTTGTGTTCAAAAAAAGCTAGGTGAAGTTCGTCTTTCACACACACTTATCTCTCAGAACTGAGCATGTTGAGAGATGTTCGTTCATCTAGCAAAAATGGAACGGGTTGCAGGAGAAACTTTTACTCTGCTTCCTCAGTATGTTTCCTAGTGCCGGTTTGAAGTTCCTGCAGTTTTCACTGTAAAACCGATTTGGAGCTATTACCTCCCCATATATATGTATGGAGTGGAGTTTGCAACTGAAAAGAAACTTTGTGTTCCCAACAAGATAGGTGAAGGACGGATTTCACACACAATTATCTCTCAGAACTGAGCATGTGGAGAGACGTTTGTTCATCTAGCACAAAGGGAACGGGTTGCAGGAGAACCTTTTACTCTGGTTTCTCAGTCTGTTTCCTAGTGCCCGTTTGAAGTTCCTGCAGTTTTCACTGTAAAACCATGTTGAGCTAGTACCTCCCCATATATATGTATGGACTGGAGTTTGCAACTGAAAGAATCTTTGTGTTCCAAACAAGCTAGTTGAAGAACGGCTTTCACACACACTTATCTCTCAGAACTGAGCATGTGGAGAGACGTTCGTTCATCTAGCACAAATGAAACGGGTTGCAGAATAAACTTTTACTCTACTTTCTCTTTCTGTTTCCTAGTGCCGGTTTGATGTTCCTGCAATTTTCACTGTAAAACCGAGTTGGAGCTAGTACCTCCCCATATATGTGTATGGATTGGAGTTTGCAACTGAAAAGAAACTTTGTGTTCCCAACAAGCTAATGAAAGACGGCTTTCACACACAATTATCTCTCAGAACTGAGCATGTGGAGAGACGTTCGTTCATCTACCAAAAAGGGAACGGTTTGCAGGAGAAACTTTTACTCTGGTTTCTCAGTGTGTTTCCTATTGCCTGTTTGATGTTCCTGCAGTTTTCACTGTAAAACCGAGTTGGAGCTGGTACCACCCCATATATATGTATGGAGTGGAGTTGGCTACTGAAAAGAAGCTTTGTGTTCCCAAGAAGCTAGGTGAAAGTCGGCTTTCACACACACTTATCTCTCAGTTCTGAGCATGTGGAGAGTCGTTCTTTCATCTAGCACAAAGGGAACGGGTTGCAGGGAAAGCTTTTACTCTGGTTCTCACTGTGTTGACTTGTGCCGGTTTGAAGTTCCTGCAGTTTTCACTGTAAAACCGAATTGGAGCTAGTACCTTCCCGTATATATATATGGAGTGTAGTTGGAAACAGAAAAGAAACTTTGTGTTCCCAACAAGCAAGGTGAAGGACGGCTTTCACCCACACTTACCTCTCATAACTGAGCATGTGGAGAGACGTTCGTTCATCTAGCAAAAATAGAACGGGTTGCAGGGGAAACTATTTCTCTGGTTTCTCAATCTGTTTCCTGCTGCCGGTTTGAAGTTCCTGCAGTTTTCTCTGTAAAACCGAGTTGGAGCTAGTAACTCCTCATATTTATATATAGAATGAAGTTTGCATCTGAAAAGAAACTATGTATTCCCGACAATCTAGTTGAAGGACGGCTTTCACACTCACATATCTCTCAGAACTGAGCATGAGGAGAGACGTTCTTTCATCTAGCACCAACGGAAGGGGTTGCAGGAGAAAATTTTAGTCTGGTTTCAGTCGGATTCCTAGTGCCGGTTTGAACTACCTGCAGTTTTCACTGTAAAACCGAGTTGGATTTTGTACCCCCCCATATATATGTATGGAGTGGCGTTTGCACATGAAAAGAAACTTTGTGTTCCCCACAAGCTAGATGAAGGACGGCTTTCAGACACACTTATCTCTCAGACATGAGCATGTGGAGAGACTTTCGTTCATCTAGCACCCAGGGAACGGGTTGAAGGAGAAACTTTTACTCTGGTTTCTCAGTCTGTTTCCTAGTGCCGGTTTGAAATTCCGGCAGTTTTCTCTGTAAAACCGAGTTGGAGCTAGTACCTCCCCATATATATGTATGGAGTGCAGTTTGCAACTGATAAGAAACTTTGTGTTCCCAACAAGCTAGGTGAAGTACGGTTTTCACACACACTTATCTCTCAGAATTGAGCATGTGGAGAGACGTTCGTTCATCTAGCACCAAGGGAACGGGTTGTAGGAGAAACTTTTACTCTGATTTCTCAGTCTGTTTCCTAGTGCCGGTTTGAAGTTCCTGCAGTTTTCACTGTAAAAACGAGTTGGAGCTAGTAACTTCCCATATATATGTATGGTGTGTGTTTGCAACTGAAAAGAAACTTTGTGTTCCCAACAAACTAATTGAAGAACGGCTTTCACACACACTTATCTCTCAGAACTGAGCATGTGGAGAGACGTTCGTTCATCTAGCACAAAGGGAACGGGTTGCAGGAGAAACTATTACTCTGGTTTCTCAGTCTGTTTCCTAGTGCCGGTTTGAAGTTCCTGCAGTTTTCACTGTAAAACCGAGTTGGAGCTAGTACCTTCCAATATATATGTATGGAGTGGAGTTGGAAACTGAAAAGAAACTTTGTGTTCCCAACAAGCTAGGTGAAGGACCGCTTTCACACACACTTATCTCTCAGAAATGTGCATGTGGAGAGATGTTCGTTCATTTACCACAAAGGGAACAGGTTGCAGTAGAAACTTTTACTCTGGTTTCTCAGTCTGTTTCCTAGTGCCGGTTTGAAGTTCCTGCATTTTTCACAGTAAAACAGAGTTGGAGCTAGTAACTTCCCATATATATGTATGGAATGGTGTTTGCAACTGAAAAGAAACTTTGTGTTCCCAACAAGCTAGGTGAAGGACGGCTTTCAGACACACTTTTCTCTCAGAACTGAGCATGTGGAGAGAAGTTCGCTCATCTAGCACCAATGGAAAGGGTTGCAGGAGAAACTTTTACTCTGGTTTCTCAGTCTGTTTCCTAGTGCCGGTTTTAAGTTCCTGCAGTTTTCACTGTAAAACCGAGTTGGAGCTAGTAACTTCCCATATATATATATGGAGTGGTGTTTGCAACTGAAAAGAAACTTTGTGTTCCCAACAAGCTAGGTGAAGGACGCCTTTCACACACACTTATCTCTCAGAACTGAGCATTTGGAGAGACTTTCGTTCATCTAGCACCAAGGGAACGGGTTGAAGGAGTTACTTTTACTCTGGTTTCTCTTTCTGTTTCCGAGTGCCGGTTTGAATTTCCTGCAGTTTTCACTGTAAAAGCTATTTGGAGCTTGTACCTCCCCATATATATGTATGGAGTGCAGTTTGCACCTGATAAGAAACTTTGTGTTCCCAACAAGCTAGGTGAAGGACGGCTTTCAGACACACTTATCTCTCAGAACTGAGCATGTGGAGAGACGTTCG
Source organism: Camelus bactrianus (assembly GCF_048773025.1). Lineage (NCBI taxonomy): Eukaryota > Metazoa > Chordata > Mammalia > Artiodactyla > Camelidae > Camelus > Camelus bactrianus. The sequence goes on along the minus strand of NC_133558.1, from coordinate 46,180,438 downwards.
TTCATCTAGCACCAATGGAAAGGGTTACAGGAGAAACTCTTACTCTGGTTTCTCAGTCTGTTTCCTAGTGCCGGTTTGAAGTTCCTGCAGTTTTCACTGTAAAACTGAGTTGGAGCTAGTACATCCCCATATATATGTATGGAGTGGAGTTTGCACCTGATAAGAAACTTTGTGTTTCCAACAAGTTAGTTGAAGGACGGCTTTCACACACACTTATCTCTCAGAACTGAGCATGTGGGGAGACTTTCGTTCATCTAGCGCCAAGGGAACGGGATGAAGGAGAAACTTTTACTCTGGTTTCTCTGTCTTTTTCCTAGTGCCGTTTTGAATTTCCTGCAGTTTTCACTGTAAAACTGAGTTGGAGCTAGTAACTCCCCATATATATGTTTGGAGTGTAGTTCGCAACTGAAAAGAAATTTTGTGTTCCCAACGATCTAGGTGAAGTTCAGCTTTCACACACACTTTTCTCTCAGAACTGTGCATGTGGAGAAACGTTCGTTCATCTAGAATAATAGAACGTGTGGCAAGAGAAACTCTTACTCTGGTTTCTCATTCTTTTTCCTATTCCCAGTTAGAAGTTCCTGCAGTTTTCACTGTAAAATTGATTTGGATCTTGTACATCCCAATATTTATGTTTGGAGTGTAGTTTTCAACTGAAAAGATTCTTTGTGTTCCCAACAAGCTATGTGAAGTACGGCTTTCACACACACTTATCTCTCAGAACTAAGCATGAGGAGCGACGTTCGTTCATCTACCAAAAAGGGAACGGTTTGCAGGAGAAACTTTTACTCTGGTTTCTCAGTGTGTTTCCTATTGCCGGTTTGATGTTCCTGCAGTTTTCACTGTAAAACCGAGTTGGAGCTGGTACCACCCCATATATATGTATGGAGTGGAGTTGGCTACTGAAAAGAAGCTTTGTGTTCCCAAGAAGCTAGGTGAAAGTCGGCTTTCACACACACTTATCTCTCAGTTCTGAGCATGTGGAGAGTCGTTCTTTCATCTAGCACAAAGGGAACGGGTTGCAGGGAAAGCTTTTACTCTGGTTCTCACTGTGTTGACTTGTGCCGGTTTGAAGATCCTGCAGTTTTCACTGTAAAACCGAATTGGAGCTAGTACCTTCCCGTATATATATATGGAGTGTAGTTGGAAACAGAAAAGAAACTTTGTGTTCCCAACAAGCAAGGTGAAGGACGGCTTTCACCCACACTTACCTCTCATAACTGAGCATGTGGAGAGACGTTCGTTCATCTAGCAAAAATAGAACGGGTTGCAGGGGAAACTATTTCTCTGGTTTCTCAATCTGTTTCCTGCTGCCGGTTTGAAGTTCCTGCAGTTTTCTCTGTAAAACCGAGTTGGAGCTGGTAACTCCTCTTATTTATATATAGAATGAAGTTTGCATCTGAAAAGAAACTATGTATTCCCGACAATCTAGTTGAAGGACGGCTTTCACACTCACATATCTCTCAGAACTGAGCATGAGGAGAGACGTTCTTTCATCTAGCACCAACGGAAGGGGTTGCAGGAGAAAATTTTAGTCTGGTTTCAGTCGGATTCCTAGTGCCGGTTTGAACTACCTGCAGTTTTCACTGTAAAACCGAGTTGGATTTTGTACCCCCCCATATATATGTATGGAGTGGCGTTTGCACATGAAAAGAAACTTTCTGTTCCCCACAAGCTAGATGAAGGACGGCTTTCAGACACACTTATCTCTCAGACCTGAGCATGTGGAGAGACTTTCGTTCATCTAGCACCCAGGGAACGGGTTGAAGGAGAAACTTTTACTCTGGTTTCTCAGTCTGTTTCCTAGTGCCGGTTTGAAATTCCGGCAGTTTTCTCTGTAAAACCGAGTTGGAGCTAGTACCTCCCCATATATATGTATGGAGTGTTTTTTGCAAATGAAAAGAAACTTTGTGTTCCCAACAAGCTAGGTGAAGGACGGCTTTCAGACACTCTTTTCTCTCAGAACTGAGCATGTGGAGAGAATTTCGTTCATCTAGCACCAATGGAAAGGGTTGCAGGAGAAACTTTTACTCTGGTTTCTCAGTCTGTTTCCTAGTGCCGGTTTGAAGTTCCTGCAGTTTTCACTGTAAAACCGAGTTGGAGCTAGTAACTTCCCATATATATATATGGAGTGGTGTTTGCAACTGAAAAGAAACTTTGTGTTCCCAACAAGCTAGGTGAAGGACGCCTTTCACACACACTTATCTCTCAGAACTGAGCATTTGGAGAGACTTTCGTTCATCTAGCACCAAGGGAACGGGTTGAAGGAGTTACTTTTACTCTGGTTTCTCTTTCTGTTTCCGAGTGCCGGTTTGAATTTCCTGCAGTTTTCACTGTAAAAGCTATTTGGAGCTTGTACCTCCCCATATATATGTATGGAGTGCAGTTTGCACCTGATAAGAAACTTTGTGTTCCCAACAAGCTAGGTGAAGGACGGCTTTCAGACACACTTATCTCTCAGAACTGAGCATGTGGAGAGACTTTCGTTCATCTAGCACCAATGGAAAGGGTTACAGGAGAAACTCTTACTCTGGTTTCTCAGTCTGTTTCCTAGTGCCGGTTTGAAGTTCCTGCAGTTTTCACTGTAAAACTGAGTTGGAGCTAGTACATCCCCATATATATGTATGGAGTGGAGTTTGCACCTGATAAGAAACTTTGTGTTTCCAACAAGTTAGTTGAAGGACGGCTTTCACACACACTTATCTCTCAGAACTGAGCATGTGGGGAGACTTTCGTTCATCTAGCGCCAAGGGAACGGGATGAAGGAGAAACTTTTACTCTGGTTTCTCTGTCTTTTTCCTAGTGCCGTTTTGAAGTTCCTGCAGTTTTCACTGTAAAACTGAGTTGGAGCTAGTAACTCCCCATATATATGTTTGGAGTGTAGTTCACAACTGAAAAGAAATTTTGTGTTCCCAACGATCTAGGTGAAGTTCAGCTTTCACACACACTTTTCTCTCAGAACTGTGCATGTGGAGAGACGTTCGTTCATCTAGAATAATAGAACGTGTGGCAAGAGAAACTCTTACTCTGGTTTCTCAGTCTTTTTCCTATTCCCAGGTAGAAGTTCCTGCAGTTTTCACTGTAAAATTGATTTGGATCTTGTACATCCCAATATTTATGTTTGGAGTGTAGTTTTCAACTGAAAAGATTCTTTGTGTTCCCAACAAGCTATGTGAAGTACGGCTTTCACACACACTTATCTCTCAGAACTTAGCATGAGGAGCGACGTTCGTTCATCTACCAAAAAGGGAACGGTTTGCAGGAGAAACTTTTACTCTGGTTTCTCAGTGTGTTTCCTATTGCCGGTTTGATGTTCCTGCAGTTTTCACTGTAAAACCGAGTTGGAGCTGGTACCACCCCATATATATGTATGGAGTGGAGTTGGCTACTGAAAAGAAGCTTTGTGTTCCCAAGAAGCTAGGTGAAAGTCGGCTTTCACACACACTTATCTCTCAGTTCTGAGCATGTGGAGAGTCGTTCTTTCATCTAGCACAAAGGGAACGGGTTGCAGGGAAAGCTTTTACTCTGGTTCTCACTGTGTTGACTTGTGCCGGTTTGAAGTTCCTGCAGTTTTCACTGTAAAACCGAATTGGAGCTAGTACCTTCCCGTATATATATATGGAGTGTAGTTGGAAACAGAAAAGAAACTTTGTGTTCCCAACAAGCAAGGTGAAGGACGGCTTTCACCCACACTTACCTCTCATAACTGAGCATGTGGAGAGACGTTCGTTCATCTAGCAAAAATAGAACGGGTTGCAGGGGAAACTATTTCTCTGGTTTCTCAATCTGTTTCCTGCTGCCGGTTTGAAGTTCCTGCAGTTTTCTCTGTAAAACCGAGTTGGAGCTAGTAACTCCTCATATTTATATATAGAATGAAGTTTGCATCTGAAAAGAAACTATGTATTCCCGACAATCTAGTTGAAGGACGGCTTTCACACTCACATATCTCTCAGAACTGAGCATGAGGAGAGACGTTCTTTCATCTAGCACCAACGGAAGGGGTTGCAGGAGAAAATTTTAGTCTGGTTTCAGTCGGATTCCTAGTGCCGGTTTGAACTACCTGCAGTTTTCACTGTAAAACCGAGTTGGATTTTGTACCCCCCCATATATATGTATGGAGTGGCGTTTGCACATGAAAAGAAACTTTGTGTTCCCCACAAGCTAGATGAAGGACGGCTTTCAGACACACTTATCTCTCAGACCTGAGCATGTGGAGAGACTTTCGTTCATCTAGCACCCAGGGAACGGGTTGAAGGAGAAACTTTTACTCTGGTTTCTCAGTCTGTTTCCTAGTGCCGGTTTGAAATTCCGGCAGTTTTCTCTGTAAAACCGAGTTGGAGCTAGTACCTCCCCATATATATGTATGGAGTGCAGTTTGCAACTGATAAGAAACTTTGTGTTCCCAACAAGCTAGGTGAAGGACGGCTTTCAGACACTCTTTTCTCTCAGAACTGAGCATGTGGAGAGAAGTTCGTTCATCTAGCACCAATGGAAAGGGTTGCAGGAGAAACTTTTACTCTGGTTTCTCAGTCTGTTTCCTAGTGCCGGTTTGAAGTTCCTGCAGTTTTCACTGTAAAACCGAGTTGGAGCTAGTAACTTCCCATATATATATATGGAGTGGTGTTTGCAACTGAAAAGAAACTTTGTGTTCCCAACAAGCTAGGTGAAGGACGCCTTTCACACACACTTATCTCTCAGAACTGAGCATTTGGAGAGACTTTCGTTCATCTAGCACCAAGGGAACGGGTTGAAGGAGTTACTTTTACTCTGGTTTCTCTTTCTGTTTCCGAGTGCCGGTTTGAATTTCCTGCAGTTTTCACTGTAAAAGCTATTTGGAGCTTGTACCTCCCCATATATATGTATGGAGTGCAGTTTGCACCTGATAAGAAACTTTGTGTTCCCAACAAGCTAGGTGAAGGACGGCTTTCAGACACACTTATCTCTCAGAACTGAGCATGTGGAGAGACTTTCGTTCATCTAGCACCAATGGAAAGGGTTACAGGAGAAACTCTTACTCTGGTTTCTCAGTCTGTTTCCTAGTGCCGGTTTGAAGTTCCTGCAGTTTTCACTGTAAAACTGAGTTGGAGCTAGTACATCCCCATATATATGTATGGAGTGGAGTTTGCACCTGATAAGAAACTTTGTGTTTCCAACAAGTTAGTTGAAGGACGGCTTTCACATACACTTATCTCTCAGAACTGAGCATGTGGGGAGACTTTCGTTCATCTAGCGCCAAGGGAACGGGATGAAGGAGAAACTTTTACTCTGGTTTCTCTGTCTTTTTCCTAGTGCCGTTTTGAAGTTCCTGCAGTTTTCACTGTAAAACTGAGTTGGAGCTAGTAACTCCCCATATATATGTTTGGAGTGTAGTTCGCAACTGAAAAGAAATTTTGTGTTCCCAACGATCTAGGTGAAGTTCAGCTTTCACACACACTTTTCTCTCAGAACTGTGCATGTGGAGAGACGTTCGTTCATCTAGAATAATAGAACGTGTGGCAAGAGAAACTCTTACTCTGGTTTCTCAGTCTTTTTCCTATTCCCAGTTAGAAGTTCCTGCAGTTTTCACTGTAAAATTGATTTGGATCTTGTACATCCCAATATTTATGTTTGGAGTGTAGTTTTCAACTGAAAAGATTCTTTGTGTTCCCAACAAGCTATGTGAAGTACGGCTTTCACACACACTTATCTCTCAGAACTAAGCATGAGGAGCGACGTTCGTTCATCTACCAAAAAGGGAACGGTTTGCAGGAGAAACTTTTACTCTGGTTTCTCAGTGTGTTTCCTATTGCCGGTTTGATGTTCCTGCAGTTTTCACTGTAAAACCGAGTTGGAGCTGGTACCACCCCATATATATGTATGGAGTGGAGTTGGCTACTGAAAAGAAGCTTTGTGTTCCCAAGAAGCTAGGTGAAAGTCGGCTTTCACACACACTTATCTCTCAGTTCTGAGCATGTGGAGAGTCGTTCTTTCATCTAGCACAAAGGGAACGGGTTGCAGGGAAAGCTTTTACTCTGGTTCTCACTGTGTTGACTTGTGCCGGTTTGAAGATCCTGCAGTTTTCACTGTAAAACCGAATTGGAGCTAGTACCTTCCCGTATATATATATGGAGTGTAGTTGGAAACAGAAAAGAAACTTTGTGTTCCCAACAAGCAAGGTGAAGGACGGCTTTCACCCACACTTACCTCTCATAACTGAGCATGTGGAGAGACGTTCGTTCATCTAGCAAAAATAGAACGGGTTGCAGGGGAAACTATTTCTCTGGTTTCTCAATCTGTTTCCTGCTGCCGGTTTGAAGTTCCTGCAGTTTTCTCTGTAAAACCGAGTTGGAGCTGGTAACTCCTCATATTTATATATAGAATGAAGTTTGCATCTGAAAAGAAACTATGTATTCCCGACAATCTAGTTGAAGGACGGCTTTCACACTCACATATCTCTCAGAACTGAGCATGAGGAGAGACGTTCTTTCATCTAGCACCAACGGAAGGGGTTGCAGGAGAAAATTTTAGTCTGGTTTCAGTCGGATTCCTAGTGCCGGTTTGAACTACCTGCAGTTTTCACTGTAAAACCGAGTTGGATTTTGTACCCCCCCATATATATGTATGGAGTGGCGTTTGCACATGAAAAGAAACTTTGTGTTCCCCACAAGCTAGATGAAGGACGGCTTTCAGACACACTTATCTCTCAGACCTGAGCATGTGGAGAGACTTTCGTTCATCTAGCACCCAGGGAACGGGTTGAAGGAGAAACTTTTACTCTGGTTTCTCAGTCTGTTTCCTAGTGCCGGTTTGAAATTCCGGCAGTTTTCTCTGTAAAACCGAGTTGGAGCTAGTACCTCCCCATATATATGTATGGAGTGCAGTTTGCAACTGATAAGAAACTTTGTGTTCCCAACAAGCTAGGTGAAGTACGGTTTTCACACACACTTATCTCTCAGAATTGAGCATGTGGAGAGACGTTCGTTCATCTAGCACCAAGGGAACGGGTTGTAGGAGAAACTTTTACTCTGATTTCTCAGTCTGTTTCCTAGTGCCGGTTTGAAGTTCCTGCATTTTTCACTGTAAAAACGAGTTGGAGCTAGTAACTTCCCATATATATGTATGGTGTGTGTTTGCAACTGAAAAGAAACTTTGTGTTCCCAACAAACTAATTGAAGAACGGCTTTCACACACACTTATCTCTCAGAACTGAGCATGTGGAGAGACGTTCGTTCATCTAGCACAAAGGGAACGGGTTGCAGGAGAAACTATTACTCTGGTTTCTCAGTCTGTTTCCTAGTGCCGGTTTGAAGTTCCTGCAGTTTTCACTGTAAAACCGAGTTGGAGCTAGTACCTTCCAATATATATGTATGGAGTGGAGTTGGAGACTGAAAAGAAACTTTGTGTTCCCAACAAGCTAGGTGAAGGACCGCTTTCACACACACTTATCTCTCAGAAATGTGCATGTGGAGAGATGTTCGTTCATCTACCACAAAGGGAACAGGTTGCAGTAGAAACTTTTACTCTGGTTTCTCAGTCTGTTTCCTAGTGCCGGTTTGAAGTTCCTGCATTTTTCACGGTAAAACAGAGTTGGAGCTAGTAACTTCCCATATATATGTATGGAATGGTGTTTGCAACTGAAAAGAAACTTTGTGTTCCCAACAAGCTAGGTGAAGGACGGCTTTCACCCACACTTACCTCTCATAACTGAGCATGTGGAGAGACTTTCATTCATCTAGCAAAAATAGAATGGGTTGCAGGGGAAACTCATTCTCTGGTTTCTTAGTCTGTTTCCTAGTGCCGGTTTGAAGGTCCTGCAGTTTTCACTGTAAACACGAGTCGGAGCTAGTACTTACCCATATATATGTATGGAGTGTTTTTTGCAAATGAAAAGAAACTTTGTGTTCCCAACAAGCTAGGTGAAGGACGGCTTTCAGACACACTTTTCTCTCAGAACTGAGCATGTGGAGAGAAGTTCGTTCATCTAGCACCAATGGAAAGGGTTGCAGGAGAAACTTTTACTCTGGTTTCTCAGTCTGTTTCCTAGTGCCGGTTTTAAGTTCCTGCAGTTTTCACTGTAAAACCGAGTTGGAGCTAGTAACTTCCCATATATATATATGGAGTGGTGTTTGCAACTGAAAAGAAACTTTGTGTTCCCAACAAGCTAGGTGAAGGACGCCTTTCACACACACTTATCTCTCAGAACTGAGCATTTGGAGAGACTTTCGTTCATCTAGCACCAAGGGAACGGGTTGAAGGAGTTACTTTTACTCTGGTTTCTCTTTCTGTTTCCGAGTGCCGGTTTGAATTTCCTGCAGTTTTCACTGTAAAAGCTATTTGGAGCTTGTACCTCCCCATATATATGTATGGAGTGCAGTTTGCACCTGATAAGAAACTTTGTGTTCCCAACAAGCTAGGTGAAGGACGGCTTTCAGACACACTTATCTCTCAGAACTGAGCATGTGGAGAGACGTTCGTTCATCTAGCACCAATGGAAAGGGTTACAGGAGAAACTCTTACTCTGGTTTCTCAGTCTGTTTCCTAGTGCCGGTTTGAAGTTCCTGCAGTTTTCACTGTAAAACTGAGTTGGAGCTAGTACATCCCCATATATATGTATGGAGTGGAGTTTGCACCTGATAAGAAACTTTGTGTTTCCAACAAGTTAGTTGAAGGACGGCTTTCACACACACTTATCTCTCAGAACTGAGCATGTGGGGAGACTTTCGTTCATCTAGCGCCAAGGGAACGGGATGAAGGAGAAACTTTTACTCTGGTTTCTCTGTCTTTTTCCTAGTGCCGTTTTGAAGTTCCTGCAGTTTTCACTGTAAAACTGAGTTGGAGCTAGTAACTCCCCATATATATGTTTGGAGTGTAGTTCGCAACTGAAAAGAAATTTTGTGTTCCCAATGATCTAGGTGAAGTTCAGCTTTCACACACACTTTTCTCTCAGAACTGTGCATGTGGAGAGACGTTCGTTCATCTAGAATAATAGAACGTGTGGCAAGAGAAACTCTTACTCTGGTTTCTCAGTCTTTTTCCTATTCCCAGTTAGAAGTTCCTGCAGTTTTCACTGTAAAATTGATTTGGATCTTGTACATCCCAATATTTATGTTTGGAGTGTAGTTTTCAACTGAAAAGATTCTTTGTGTTCCCAACAAGCTATGTGAAGTACGGCTTTCACACACACTTATCTCTCAGAACTAAGCATGAGGAGCGACGTTCGTTCATCTACCAAAAAGGGAACGGTTTGCAGGAGAAACTTTTACTCTGGTTTCTCAGTGTGTTTCCTATTGCCGGTTTGATGTTCCTGCAGTTTTCACTGTAAAACCGAGTTGGAGCTGGTACCACCCCATATATATGTATGGAGTGGAGTTGGCTACTGAAAAGAAGCTTTGTGTTCCCAAGAAGCTAGGTGAAAGTCGGCTTTCACACACACTTATCTCTCAGTTCTGAGCATGTGGAGAGTCGTTCTTTCATCTAGCACAAAGGGAACGGGTTGCAGGGAAAGCTTTTACTCTGGTTCTCACTGTGTTGACTTGTGCCGGTTTGAAGATCCTGCAGTTTTCACTGTAAAACCGAATTGGAGCTAGTACCTTCCCGTATATATATATGGAGTGTAGTTGGAAACAGAAAAGAAACTTTGTGTTCCCAACAAGCAAGGTGAAGGACGGCTTTCACCCACACTTACCTCTCATAACTGAGCATGTGGAGAGACGTTCGTTCATCTAGCAAAAATAGAACGGGTTGCAGGGGAAACTATTTCTCTGGTTTCTCAATCTGTTTCCTGCTGCCGGTTTGAAGTTCCTGCAGTTTTCTCTGTAAAACCGAGTTGGAGCTGGTAACTCCTCTTATTTATATATAGAATGAAGTTTGCATCTGAAAAGAAACTATGTATTCCCGACAATCTAGTTGAAGGACGGCTTTCACACTCACATATCTCTCAGAACTGAGCATGAGGAGAGACGTTCTTTCATCTAGCACCAACGGAAGGGGTTGCAGGAGAAAATTTTAGTCTGGTTTCAGTCGGATTCCTAGTGCCGGTTTGAACTACCTGCAGTTTTCACTGTAAAACCGAGTTGGATTTTGTACCCCCCCATATATATGTATGGAGTGGCGTTTGCACATGAAAAGAAACTTTGTGTTCCCCACAAGCTAGATGAAGGACGGCTTTCAGACACACTTATCTCTCAGACCTGAGCATGTGGAGAGACTTTCGTTCATCTAGCACCCAGGGAACGGGTTGAAGGAGAAACTTTTACTCTGGTTTCTCAGTCTGTTTCCTAGTGCCGGTTTGAAATTCCGGCAGTTTTCTCTGTAAAACCGAGTTGGAGCTAGTACCTCCCCATATATATGTATGGAGTGTTTTTTGCAAATGAAAAGAAACTTTGTGTTCCCAACAAGCTAGGTGAAGTACGGTTTTCACACACACTTATCTCTCAGAATTGAGCATGTGGAGAGACGTTCGTTCATCTAGCACCAAGGGAACGGGTTGTAGGAGAAACTTTTACTCTGATTTCTCAGTCTGTTTCCTAGTGCCGGTTTGAAGTTCCTGCATTTTTCACTGTAAAAACGAGTTGGAGCTAGTAACTTCCCATATATATGTATGGTGTGTGTTTGCAACTGAAAAGAAACTTTGTGTTCCCAACAAACTAATTGAAGAACGGCTTTCACACACACTTATCTCTCAGAACTGAGCATGTGGAGAGACGTTCGTTCATCTAGCACAAAGGGAACGGGTTGCAGGAGAAACTATTACTCTGGTTTCTCAGTCTGTTTCCTAGTGCCGGTTTGAAGTTCCTGCAGTTTTCACTGTAAAACCGAGTTGGAGCTAGTACCTTCCAATATATATGTATGGAGTGGAGTTGGAAACTGAAAAGAAACTTTGTGTTCCCAACAAGCTAGGTGAAGGACCGCTTTCACACACACTTATCTCTCAGAAATGTGCATGTGGAGAGATGTTCGTTCATCTACCACAAAGGGAACAGGTTGCAGTAGAAACTTTTACTCTGGTTTCTCAGTCTGTTTCCTAGTGCCGGTTTGATGTTCCTGCATTTTTCACGGTAAAACAGAGTTGGAGCTAGTAACTTCCCATATATATGTATGGAATGGTGTTTGCAACTGAAAAGAAACTTTGTGTTCCCAACAAGCTAGGTGAAGGACGGCTTTCACCCACACTTACCTCTCATAACTGAGCATGTGGAGAGACTTTCATTCATCTAGCAAAAATAGAATGGGTTGCAGGGGAAACTCATTCTCTGGTTTCTTAGTCTGTTTCCTAGTGCCGGTTTGAAGGTCCTGCAGTTTTCACTGTAAACACGAGTCGGAGCTAGTACTTACCCATATATATGTATGGAGTGTTTTTTGCAAATGAAAAGAAACTTTGTGTTCCCAACAAGCTAGGTGAAGGACGGCTTTCAGACACACTTTTCTCTCAGAACTGAGCATGTGGAGAGAAGTTCGTTCATCTAGCACCAATGGAAAGGGTTGCAGGAGAAACTTTTACTCTGGTTTCTCAGTCTGTTTCCTAGTGCCGGTTTTAAGTTCCTGCAGTTTTCACTGTAAAACCGAGTTGGAGCTAGTAACTTCCCATATATATATATGGAGTGGTGTTTGCAACTGAAAAGAAACTTTGTGTTCCCAACAAGCTAGGTGAAGGACGCCTTTCACACACACTTATCTCTCAGAACTGAGCATTTGGAGAGACTTTCGTTCATCTAGCACCAAGGGAACGGGTTGAAGGAGTTACTTTTACTCTGGTTTCTCTTTCTGTTTCCGAGTGCCGGTTTGAATTTCCTGCAGTTTTCACTGTAAAAGCTATTTGGAGCTTGTACCTCCCCATATATATGTATGGAGTGCAGTTTGCACCTGATAAGAAACTTTGTGTTCCCAACAAGCTAGGTGAAGGACGGCTTTCAGACACACTTATCTCTCAGAACTGAGCATGTGGAGAGACGTTCGTTCATCTAGCACCAATGGAAAGGGTTACAGGAGAAACTCTTACTCTGGTTTCTCAGTCTGTTTCCTAGTGCCGGTTTGAAGTTCCTGCAGTTTTCACTGTAAAACTGAGTTGGAGCTAGTACATCCCCATATATATGTATGGAGTGGAGTTTGCACCTGATAAGAAACTTTGTGTTTCCAACAAGTTAGTTGAAGGACGGCTTTCACACACACTTATCTCTCAGAACTGAGCATGTGGGGAGACTTTCGTTCATCTAGCGCCAAGGGAACGGGATGAAGGAGAAACTTTTACTCTGGTTTCTCTGTCTTTTTCCTAGTGCCGTTTTGAAGTTCCTGCAGTTTTCACTGTAAAACTGAGTTGGAGCTAGTAACTCCCCATATATATGTTTGGAGTGTAGTTCGCAACTGAAAAGAAATTTTGTGTTCCCAACGATCTAGGTGAAGTTCAGCTTTCACACACACTTTTCTCTCAGAACTGTGCATGTGGAGAGACGTTCGTTCATCTAGAATAATAGAACGTGTGGCAAGAGAAACTCTTACTCTGGTTTCTCAGTCTTTTTCCTATTCCCAGTTAGAAGTTCCTGCAGTTTTCACTGTAAAATTGATTTGGATCTTGTACATCCCAATATTTATGTTTGGAGTGTAGTTTTCAACTGAAAAGATTCTTTGTGTTCCCAACAAGCTATGTGAAGTACGGCTTTCACACACACTTATCTCTCAGAACTAAGCATGAGGAGCGACGTTCGTTCATCTACCAAAAAGGGAACGGTTTGCAGGAGAAACTTTTACTCTGGTTTCTCAGTGTGTTTCCTATTGCCGGTTTGATGTTCCTGCAGTTTTCACTGTAAAACCGAGTTGGAGCTGGTACCACCCCATATATATGTATGGAGTGGAGTTGGCTACTGAAAAGAAGCTTTGTGTTCCCAAGAAGCTAGGTGAAAGTCGGCTTTCACACACACTTATCTCTCAGTTCTGAGCATGTGGAGAGTCGTTCTTTCATCTAGCACAAAGGGAACGGGTTGCAGGGAAAGCTTTTACTCTGGTTCTCACTGTGTTGAATTGTGCCGGTTTGAAGATCCTGCAGTTTTCACTGTAAAACCGAATTGGAGCTAGTACCTTCCCGTATATATATATGGAGTGTAGTTGGAAACAGAAAAGAAACTTTGTGTTCCCAACAAGCAAGGTGAAGGACGGCTTTCACCCACACTTACCTCTCATAACTGAGCATGTGGAGAGACGTTCGTTCATCTAGCAAAAATAGAACGGGTTGCAGGGGAAACTATTTCTCTGGTTTCTCAATCTGTTTCCTGCTGCCGGTTTGAAGTTCCTGCAGTTTTCTCTGTAAAACCGAGTTGGAGCTGGTAACTCCTCTTATTTATATATAGAATGAAGTTTGCATCTGAAAAGAAACTATGTATTCCCGACAATCTAGTTGAAGGACGGCTTTCACACTCACATATCTCTCAGAACTGAGCATGAGGAGAGACGTTCTTTCATCTAGCACCAACGGAAGGGGTTGCAGGAGAAAATTTTAGTCTGGTTTCAGTCGGATTCCTAGTGCCGGTTTGAACTACCTGCAGTTTTCACTGTAAAACCGAGTTGGATTTTGTACCCCCCCATATATATGTATGGAGTGGCGTTTGCACATGAAAAGAAACTTTGTGTTCCCCACAAGCTAGATGAAGGACGGCTTTCAGACACACTTATCTCTCAGACCTGAGCATGTGGAGAGACTTTCGTTCATCTAGCACCCAGGGAACGGGTTGAAGGAGAAACTTTTACTCTGGTTTCTCAGTCTGTTTCCTAGTGCCGGTTTGAAATTCCGGCAGTTTTCTCTGTAAAACCGAGTTGGAGCTAGTACCTCCCCATATATATGTATGGAGTGTTTTTTGCAAATGAAAAGAAACTTTGTGTTCCCAACAAGCTAGGTGAAGGACGGCTTTCAGACACTCTTTTCTCTCAGAACTGAGCATGTGGAGAGAAGTTCGTTCATCTAGCACCAATGGAAAGGGTTGCAGGAGAAACTTTTACTCTGGTTTCTCAGTCTGTTTCCTAGTGCCGGTTTGAAGTTCCTGCAGTTTTCACTGTAAAACCGAGTTGGAGCTAGTAACTTCCCATATATATATATGGAGTGGTGTTTGCAACTGAAAAGAAACTTTGTGTTCCCAACAAGCTAGGTGAAGGACGCCTTTCACACACACTTATCTCTCAGAACTGAGCATTTGGAGAGACTTTCGTTCATCTAGCACCAAGGGAACGGGTTGAAGGAGTTACTTTTACTCTGGTTTCTCTTTCTGTTTCCGAGTGCCGGTTTGAATTTCCTGCAGTTTTCACTGTAAAAGCTATTTGGAGCTTGTACCTCCCCATATATATGTATGGAGTGCAGTTTGCACCTGATAAGAAACTTTGTGTTCCCAACAAGCTAGGTGAAGGACGGCTTTCAGACACACTTATCTCTCAGAACTGAGCATGTGGAGAGACTTTCGTTCATCTAGCACCAATGGAAAGGGTTACAGGAGAAACTCTTACTCTGGTTTCTCAGTCTGTTTCCTAGTGCCGGTTTGAAGTTCCTGCAGTTTTCACTGTAAAACTGAGTTGGATCTAGTACATCCCCATATATATGTATGGAGTGGAGTTTGCACCTGATAAGAAACTTTGTGTTTCCAACAAGTTAGTTGAAGGACGGCTTTCACACACACTTATCTCTCAGAACTGAGCATGTGGGGAGACTTTCGTTCATCTAGCGCCAAGGGAACGGGATGAAGGAGAAACTTTTACTCTGGTTTCTCTGTCTTTTTCCTAGTGCCGTTTTGAAGTTCCTGCAGTTTTCACTGTAAAACTGAGTTGGAGCTAGTAACTCCCCATATATATGTTTGGAGTGTAGTTCGCAACTGAAAAGAAATTTTGTGTTCCCAACGATCTAGGTGAAGTTCAGCTTTCACACACACTTTTCTCTCAGAACTGTGCATGTGGAGAGACGTTCGTTCATCTAGAATAATAGAACGTGTGGCAAGAGAAACTCTTACTCTGGTTTCTCAGTCTTTTTCCTATTCCCAGTTAGAAGTTCCTGCAGTTTTCACTGTAAAATTGATTTGGATCTTGTACATCCCAATATTTATGTTTGGAGTGTAGTTTTCAACTGAAAAGATTCTTTGTGTTCCCACAAGCTATGTGAAGTACGGCTTTCACACACACTTATCTCTCAGAACTAAGCATGAGGAGCGACGTTCGTTCATCTACCAAAAAGGGAACGGTTTGCAGGAGAAACTTTTACTCTGGTTTCTCAGTGTGTTTCCTATTGCCGGTTTGATGTTCCTGCAGTTTTCACTGTAAAACCGAGTTGGAGCTGGTACCACCCCATATATATGTATGGAGTGGAGTTGGCTACTGAAAAGAAGCTTTGTGTTCCCAAGAAGCTAGGTGAAAGTCGGCTTTCACACACAATTATCTCTCAGTTCTGAGCATGTGGAGAGTCGTTCTTTCATCTAGCACAAAGGGAACGGGTTGCAGGGAAAGCTTTTACTCTGGTTCTCACTGTGTTGACTTGTGCCGGTTTGAAGATCCTGCAGTTTTCACTGTAAAACCGAATTGGAGCTAGTACCTTCCCGTATATATATATGGAGTGTAGTTGGAAACAGAAAAGAAACTTTGTGTTCCCAACAAGCAAGGTGAAGGACGGCTTTCACCCACACTTACCTCTCATAACTGAGCATGTGGAGAGACGTTCGTTCATCTAGCAAAAATAGAACGGGTTGCAGGGGAAACTATTTCTCTGGTTTCTCAATCTGTTTCCTGCTGCCGGTTTGAAGTTCCTGCAGTTTTCTCTGTAAAACCGAGTTGGAGCTGGTAACTCCTCATATTTATATATAGAATGAAGTTTGCATCTGAAAAGAAACTATGTATTCCCGACAATCTAGTTGAAGGACGGCTTTCACACTCACATATCCCTCAGAACTGAGCATGAGGAGAGACGTTCTTTCATCTAGCACCAACGGAAGGGGTTGCAGGAGAAAATTTTAGTCTGGTTTCAGTCGGATTCCTAGTGCCGGTTTGAACTACCTGCAGTTTTCACTGTAAAACCGAGTTGGATTTGTACCCCCCCATATATATGTATGGAGTGGCGTTTGCACATGAAAAGAAACTTTGTGTTCCCCACAAGCTAGATGAAGGACGTCTTTCAGACACAATTATCTCTCAGACCTGAGCATGTGGAGAGACTTTCGTTCATCTAGCACCCAGGGAACGGGTTGAAGGAGAAACTTTTACTCTGGATTCTCAGTCTGTTTCCTAGTGCCGGTTTGAAATTCCGGCAGTTTTCTCTGTAAAACCGAGTTGGAGCTAGTACCTCCCCATATATATGTATGGAGTGCAGTTTGCACGTGATAAGAAACTTTGTGTTCCCAACAAGCTAGGTGAAGGACGGCTTTCAGACACACTTATCTCTCAGAACTGAGCATGTGGAGAGACGTTCGTTCATCTAGCACCAATGGAAAGGGTTACAGGAGAAACTCTTACTCTGGTTTCTCAGTCTGTTTCCTAGTGCCGGTTTGAAGTTCCTGCAGTTTTCACTGTAAAACTGAGTTGGAGCTAGTACATCCCCATATATATGTATGGAGTGGAGTTTGCACCTGATAAGAAACTTTGTGTTTCCAACAAGTTAGTTGAAGGACGGCTTTCACACACACTTATCTCTCAGAACTGAGCATGTGGGGAGACTTTCGTTCATCTAGCGCCAAGGGAACGGGATGAAGGAGAAACTTTTACTCTGGTTTCTCTGTCTTTTTCCTAGTGCCGTTTTGAAGTTCCTGCAGTTTTCACTGTAATACTGAGTTGGAGCTAGTAACTCCCCATATATTTGTTTGGAGTGTAGTTCGCAACTGAAAAGAAATTTTGTGTTCCCAACGATCTAGGTGAAGTTCAGCTTTCACACACACTTTTCTCTCAGAACTGTGCATGTGGAGAGACGTTCGTTCATCTAGAATAATAGAACGTGTGGCAAGAGAAACTCTTACTCTGGTTTCTCAGTCTTTTTCCTATTCCCAGTTAGAAGTTCCTGCAGTTTTCACTGTAAAATTGATTTGGATCTTGTACATCCCAATATTTATGTTTGGAGTGTAGTTTTCAACTGAAAAGATTCTTTGTGTTCCCAACAAGCTATGTGAAGTACGGCTTTCACACACACTTATCTCTCAGAACTTAGCATGAGGAGCGACGTTCGTTCATCTACCAAAAAGGGAACGGTTTGCAGGAGAAACTTTTACTCTGGTTTCTCAGTGTGTTTCCTATTGCCGGTTTGATGTTCCTGCAGTTTTCACTGTAAAACCGAGTTGGAGCTGGTACCACCCCATATATATGTATGGAGTGGAGTTGGCTACTGAAAAGAAGCTTTGTGTTCCCAAGAAGCTAGGTGAAAGTCGGCTTTCACACACACTTATCTCTCAGTTCTGAGCATGTGGAGAGTCGTTCTTTCATCTAGCACAAAGGGAACGGGTTGCAGGGAAAGCTTTTACTCTGGTTCTCACTGTGTTGACTTGTGCCGGTTTGAAGTTCCTGCAGTTTTCACTGTAAAACCGAATTGGAGCTAGTACCTTCCCGTATATATATATGGAGTGTAGTTGGAAACAGAAAAGAAACTTTGTGTTCCCAACAAGCAAGGTGAAGGACGGCTTTCACCCACACTTACCTCTCATAACTGAGCATGTGGAGAGACGTTCGTTCATCTAGCAAAAATAGAACGGGTTGCAGGGGAAACTATTTCTCTGGTTTCTCAATCTGTTTCCTGCTGCCGGTTTGAAGTTCCTGCAGTTTTCTCTGTAAAACCGAGTTGGAGCTAGTAACTCCTCATATTTATATATAGAATGAAGTTTGCATCTGAAAAGAAACTATGTATTCCCGACAATCTAGTTGAAGGACGGCTTTCACACTCACATATCTCTCAGAACTGAGCATGAGGAGAGACGTTCTTTCATCTAGCACCAACGGAAGGGGTTGCAGGAGAAAATTTTAGTCTGGTTTCAGTCGGATTCCTAGTGCCGGTTTGAACTACCTGCAGTTTTCACTGTAAAACCGAGTTGGATTTTGTACCCCCCCATATATATGTATGGAGTGGCGTTTGCACATGAAAAGAAACTTTGTGTTCCCCACAAGCTAGATGAAGGACGGCTTTCAGACACACTTATCTCTCAGACCTGAGCATGTGGAGAGACTTTCGTTCATCTAGCACCCAGGGAACGGGTTGAAGGAGAAACTTTTACTCTGGTTTCTCAGTCTGTTTCCTAGTGCCGGTTTGAAATTCCGGCAGTTTTCTCTGTAAAACCGAGTTGGAGCTAGTACCTCCCCATATATATGTATGGAGTGCAGTTTGCAACTGATAAGAAACTTTGTGTTCCCAACAAGCTAGGTGAAGTACGGTTTTCACACACACTTATCTCTCAGAATTGAGCATGTGGAGAGACGTTCGTTCATCTAGCACCAAGGGAACGGGTTGTAGGAGAAACTTTTACTCTGATTTCTCAGTCTGTTTCCTAGTGCCGGTTTGAAGTTCCTGCAGTTTTCACTGTAAAAACGAGTTGGAGCTAGTAACTTCCCATATATATGTATGGTGTGTGTTTGCAACTGAAAAGAAACTTTGTGTTCCCAACAAACTAATTGAAGAACGGCTTTCACACACACTTATCTCTCAGAACTGAGCATGTGGAGAGACGTTCGTTCATCTAGCACAAAGGGAACGGGTTGCAGGAGAAACTATTTCTCTGGTTTCTCAGTCTGTTTCCTAGTGCCGGTTTGAAGTTCCTGCAGTTTTCACTGTAAAACCGAGTTGGAGCTAGTACCTTCCAATATATATGTATGGAGTGGAGTTGGAAACTGAAAAGAAACTTTGTGTTCCCAACAAGCTAGGTGAAGGACCGCTTTCACACACACTTATCTGTCAGAAATGTGCATGTGGAGAGATGTTCGTTCATCTACCACAAAGGGAACAGGTTGCAGTAGAAACTTTTACTCTGGTTTCTCAGTCTGTTTCCTAGTGCCGGTTTGAAGTTCCTGCATTTTTCACGGTAAAACAGATTTGGAGCTAGTAACTTCCCATATATATGTATGGAATGGTGTTTGCAACTGAAAAGAAACTTTGTGTTCCCAACAAGCTAGGTGAAGGACGGCTTTCACCCACACTTACCTCTCATAACTGAGCATGTGGAGAGACTTTCATTCATCTAGCAAAAATAGAATGGGTTGCAGGGGAAACTCATTCTCTGGTTTCTTAGTCTGTTTCCTAGTGCCGGTTTGAAGGTCCTGCAGTTTTCACTGTAAACACGAGTCGGAGCTAGTACTTACCCATATATATGTATGGAGTGTTTTTTGCAAATGAAAAGAAACTTTGTGTTCCCCACAAGCTAGGTGAAGGACGGCTTTCAGACACACTTTTCTCTCAGAACTGAGCATGTGGAGAGAAGTTCGTTCATCTAGCACCAATGGAAATGGTTGCAGGGGAAACTTTTACTCTGGTTTCTCAGTCTGTTTCCTAGTGCCGGTTTTAAGTTCCTGCAGTTTTCACTGTAAAACCGAGTTGGAGCTAGTAACTTCCCATATATATATATGGAGTGGTGTTTGCAACTGAAAAGAAACTTTGTGTTCCCAACAAGCTAGGTGAAGGACGCCTTTCACACACACTTATCTCTCAGAACTGAGCATTTGGAGAGACTTTCGTTCATCTAGCAACAAGGGAACGGGTTGAAGGAGAAACTTTTACTCTGGTTTCTCTTTCTGTTTCCGAGTGCCGGTTTGAATTTCCTGCAGTTTTCACTGTAAAAGCTATTTGGAGCTTGTACCTCCCCATATATATGTATGGAGTGCAGTTTGCACCTGATAAGAAACTTTGTGTTCCCAACAAGCTAGGTGAAGGACGGCTTTCAGACACACTTATCTCTCAGAACTGAGCATGTGGAGAGACGTTCGTTCATCTAGCACCAATGGAAAGGGTTACAGGAGAAACTCTTACTCTGGTTTCTCAGTCTGTTTCCTAGTGCCGGTTTGAAGTTCCTGCAGTTTTCACTGTAAAACTGAGTTGGAGCTAGTACATCCCCATATATATGTATGGAGTGGCGTTTGCACATGAAAAGAAACTTTGTGTTCCCCACAAGCTAGATGAAGGACGGCTTTCAGACACACTTATCTCTCAGACCTGAGCATGTGGAGAGACTTTCGTTCATCTAGCACCCAGGGAACGGGTTGAAGGAGAAACTTTTACTCTGATTTCTCAGTCTGTTTCCTAGTGCCGGTTTGAAGTTCCTGCAGTTTTCACTGTAAAAACGAGTTGGAGCTTGTAACTTCCCATATATATGTATGGTGTGTGTTTGCAACTGAAAAGGAACTTTGTGTTCCCAACAAACTAATTGAAGAACGGCTTTCACACACACTTATCTCTCAGAACTGAGCATGTGGAGAGACGTTCGTTCATCTAGCACAAAGGGAACGGGTTGCAGGAGAAACTATTACTCTGGTTTCTCAGTCTGTTTCCTAGTGCCGGTTTGAAGTTCCTGCAGTTTTCACTGTAAAACCGAGTTGGAGCTAGTACCTTCCAATATATATGTATGGAGTGGAGTTGGAAACTGAAAAGAAACTTTGTGTTCCCAACAAGCTAGGTGAAGGACCGCTTTGACACACACTTATCTCTCAGAAATGTGCATGTGGAGAGATGTTCGTTCATCTACCACAAAGGGAACAGGTTGCAGTAGAAACTTTTACTCTGGTTTCTCAGTCTGTTTCCTAGTGCCGGTTTGAAGTTCCTGCATTTTTCACGGTAAAACAGAGTTGGAGCTAGTAACTTCCCATATATATGTATGGAATGGTGTTTGCAACTGAAAAGAAACTTTGTGTTCCCAACAAGCTAGGTGAAGGACGGCTTTCACCCACACTTACCTCTCATAACTGAGCATGTGGAGAGACTTTCATTCATCTAGCAAAAATAGAATGGGTTGCAGGGGAAACTCATTCTCTGGTTTCTTAGTCTGTTTCCTAGTGCCGGTTTGAAGGTCCTGCAGTTTTCACTGTAAACACGAGTCGGAGCTAGTACTTACCCATATATATGTATGGAGTGTTTTTTGCAAATGAAAAGAAACTTTGTGTTCCCAACAAGCTAGGTGAAGGACGGCTTTCAGACACACTTTTCTCTCAGAACTGAGCATGTGGAGAGAAGTTCGTTCATCTAGCACCAATGGAAAGGGTTGCAGGAGAAACTTTTACTCTGGTTTCTCAGTCTGTTTCCTAGTGCCGGTTTTAAGTTCCTGCAGTTTTCACTGTAAAACCGAGTTGGAGCTAGTAACTTCCCATATATATATATGGAGTGGTGTTTGCAACTGAAAAGAAACTTTGTGTTCCCAACAAGCTAGGTGAAGGACGCCTTTCACACACACTTATCTCTCAGAACTGAGCATTTGGAGAGACTTTCGTTCATCTAGCACCAAGGGAACGGGTTGAAGGAGTTACTTTTACTCTGGTTTCTCTTTCTGTTTCCGAGTGCCGGTTTGAATTTCCTGCAGTTTTCACTGTAAAAGCTATTTGGAGCTTGTACCTCCCCATATATATGTATGGAGTGCAGTTTGCACCTGATAAGAAACTTTGTGTTCCCAACAAGCTAGGTGAAGGACGGCTTTCAGACACACTTATCTCTCAGAACTGAGCATGTGGAGAGACGTTCGTTCATCTAGCACCAATGGAAAGGGTTACAGGAGAAACTCTTACTCTGGTTTCTCAGTCTGTTTCCTAGTGCCGGTTTGAAGTTCCTGCAGTTTTCACTGTAAAACTGAGTTGGAGCTAGTACATCCCCATATATATGTATGGAGTGGAGTTTGCACCTGATAAGAAACTTTGTGTTTCCAACAAGTTAGTTGAAGGACGGCTTTCACACACACTTATCTCTCAGAACTGAGCATGTGGGGAGACTTTCGTTCATCTAGCGCCAAGGGAACGGGATGAAGGAGAAACTTTTACTCTGGTTTCTCTGTCTTTTTCCTAGTGCCGTTTTGAAGTTCCTGCAGTTTTCACTGTAAAACTGAGTTGGAGCTAGTAACTCCCCATATATATGTTTGGAGTGTAGTTCGCAACTGAAAAGAAATTTTGTGTTCCCAACGATCTAGGTGAAGTTCAGCTTTCACACACACTTTTCTCTCAGAACTGTGCATGTGGAGAGACGTTCGTTCATCTAGAATAATAGAACGTGTGGCAAGAGAAACTCTTACTCTGGTTTCTCAGTCTTTTTCCTATTCCCAGGTAGAAGTTCCTGCAGTTTTCACTGTAAAATTGATTTGGATCTTGTACATCCCAATATTTATGTTTGGAGTGTAGTTTTCAACTGAAAAGATTCTTTGTGTTCCCAACAAGCTATGTGAAGTACGGCTTTCACACACACTTATCTCTCAGAACTAAGCATGAGGAGCGACGTTCGTTCATCTACCAAAAAGGGAACGGTTTGCAGGAGAAACTTTTACTCTGGTTTCTCAGTGTGTTTCCTATTGCCGGTTTGATGTTCCTGCAGTTTTCACTGTAAAACCGAGTTGGAGCTGGTACCACCCCATATATATATATGGAGTGGAGTTGGCTACTGAAAAGAAGCTTTGTGTTCCCAAGAAGCTAGGTGAAAGTCGGCTTTCACACACACTTATCTCTCAGTTCTGAGCATGTGGAGAGTCGTTCTTTCATCTAGCACAAAGGGAACGGGTTGCAGGGAAAGCTTTTACTCTGGTTCTCACTGTGTTGACTTGTGCCGGTTTGAAGTTCCTGCAGTTTTCACTGTAAAACCGAATTGGAGCTAGTACCTTCCCGTATATATATATGGAGTGTAGTTGGAAACAGAAAAGAAACTTTGTGTTCCCAACAAGCAAGGTGAAGGACGGCTTTCACCCACACTTACCTCTCATAACTGAGCATGTGGAGAGACGTTCGTTCATCTAGCAAAAATAGAACGGGTTGCAGGGGAAACTATTTCTCTGGTTTCTCAATCTGTTTCCTGCTGCCGGTTTGAAGTTCCTGCAGTTTTCTCTGTAAAACCGAGTTGGAGCTGGTAACTCCTCATATTTATATATAGAATGAAGTTTGCATCTGAAAAGAAACTATGTATTCCCGACAATCTAGTTGAAGGACGGCTTTCACACTCACATATCTCTCAGAACTGAGCATGAGGAGAGACGTTCTTTCATCTAGCACCAACGGAAGGGGTTGCAGGAGAAAATTTTAGTCTGGTTTCAGTCGGATTCCTAGTGCCGGTTTGAACTACCTGCAGTTTTCACTGTAAAACCGAGTTGGATTTTGTACCCCCCCATATATATGTATGGAGTGGCGTTTGCACATGAAAAGAAACTTTGTGTTCCCCACAAGCTAGATGAAGGACGGCTTTCAGACACACTTATCTCTCAGACCTGAGCATGTGGAGAGACTTTCGTTCATCTAGCACCCAGGGAACGGGTTGAAGGAGAAACTTTTACTCTGGTTTCTCAGTCTGTTTCCTAGTGCCGGTTTGAAATTCCGGCAGTTTTCTCTGTAAAACCGAGTTGGAGCTAGTACCTCCCCATATATATGTATGGAGTGTTTTTTGCAAATGAAAAGAAACTTTGTGTTCCCAACAAGCTAGGTGAAGGACGGCTTTCAGACACTCTTTCTCTCAGAACTGAGCATGTGGAGAGAAGTTCGTTCATCTAGCACCAATGGAAAGGGTTGCAGGAGAAACTTTTACTCTGGTTTCTCAGTCTGTTTCCTAGTGCCGGTTTGAAGTTCCTGCAGTTTTCACTGTAAAACCGAGTTGGAGCTAGTAACTTCCCATATATATATATGGAGTGGTGTTTGCAACTGAAAAGAAACTTTGTGTTCCCAACAAGCTAGGTGAAGGACGCCTTTCACACACACTTATCTCTCAGAACTGAGCATTTGGAGAGACTTTCGTTCATCTAGCACCAAGGGAACGGGTTGAAGGAGTTACTTTTACTCTGGTTTCTCTTTCTGTTTCCGAGTGCCGGTTTGAATTTCCTGCAGTTTTCACTGTAAAAGCTATTTGGAGCTTGTACCTCCCCATATATATGTATGGAGTGCAGTTTGCACCTGATAAGAAACTTTGTGTTCCCAACAAGCTAGGTGAAGGACGGCTTTCACCCACACTTACCTCTCATAACTGAGCATGTGGAGAGACTTTCATTCATCTAGCAAAAATAGAATGGGTTGCAGGGGAAACTCATTCTCTGGTTTCTTAGTCTGTTTCCTAGTGCCGGTTTGAAGGTCCTGCAGTTTTCACTGTAAACACGAGTCGGAGCTAGTACTTACCCATATATATGTATGGAGTGTTTTTTGCAAATGAAAAGAAACTTTGTGTTCCCAACAAGCTAGGTGAAGGACGGCTTTCAGACACACTTTTCTCTCAGAACTGAGCATGTGGAGAGAAGTTCGTTCATCTAGCACCAATGGAAAGGGTTGCAGGAGAAACTTTTACTCTGGTTTCTCAGTCTGTTTCCTAGTGCCGGTTTGAAGTTCCTGCAGTTTTCACTGTAAAACCGAGTTGGAGCTAGTAACTTCCCATATATATATATGGAGTGGTGTTTGCAACTGAAAAGAAACTTTGTGTTCCCAACAAGCTAGGTGAAGGACGCCTTTCACACACACTTATCTCTCAGAACTGAGCATTTGGAGAGACTTTCGTTCATCTAGCACCAAGGGAACGGGTTGAAGGAGTTACTTTTACTCTGGTTTCTCTTTCTGTTTCCGAGTGCCGGTTTGAATTTCCTGCAGTTTTCACTGTAAAAGCTATTTGGAGCTTGTACCTCCCCATATATATGTATGGAGTGCAGTTTGCACCTGATAAGAAACTTTGTGTTCCCAACAAGCTAGGTGAAGGACGGCTTTCAGACACACTTATCTCTCAGAACTGAGCATGTGGAGAGACGTTCGTTCATCTAGCACCAATGGAAAGGGTTACAGGAGAAACTCTTACTCTGGTTTCTCAGTCTGTTTCCTAGTGCCGGTTTGAAGTTCCTGCAGTTTTCACTGTAAAACTGAGTTGGAGCTAGTACATCCCCATATATATGTATGGAGTGGCGTTTGCACATGAAAAGAAACTTTGTGTTCCCCACAAGCTAGATGAAGGACGGCTTTCAGACACACTTATCTCTCAGACCTGAGCATGTGGAGAGACTTTCGTTCATCTAGCACCCAGGGAACGGGTTGAAGGAGAAACTTTTACTCTGATTTCTCAGTCTGTTTCCTAGTGCCGGTTTGAAGTTCTTGCAGTTTTCACTGTAAAACTGAGTTGGAGCTAGTACATCCCCATATATATGTATGGAGTGGAGTTTGCACCTGATAAGAAACTTTGTGTTTCCAACAAGTTAGTTGAAGGACGGCTTTCACACACACTTATCTCTCAGAACTGAGCATGTGGGGAGACTTTCGTTCATCTAGCGCCAAGGGAACGGGATGAAGGAGAAACTTTTACTCTGGTTTCTCTGTCTTTTTCCTAGTGCCGTTTTGAAGTTCCTGCAGTTTTCACTGTAAAACTGAGTTGGAGCTTGTAACTCCCCATATATATGTTTGGAGTGTAGTTCGCAACTGAAAAGAAATTTTGTGTTCCCAACGATCTAGGTGAAGTTCAGCTTTCACACACACTTTTCTCTCAGAACTGTGCATGTGGAGAGACGTTCGTTCATCTAGAATAATAGAACGTGTGGCAAGAGAAACTCTTACTCTGGTTTCTCAGTCTTTTTCCTATTCCCAGTTAGAAGTTCCTGCAGTTTTCACTGTAAAATTGATTTGGATCTTGTACATCCCAATATTTATGTTTGGAGTGTAGTTTTCAACTGAAAAGATTCTTTGTGTTCCCAACAAGCTATGTGAAGTACGGCTTTCACACACACTTATCTCTCAGAACTAAGCATGAGGAGCGACGTTCGTTCATCTACCAAAAAGGGAACGGTTTGCAGGAGAAACTTTTACTCTGGTTTCTCAGTGTGTTTCCTATTGCCGGTTTGATGTTCCTGCAGTTTTCACTGTAAAACCGAGTTGGAGCTGGTACCACCCCATATATATGTATGGAGTGGAGTTGGCTACTGAAAAGAAGCTTTGTGTTCCCAACAAGCTAGGTGAAGTACGGTTTTCACACACACTTATCTCTCAGAATTGAGCATGTGGAGAGACGTTCGTTCATCTAGCACCAAGGGAACGGGTTGTAGGAGAAACTTTTACTCTGATTTCTCAGTCTGTTTCCTAGTGCCGGTTTGAAGTTCCTGCAGTTTTCACTGTAAAAACGAGTTGGAGCTAGTAACTTCCCATATATATGTATGGTGTGTGTTTGCAACTGAAAAGAAACTTTGTGTTCCCAACAAACTAATTGAAGAACGGCTTTCACACACACTTATCTCTCAGAACTGAGCATGTGGAGAGACGTTCGTTCATCTAGCACAAAGGGAACGGGTTGCAGGAGAAACTATTACTCTGGTTTCTCAGTCTGTTTCCTAGTGCCGGTTTGAAGTTCCTGCAGTTTTCACTGTAAAACCGAGTTGGAGCTAGTACCTTCCAATATATATGTATGGAGTGGAGTTGGAAACTGAAAAGAAACTTTGTGTTCCCAACAAGGTAGGTGAAGGACCGCTTTCACACACACTTATCTCTCAGAAATGTGCATGTGGAGAGATGTTCGTTCATCTACCACAAAGGGAACAGGTTGCAGTAGAAACTTTTACTCTGGTTTCTCAGTCTGTTTCCTAGTGCCGGTTTGAAGTTCCTGCATTTTTCACGGTAAAACAGAGTTGGAGCTAGTAACTTCCCATATATATGTATGGAGTGGTGTTTGCAACTGAAAAGAAACTTTGTGTTCCCAACAAGCTAGGTGAAGGACGGCTTTCACCCACACTTACCTCTCATAACTGAGCATGTGGAGAGACTTTCATTCATCTAGCAAAAATAGAACGGGTTGCAGGGGAAACTCATTCTCTGGTTTCTTAGTCTGTTTCCTAGTGCCGGTTTGAAGGTCCTGCAGTTTTCACTGTAAACACGAGTCGGAGCTAGTACTTACCCATATATATGTATGGAGTGTTTTTTGCAAATGAAAAGAAACTTTGTGTTCCCAACAAGCTAGGTGAAGGACGGCTTTCAGACACACTTTTCTCTCAGAACTGAGCATGTGGAGAGAAGTTCGTTCATCTAGCACCAATGGAAAGGGTTGCAGGAGAAACTTTTACTCTGGTTTCTCAGTCTGTTTCCTAGTGCCGGTTTTAAGTTCCTGCAGTTTTCACTGTAAAACCGAGTTGGAGCTAGTAACTTCCCATATATATATATGGAGTGGTGTTTGCAACTGAAAAGAAACTTTGTGTTCCCAACAAGCTAGGTGAAGGACGCCTTTCACACACACTTATCTCTCAGAACTGAGCATGTGGAGAGACTTTCGTTCATCTAGCACCAAGGGAACGGGTTGAAGGAGTTACTTTTACTCTGGTTTCTCTTTCTGTTTCCGAGTGCCGGTTTGAATTTCCTGCAGTTTTCACTGTAAAAGCTATTTGGAGCTTGTACCTCCCCATATATATGTATGGAGTGCAGTTTGCACCTGATAAGAAACTTTGTGTTCCCAACAAGCTAGGTGAAGGACGGCTTTCACCCACAATTATATCTCAGAACTGAGCATGTGGAGAGACGTTCGTTCATTTAGCACAAATGGAACGGTTTCCAGGAGAAACTTTTACTCTGTTTTCTCAGTCTGTTTCCTAGTGCCGGTTTGAAGTTCCTGCATTTTTCACGGTAAAACAGAGTTGGAGCTAGTAACTTCCCATATATATGTATGGAGTGGTGTTTGCAACTAAAAAGAAACTTTGTGTTCCCAACAAGCTAGGTGAAGGACGGCTTTCACCCACACTTACCTCTCATAACTGAGCATGTGGAGAGACTTTCATTCATCTAGCAAAAATAGAACGGGTTGCAGGGGAAACTCATTCTCTGGTTTCTTAGTCTGTTTCCTAGTGCAGGTTTGAAGTTCCTGCAGTTTTCACTGTAAACACGAGTCGGAGCTAGTACTTACCCATAAATATGTATGGAGTGTTTTTTGCAAATGAAAAGAAACTTTGTGTTCCCAACAAGCTAGGTGAAGGACGGCTTTCAGACACACTTATCTCTCAGAACTGAGCATGTGGAGAGACGTTCGTTCATCTAGCACCAATGGAAAGGGTTACAGGAGAAACTCTTACTCTGGTTTCTCAGTCTGTTTCCTAGTGCCGGTTTGAAGGTCCTGTAGTTTTCACTGTAAAACTGAGTTGGAGCTAGTACATCCCCATATATATGTATGGAGTGGAGTTTGCACCTGATAAGAAACTTTGTGTTTCCAACAAGTTAGTTGAAGGACGGCTTTCACACACACTTATCTCTCAGAACTGAGCATGTGGGGAGACTTTCTTTCATCTAGTGCCAAGGGAACGGGATGAAGGAGAAACTTTTACTCTGGTTTCTCTGTCTTTTTCCTAGTGCTGTTTTGAAGTTCCTGCAGTTTTCACTGTAAAACTGAGTTGGAAGTAGTAACTCCCCATATATATGTTTGGAGTGTAGTTCGCAACTGAAAAGAAATTTTGTGTTCCCAACGATCTAGGTGAAGTTCAGCTTTCACACACACTTTTCTCTCAGAACTGTGCATGTGGAGAGACGTTCGTTCATCTAGAATAATAGAACGTGTGGCAAGAGAAACTCTTACTCTGGTTTCTCAGTCTTTTTCCTATTCCCAGTTAGAAGTTCCTGCAGTTTTCACTGTAAAATTGATTTGGATCTTGTACATCCCAATATTTATGTTTGGAGTGTAGTTTTCAACTGAAAAGATTCTTTGTGTTCCCAACAAGCTATGTGAAGTACGGCTTTCACACACACTTATCTCTCAGAACTAAGCATGAGGAGCGACGTTCGTTCATCTACCAAAAAGGGAACGGTTTGCAGGAGAAACTTTTACTCTGGTTTCTCAGTGTGTTTCCTATTGCCGGTTTGATGTTCCTGCAGTTTTCACTGTAAAACCGAGTTGGAGCTGGTACCACCCCATATATATGTATGGAGTGGAGTTGGCTACTGAAAAGAAGCTTTGTGTTCCCAAGAAGCTAGGTGAAAGTCGGCTTTCACACACACTTATCTCTCAGTTCTGAGCATGTGGAGAGTCGTTCTTTCATCTAGCACAAAGGGAACGGGTTGCAGGGAAACTTTTACTCTGGTTCTCACTGTGTTGACTTGTGCCGGTTTGAAGTTCCTGCAGTTTTCACTGTAAAACCGAATTGGAGCTAGTACCTTCCCGTATATATATATGGAGTGTAGTTGGAAACAGAAAAGAAACTTTGTGTTCCCAACAAGCAAGGTGAAGGACGGCTTTCACCCACACTTACCTCTCATAACTGAGCATGTGGAGAGACGTTCGTTCATCTAGCAAAAATAGAACGGGTTGCAGGGGAAACTATTTCTCTGGTTTCTCAATCTGTTTCCTGCTGCCGGTTTGAAGTTCCTGCAGTTTTCTCTGTAAAACCGAGTTGGAGCTAGTAACTCCTCATATTTATATATAGAATGAAGTTTGCATCTGAAAAGAAACTATGTATTCCCGACAATCTAGTTGAAGGACGGCTTTCACACTCACATATCTCTCAGAACTGAGCATGAGGAGAGACGTTCTTTCATCTAGCACCAACGGAAGGGGTTGCAGGAGAAAATTTTAGTCTGGTTTCAGTCGGATTCCTAGTGCCGGTTTGAACTACCTGCAGTTTTCACTGTAAAACCGAGTTGGATTTTGTACCCCCCCATATATATGTATGGAGTGGCGTTTGCACATGAAAAGAAACTTTGTGTTCCCCACAAGCTAGATGAAGGACGGCTTTCAGACACACTTATCTCTCAGACCTGAGCATGTGGAGAGACTTTCGTTCATCTAGCACCCAGGGAACGGGTTGAAGGAGAAACTTTTACTCTGGTTTCTCAGTCTGTTTCCTAGTGCCGGTTTGAAATTCCGGCAGTTTTCTCTGTAAAACCGAGTTGGAGCTAGTACCTCCCCATATATATGTATGGAGTGGAGTTTGCAACTGGAATGTAACTTTGTGTTCCCAACAAGCTAGGTGAAGTACGGTTTTCACACACACTTATCTCTCAGAATTGAGCATGTGGAGAGACGTTCGTTCATCTAGCACCAAGGGAACGGGTTGTAGGAGAAACTTTTACTCTGATTTCTCAGTCTGTTTCCTAGTGCCGGTTTGAAGTTCCTGCAGTTTTCACTGTAAAACTGAGTTGGAGCTAGTACATCCCCATATATATGTATGGAGTGGAGTTTGCACCTGATAAGAAACTTTGTGTTTCCAACAAGTTAGTTGAAGGACGGCTTTCACACACACTTATCTCTCAGAACTGAGCATGTGGGGAGACTTTCGTTCATCTAGCGCCAAGGGAACGGGATGAAGGAGAAACTTTTACTCTGGTTTCTCTGTCTTTTTCCTAGTGCCGTTTTGAAGTTCCTGCAGTTTTCACTGTAAAACTGAGTTGGAGCTAGTAACTCCCCATATATATGTTTGGAGTGTAGTTCGCAACTGAAAAGAAATTTTGTGTTCCCAACGATCTAGGTGAAGTTCAGCTTTCACACACACTTTTCTCTCAGAACTGTGCATGTGGAGAGACGTTCGTTCATCTAGAATAATAGAACGTGTGGCAAGAGAAACTCTTACTCTGGTTTCTCAGTCTTTTTCCTATTCCCAGTTAGAAGTTCCTGCAGTTTTCACTGTAAAATTGATTTGGATCTTGTACATCCCAATATTTATGTTTGGAGTGTAGTTTTCAACTGAAAAGATTCTTTGTGTTCCCAACAAGCTATGTGAAGTACGGCTTTCACACACACTTATCTCTCAGAACTAAGCATGAGGAGCGACGTTCGTTCATCTACCAAAAAGGGAACGGTTTGCAGGAGAAACTTTTACTCTGGTTTCTCAGTGTGTTTCCTATTGGCGGTTTGATGTTCCTGCAGTTTTTACTGTAAAACCGAGTTGGAGCTGGTACCACCCCATATATATGTATGGAGTGGAGTTGGCTACTGAAAAGAAGCTTTGTGTTCCCAAGAAGCTAGGTGAAAGTCGGCTTTCACACACACTTATCTCTCAGTTCTGAGCATGTGGAGAGTCGTTCTTTCATCTAGCACAAAGGGAACGGGTTGCAGGGAAAGCTTTTACTCTGGTTCTCACTGTGTTGACTTGTGCCGGTTTGAAGTTCCTGCAGTTTTCACTGTAAAACCGAATTGGAGCTAGTACCTTCCCGTATATATATATGGAGTGTAGTTGGAAACAGAAAAGAAACTTTGTGTTCCCAACAAGCAAGGTGAAGGACGGCTTTCACCCACACTTACCTCTCATAACTGAGCATGTGGAGAGACGTTCGTTCATCTAGCAAAAATAGAACGGGTTGCAGGGGAAACTATTTCTCTGGTTTCTCAATCTGTTTCCTGCTGCCGGTTTGAAGTTCCTGCAGTTTTCTCTGTAAAACCGAGTTGGAGCTGGTAACTCCTCATATTTATATATAGAATGAAGTTTGCATCTGAAAAGAAACTATGTATTCCCGACAATCTAGTTGAAGGACGGCTTTCACACTCACATATCTCTCAGAACTGAGCATGAGGAGAGACGTTCTTTCATCTAGCACCAACGGAAGGGGTTGCAGGAGAAAATTTTAGTCTGGTTTCAGTCGGATTCCTAGTGCCGGTTTGAACTACCTGCAGTTTTCACTGTAAAACCGAGTTGGATTTGTACCCCCCCATATATATGTATGGAGTGGCGTTTGCACATGAAAAGAAACTTTGTGTTCCCCACAAGCTAGATGAAGGACGTCTTTCAGACACAATTATCTCTCAGACCTGAGCATGTGGAGAGACTTTCGTTCATCTAGCACCCAGGGAACGGGTTGAAGGAGAAACTTTTACTCTGGTTTCTCAGTCTGTTTCCTAGTGCCGGTTTGAAATTCCGGCAGTTTTCTCTGTAAAACCGAGTTGGAGCTAGTACCTCCCCATATATATGTATGGAGTGCAGTTTGCACCTGATAAGAAACTTTGTGTTCCCAACAAGCTAGGTGAAGGACGGCTTTCAGACACACTTATCTCTCAGAACTGAGCATGTGGAGAGACGTTCGTTCATCTAGCACCAATGGAAAGGGTTACAGGAGAAACTCTTACTCTGGTTTCTCAGTCTGTTTCCTAGTGCCGGTTTGAAGTTCCTGCAGTTTTCACTGTAAAACTGAGTTGGAGCTAGTACATCCCCATATATATGTATGGAGTGGAGTTTGCACCTGATAAGAAACTTTGTGTTTCCAACAAGTTAGTTGAAGGACGGCTTTCACACACACTTATCTCTCAGAACTGAGCATGTGGGGAGACTTTCGTTCATCTAGCGCCAAGGGAACGGGATGAAGGAGAAACTTTTACTCTGGTTTCTCTGTCTTTTTCCTAGTGCCGTTTTGAAGTTCCTGCAGTTTTCACTGTAATACTGAGTTGGAGCTAGTAACTCCCCATATATTTGTTTGGAGTGTAGTTCGCAACTGAAAAGAAATTTTGTGTTCCCAACGATCTAGGTGAAGTTCAGCTTTCACACACACTTTTCTCTCAGAACTGTGCATGTGGAGAGACGTTCGTTCATCTAGAATAATAGAACGTGTGGCAAGAGAAACTCTTACTCTGGTTTCTCAGTCTTTTTCCTATTCCCAGGTAGAAGTTCCTGCAGTTTTCACTGTAAAATTGATTTGGATCTTGTACATCCCAATATTTATGTTTGGAGTGTAGTTTTCAACTGAAAAGATTCTTTGTGTTCCCAACAAGCTATGTGAAGTACGGCTTTCACACACACTTATCTCTCAGAACTTAGCATGAGGAGCGACGTTCGTTCATCTACCAAAAAGGGAACGGTTTGCAGGAGAAACTTTTACTCTGGTTTCTCAGTGTGTTTCCTATTGCCGGTTTGATGTTCCTGCAGTTTTCACTGTAAAACCGAGTTGGAGCTGGTACCACCCCATATATATGTATGGAGTGGAGTTGGCTACTGAAAAGAAGCTTTGTGTTCCCAAGAAGCTAGGTGAAAGTCGGCTTTCACACACACTTATCTCTCAGTTCTGAGCATGTGGAGAGTCGTTCTTTCATCTAGCACAAAGGGAACGGGTTGCAGGGAAAGCTTTTACTCTGGTTCTCACTGTGTTGACTTGTGCCGGTTTGAAGTTCCTGCAGTTTTCACTGTAAAACCGAATTGGAGCTAGTACCTTCCCGTATATATATATGGAGTGTAGTTGGAAACAGAAAAGAAACTTTGTGTTCCCAACAAGCAAGGTGAAGGACGGCTTTCACCCACACTTACCTCTCATAACTGAGCATGTGGAGAGACGTTCGTTCATCTAGCAAAAATAGAACGGGTTGCAGGGGAAACTATTTCTCTGGTTTCTCAATCTGTTTCCTGCTGCCGGTTTGAAGTTCCTGCAGTTTTCTCTGTAAAACCGAGTTGGAGCTAGTAACTCCTCATATTTATATATAGAATGAAGTTTGCATCTGAAAAGAAACTATGTATTCCCGACAATCTAGTTGAAGGACGGCTTTCACACTCACATATCTCTCAGAACTGAGCATGAGGAGAGACGTTCTTTCATCTAGCACCAACGGAAGGGGTTGCAGGAGAAAATTTTAGTCTGGTTTCAGTCGGATTCCTAGTGCCGGTTTGAACTACCTGCAGTTTTCACTGTAAAACCGAGTTGGATTTTGTACCCCCCCATATATATGTATGGAGTGGCGTTTGCACATGAAAAGAAACTTTGTGTTCCCCACAAGCTAGATGAAGGACGGCTTTCAGACACACTTATCTCTCAGACCTGAGCATGTGGAGAGACTTTCGTTCATCTAGCACCCAGGGAACGGGTTGAAGGAGAAACTTTTACTCTGGTTTCTCAGTCTGTTTCCTAGTGCCGGTTTGAAATTCCGGCAGTTTTCTCTGTAAAACCGAGTTGGAGCTAGTACCTCCCCATATATATGTATGGAGTGCAGTTTGCAACTGATAAGAAACTTTGTGTTCCCAACAAGCTAGGTGAAGTACGGTTTTCACACACACTTATCTCTCAGAATTGAGCATGTGGAGAGACGTTCGTTCATCTAGCACCAAGGGAACGGGTTGTAGGAGAAACTTTTACTCTGATTTCTCAGTCTGTTTCCTAGTGCCGGTTTGAAGTTCCTGCATTTTTCACGGTAAAACAGAGTTGGAGCTAGTAACTTCCCATATATATGTATGGAATGGTGTTTGCAACTGAAAAGAAACTTTGTGTTCCCAACAAGCTAGGTGAAGGACGGCTTTCACCCACACTTACCTCTCATAACTGAGCATGTGGAGAGACTTTCATTCATCTAGCAAAAATAGAATGGGTTGCAGGGGAAACTCATTCTCTGGTTTCTTAGTCTGTTTCCTAGTGCCGGTTTGAAGGTCCTGCAGTTTTCACTGTAAACACGAGTCGGAGCTAGTACTTACCCATATATATGTATGGAGTGTTTTTTGCAAATGAAAAGAAACTTTGTGTTCCCAACAAGCTAGGTGAAGGACGGCTTTCAGACACACTTTTCTCTCAGAACTGAGCATGTGGAGAGAAGTTCGTTCATCTAGCACCAATGGAAAGGGTTGCAGGAGAAACTTTTACTCTGGTTTCTCAGTCTGTTTCCTAGTGCCGGTTTTAAGTTCCTGCAGTTTTCACTGTAAAACCGAGTTGGAGCTAGTAACTTCCCATATATATATATGGAGTGGTGTTTGCAACTGAAAAGAAACTTTGTGTTCCCAACAAGCTAGGTGAAGGACGCCTTTCACACACACTTATCTCTCAGAACTGAGCATTTGGAGAGACTTTCGTTCATCTAGCACCAAGGGAACGGGTTGAAGGAGTTACTTTTACTCTGGTTTCTCTTTCTGTTTCCGAGTGCCGGTTTGAATTTCCTGCAGTTTTCACTGTAAAAGCTATTTGGAGCTTGTACCTCCCCATATATATGTATGGAGTGCAGTTTGCACCTGATAAGAAACTTTGTGTTCCCAACAAGCTAGGTGAAGGACGGCTTTCAGACACACTTATCTCTCAGAACTGAGCATGTGGAGAGACGTTCGTTCATCTAGCACCAATGGAAAGGGTTACAGGAGAAACTCTTACTCTGGTTTCTCAGTCTGTTTCCTAGTGCCGGTTTGAAGTTCCTGCAGTTTTCACTGTAAAACTGAGTTGGAGCTAGTACATCCCCATATATATGTATGGAGTGGAGTTTGCACCTGATAAGAAACTTTGTGTTTCCAACAAGTTAGTTGAAGGACGGCTTTCACACACACTTATCTCTCAGAACTGAGCATGTGGGGAGACTTTCGTTCATCTAGCGCCAAGGGAACGGGATGAAGGAGAAACTTTTACTCTGGTTTCTCTGTCTTTTTCCTAGTGCCGTTTTGAAGTTCCTGCAGTTTTCACTGTAAAACTGAGTTGGAGCTAGTAACTCCCCATATATTTGTTTGGAGTGTAGTTCGCAACTGAAAAGAAATTTTGTGTTCCCAACGATCTAGGTGAAGTTCAGCTTTCACACACACTTTTCTCTCAGAACTGTGCATGTGGAGAGACGTTCGTTCATCTAGAATAATAGAACGTGTGGCAAGAGAAACTCTTACTCTGGTTTCTCAGTCTTTTTCCTATTCCCAGTTAGAAGTTCCTGCAGTTTTCACTGTAAAATTGATTTGGATCTTGTACATCCCAATATTTATGTTTGGAGTGTAGTTTTCAACTGAAAAGATTCTTTGTGTTCCCAACAAGCTATGTGAAGTACGGCTTTCACACACACTTATCTCTCAGAACTAAGCATGAGGAGCGACGTTCGTTCATCTACCAAAAAGGGAACGGTTTGCAGGAGAAACTTTTACTCTGGTTTCTCAGTGTGTTTCCTATTGCCGGTTTGATGTTCCTGCAGTTTTCACTGTAAAACCGAGTTGGAGCTATTACCTCCCCATATATATGTATGGAGTGCAGTTTGCAACTGATAAGAAACTTTGTGTTCCCAACAAGCTAGGTGAAGTACGGTTTTCACACACACTTATCTCTCAGAATTGAGCATGTGGAGAGACGTTCGTTCATCTAGCACCAAGGGAACGGGTTGTAGGAGAAACTTTTACTCTGATTTCTCAGTCTGTTTCCTAGTGCCGGTTTGAAGTTCCTGCAGTTTTCACTGTAAAAACGATTTGGAGCTAGTAACTTACCATATATATGTATGGTGTGTGTTTGCAACTGAAAAGAAACTTTGTGTTCCCAACAAACTAATTGAAGAACGGCTTTCACACACACTTATCTCTCAGAACTGAGCATGTGGAGAGACGTTCGTTCATCTAGCACCCAGGGAACGGGTTGCAGGAGAAACTATTACTCTGGTTTCTCAGTCTGTTTCCTAGTGCCGGTTTGAAATTCCGGCAGTTTTCTCTGTAAAACCGAGTTGGAGCTAGTACCTCCCCATATATATGTATGGAGTGCAGTTTGCAACTGATAAGAAACTTTGTGTTCCCAACAAGCTAGGTGAAGTACGGTTTTCACACACACTTATCTCTCAGTTCTGAGCATGTGGAGAGTCGTTCTTTCATCTAGCACAAAGGGAACGGGTTGCAGGGAAAGCTTTTACTCTGGTTCTCACTGTGTTGACTTGTGCCGGTTTGAAGTTCCTGCAGTTTTCACTGTAAAACCGAATTGGAGCTAGTACCTTCCCGTATATATATATGGAGTGTAGTTGGAAACAGAAAAGAAACTTTGTGTTCCCAACAAGCAAGGTGAAGGACGGCTTTCACCCACAATTACCTCTCATAACTGAGCATGTGGAGAGACGTTCGTTCATCTAGCAAAAATAGAACGGGTTGCAGGGGAAACTATTTCTCTGGTTTCTCAATCTGTTTCCTGCTGCCGGTTTGAAGTTCCTGCAGTTTTCTCTGTAAAACCGAGTTGGAGCTAGTAACTCCTCATATTTATATATAGAATGAAGTTTGCATCTGAAAAGAAACTATGTATTCCCGACAATCTAGTTGAAGGACGGCTTTCACACTCACATATCTCTCAGAACTGAGCATGAGGAGAGACGTTCTTTCATCTAGCACCAACGGAAGGGGTTGCAGGAGAAAATTTTAGTCTGGTTTCAGTCGGATTCCTAGTGCCGGTTTGAACTACCTGCAGTTTTCACTGTAAAACCGAGTTGGATTTTGTACCCCCCCATATATATGTATGGAGTGGCGTTTGCACATGAAAAGAAACTTTGTGTTCCCCACAAGCTAGATGAAGGACGGCTTTCAGACACACTTATCTCTCAGACCTGAGCATGTGGAGAGACTTTCGTTCATCTAGCACCCAGTGAACGGGTTGAAGGAGAAACTTTTACTCTGGTTTCTCAGTCTGTTTCCTAGTGCCGGTTTGAAATTCCAGCAGTTTTCTCTGTAAAACCGAGTTGGAGCTAGTACCTCCCCATATATATGTATGGAGTGCAGTTTGCAACTGATAAGAAACTTTGTGTTCCCAACAAGCTAGGTGAAGTACGGTTTTCACACACACTTATCTCTCAGAATTGAGCATGTGGATAGACGTTTGTTCATCTAGCACCAAGGGAACGGGTAGTAGGAGAAACTTTTACTCTGATTTCTCAGTCTGTTTCCTAGTGCCGGTTTGAAGTTCCTGCAGTTTTCACTGTAAAAACGAGTTGGAGCTAGTAACTTCCCATATATATGTATGGTGTGTGTTTGCAACTGAAAAGAAACTTTGTGTTCCCAACAAACTAATTGAAGAACGGCTTTCACACACACTTATCTCTCAGAACTGAGCATGTGGAGAGACGTTCGTTCATCTAGCACCCAGGGAACGGGTTGCAGGAGAAACTATTACTCTGGTTTCTCAGTCTGTTTCCTAGTGCCGGTTTGAAGTTCCTGCAGTTTTCACTGTAAAACCGAGTTGGAGCTAGTACCTTCCAATATATATGTATGGAGTGGAGTTGGAAACAGAAAAGAAACTTTGTGTTCACAACAAGCAAGGTGAAGTACGGCTTTCACCCACACTTACCTCTCATAACTGAGCATGTGGAGAGACGTTCGTTCATCTAGCAAAAATAGAACGGGTTGCAGGGGAAACTATTTCTCTGGTTTCTCAATCTGTTTCCTGCTGCCGGTTTGAAGTTCCTGCAGTTTTCTCTGTAAAACCGAGTTGGAGCTGGTAACTCCTCATATTTATATATAGAATGAAGTTTGCATCTGAAAAGAAACTATGTATTCCCGACAATCTAGTTGAAGGACGGCTTTCACACTCACATATCTCTCAGAACTGAGCATGAGGAGAGACGTTCTTTCATCTAGCACCAACGGAAGGGGTTGCAGGAGAAAATTTTAGTCTGGTTTCAGTCGGATTCCTAGTGCCGGTTTGAACTACCTGCAGTTTTCACTGTAAAACCGAGTTGGATTTGTACCCCCCCATATATATGTATGGAGTGGCGTTTGCACATGAAAAGAAACTTTGTGTTCCCCACAAGCTAGATGAAGGAAGTCTTTCAGACACAATTATCTCTCAGACCTGAGCATGTGGAGAGACTTTCGTTCATCTAGCACCCAGGGAACGGGTTGAAGGAGAAACTTTTACTCTGATTTCTCAGTCTGTTTCCTAGTGCCGGTTTGAATTTCCGGCAGTTTTCTCTGTAAAACCGAGTTGGAGCTAGTACCTCCCCATATATATGTATGGAGTGCAGTTTGCACGTGATAAGAAACTTTGTGTTCCCAACAAGCTAGGTGAAGGACGGCTTTCAGACACACTTATCTCTCAGAACTGAGCATGTGGAGAGACGTTCGTTCATCTAGCACCAATGGAAAGGGTTACAGGAGAAACTCTTACTCTGGTTTCTCAGTCTGTTTCCTAGTGCCGGTTTGAAGTTCCTGCAGTTTTCACTGTAAAACTGAGTTGGAGCTAGTACATCCCCATATATATGTATGGAGTGGAGTTTGCACCTGATAAGAAACTTTGTGTTTCCAACAAGTTAGTTGAAGGACGGCTTTCACACACACTTATCTCTCAGAACTGAGCATGTGGGGAGACTTTCGTTCATCTAGCGCCAAGGGAACGGGATGAAGGAGAAACTTTTACTCTGGTTTCTCTGTCTTTTTCCTAGTGCCGTTTTGAAGTTCCTGCAGTTTTCACTGTAATACTGAGTTGGAGCTAGTAACTCCCCATATATTTGTTTGGAGTGTAGTTCGCAACTGAAAAGAAATTTTGTGTTCCCAACGATCTAGGTGAAGTTCAGCTTTCACACACACTTTTCTCTCAGAACTGTGCATGTGGAGAGACGTTCGTTCATCTAGAATAATAGAACGTGTGGCAAGAGAAACTCTTACTCTGGTTTCTCAGTCTTTTTCCTATTCCCAGTTAGAAGTTCCTGCAGTTTTCACTGTAAAATTGATTTGGATCTTGTACATCCCAATATTTATGTTTGGAGTGTAGTTTTCAACTGAAAAGATTCTTTGTGTTCCCAACAAGCTATGTGAAGTACGGCTTTCACACACACTTATCTCTCAGAACTAAGCATGAGGAGCGACGTTCGTTCATCTACCAAAAAGGGAACGGTTTGCAGGAGAAACTTTTACTCTGGTTTCTCAGTGTGTTTCCTATTGCCGATTTGATGTTCCTGCAGTTTTCACTGTAAAACCGAGTTGGAGCTGGTACCACCCCATATATATGTATGGAGTGGAGTTGGCTACTGAAAAGAAGCTTTGTGTTCCCAAGAAGCTAGGTGAAAGTCGGCTTTCACACACACTTATCTCTCAGTTCTGAGCATGTGGAGAGTCGTTCTTTCATCTAGCACAAAGGGAACGGGTTGCAGGGAAAGCTTTTACTCTGGTTCTCACTGTGTTGACTTGTGCCGGTTTGAAGTTCCTGCAGTTTTCACTGTAAAACCGAATTGGAGCTAGTACCTTCCCGTATATATATATGGAGTGTAGTTGGAAACAGAAAAGAAACTTTGTGTTCCCAACAAGCAAGGTGAAGGACGGCTTTCACCCACACTTACCTCTCATAACTGAGCATGTGGAGAGACGTTCGTTCATCTAGCAAAAATAGAACGGGTTGCAGGGGAAACTATTTCTCTGGTTTCTCAATCTGTTTCCTGCTGCCGGTTTGAAGTTCCTGCAGTTTTCTCTGTAAAACCGAGTTGGAGCTAGTAACTCCTCATATTTATATATAGAATGAAGTTTGCATCTGAAAAGAAACTATGTATTCCCGACAATCTAGTTGAAGGACGGCTTTCACACTCACATATCTCTCAGAACTGAGCATGAGGAGAGACGTTCTTTCATCTAGCACCAACAGAAGGGGTTGCAGGAGAAAATTTTAGTCTGGTTTCAGTCGGATTCCTAGTGCCGGTTTGAACTACCTGCAGTTTTCACTGTAAAACCGAGTTGGATTTTGTACCCCCCCATATATATGTATGGAGTGGCGTTTGCACATGAAAAGAAACTTTGTGTTCCCCACAAGCTAGATGAAGGACGGCTTTCAGACACACTTATCTCTCAGACCTGAGCATGTGGAGAGACTTTCGTTCATCTAGCACCCAGGGAACGGGTTGCAGGAGAAACTATTACTCTGGTTTCTCAGTCTGTTTCCTAGTGCCGGTTTGAAGTTCCTGCAGTTTTCACTGTAAAACCGAGTTGGAGCTAGTACCTTCCAATATATATGTATGGAGTGGAGTTGGAAACTGAAAAGAAACTTTGTGTTCCCAACAAGCTAGGTGAAGGACCGCTTTCACACACAATTATCTCTCAGAAATGTGCATGTGGAGAGATGTTCGTTCATCTACCACAAAGGGAAAAGGTTGCAGTAGAAACTTTTACTCTGGTTTCTCAGTCTGTTTCCTAGTGCCGGTTTGAAGTTCCTGCATTTTTCACGGTAAAACAGAGTTGGAGCTAGTAACTTCCCATATATATGTATGGAATGGTGTTTGCAACTGAAAAGAAACTTTGTGTTCCCAACAAGCTAGGTGAAGGACGGCTTTCACCCACACTTACCTCTCATAACTGAGCATGTGGAGAGACTTTCATTCATCTAGCAAAAATAGAATGGGTTGCAGGGGAAACTCATTCTCTGGTTTCTTAGTCTGTTTCCTAGTGCCGGTTTGAAGGTCCTGCAGTTTTCACTGTAAACACGAGTCGGAGCTAGTACTTACCCATATATATGTATGGAGTGTTTTTTGCAAATGAAAAGAAACTTTGTGTTCCCAACAAGCTAGGTGAAGGACGGCTTTCAGACACACTTTTCTCTCAGAACTGAGCATGTGGAGAGAAGTTCGTTCATCTAGCACCAATGGAAAGGGTTGCAGGAGAAACTTTTACTCTGGTTTCTCAGTCTGTTTCCTAGTGCCGGTTTGAAGTTCCTGCAGTTTTCACTGTAAAACCGAGTTGGAGCTAGTAACTTCCCATATATATATATGGAGTGGTGTTTGCAACTGAAAAGAAACTTTGTGTTCCCAACAAGCTAGGTGAAGGACGCCTTTCACACACACTTATCTCTCAGAACTGAGCATTTGGAGAGACTTTCGTTCATCTAGCACCAAGGGAACGGGTTGAAGGAGTTACTTTTACTCTGGTTTCTCTTTCTGTTTCCGAGTGCCGGTTTGAATTTCCTGCAGTTTTCACTGTAAAAGCTATTTGGAGCTTGTACCTCCCCATATATATGTATGGAGTGCAGTTTGCACCTGATAAGAAACTTTGTGTTCCCAACAAGCTAGGTGAAGGACGGCTTTCAGACACACTTATCTCTCAGAACTGAGCATGTGGAGAGACGTTCGTTCATCTAGCACCAATGGAAAGGGTTACAGGAGAAACTCTTACTCTGGTTTCTCAGTCTGTTTCCTAGTGCCGGTTTGAAGTTCCTGCAGTTTTCACTGTAAAACTGAGTTGGAGCTAGTACATCCCCATATATATGTATGGAGTGGCGTTTGCACATGAAAAGAAACTTTGTGTTCCCCACAAGCTAGATGAAGGACGGCTTTCAGACACACTTATCTCTCAGACCTGAGCATGTGGAGAGACTTTCGTTCATCTAGCACCCAGGGAACGGGTTGAAGGAGAAACTTTTACTCTGATTTCTCAGTCTGTTTCCTAGTGCCGGTTTGAAGTTCTTGCAGTTTTCACTGTAAAACTGAGTTGGAGCTAGTACATCCCCATATATATGTATGGAGTGGAGTTTGCACCTGATAAGAAACTTTGTGTTTCCAACAAGTTAGTTGAAGGACGGCTTTCACACACACTTATCTCTCAGAACTGAGCATGTGGGGAGACTTTCGTTCATCTAGCGCCAAGGGAACGGGATGAAGGAGAAACTTTTACTCTGGTTTCTCTGTCTTTTTCCTAGTGCCGTTTTGAAGTTCCTGCAGTTTTCACTGTAAAACTGAGTTGGAGCTTGTAACTCCCCATATATATGTTTGGAGTGTAGTTCGCAACTGAAAAGAAATTTTGTGTTCCCAACGATCTAGGTGAAGTTCAGCTTTCACACACACTTTTCTCTCAGAACTGTGCATGTGGAGAGACGTTCGTTCATCTAGAATAATAGAACGTGTGGCAAGAGAAACTCTTACTCTGGTTTCTCAGTCTTTTTCCTATTCCCAGTTAGAAGTTCCTGCAGTTTTCACTGTAAAATTGATTTGGATCTTGTACATCCCAATATTTATGTTTGGAGTGTAGTTTTCAACTGAAAAGATTCTTTGTGTTCCCAACAAGCTATGTGAAGTACGGCTTTCACACACACTTATCTCTCAGAACTAAGCATGAGGAGCGACGTTCGTTCATCTACCAAAAAGGGAACGGTTTGCAGGAGAAACTTTTACTCTGGTTTCTCAGTGTGTTTCCTATTGCCGGTTTGATGTTCCTGCAGTTTTCACTGTAAAACCGAGTTGGAGCTGGTACCACCCCATATATATGTATGGAGTGGAGTTGGCTACTGAAAAGAAGCTTTGTGTTCCCAACAAGCTAGGTGAAGTACGGTTTTCACACACACTTATCTCTCAGAATTGAGCATGTGGAGAGACGTTCGTTCATCTAGCACCAAGGGAACGGGTTGTAGGAGAAACTTTTACTCTGATTTCTCAGTCTGTTTCCTAGTGCCGGTTTGAAGTTCCTGCAGTTTTCACTGTAAAAACGAGTTGGAGCTAGTAACTTCCCATATATATGTATGGTGTGTGTTTGCAACTGAAAAGAAACTTTGTGTTCCCAACAAACTAATTGAAGAACGGCTTTCACACACACTTATCTCTCAGAACTGAGCATGTGGAGAGACGTTCGTTCATCTAGCACAAAGGGAACGGGTTGCAGGAGAAACTATTACTCTGGTTTCTCAGTCTGTTTCCTAGTGCCGGTTTGAAGTTCCTGCAGTTTTCACTGTAAAACCGAGTTGGAGCTAGTACCTTCCAATATATATGTATGGAGTGGAGTTGGAAACTGAAAAGAAACTTTGTGTTCCCAACAAGGTAGGTGAAGGACCGCTTTCACACACACTTATCTCTCAGAAATGTGCATGTGGAGAGATGTTCGTTCATCTACCACAAAGGGAACAGGTTGCAGTAGAAACTTTTACTCTGGTTTCTCAGTCTGTTTCCTAGTGCCGGTTTGAAGTTCCTGCATTTTTCACGGTAAAACAGAGTTGGAG
This sequence comes from Camelus bactrianus, assembly GCF_048773025.1. Lineage (NCBI taxonomy): Eukaryota > Metazoa > Chordata > Mammalia > Artiodactyla > Camelidae > Camelus > Camelus bactrianus. The sequence continues at coordinate 46,136,818 of NC_133558.1, read as the reverse complement.
CTAGTAACTTCCCATATATATGTATGGAGTGGTGTTTGCAACTGAAAAGAAACTTTGTGTTCCCAACAAGCTAGGTGAAGGACGGCTTTCACCCACACTTACCTCTCATAACTGAGCATGTGGAGAGACTTTCATTCATCTAGCAAAAATAGAACGGGTTGCAGGGGAAACTCATTCTCTGGTTTCTTAGTCTGTTTCCTAGTGCCGGTTTGAAGGTCCTGCAGTTTTCACTGTAAACACGAGTCGGAGCTAGTACTTACCCATATATATGTATGGAGTGTTTTTTGCAAATGAAAAGAAACTTTGTGTTCCCAACAAGCTAGGTGAAGGACGGCTTTCAGACACACTTTTCTCTCAGAACTGAGCATGTGGAGAGAAGTTCGTTCATCTAGCACCAATGGAAAGGGTTGCAGGAGAAACTTTTACTCTGGTTTCTCAGTCTGTTTCCTAGTGCCGGTTTTAAGTTCCTGCAGTTTTCACTGTAAAACCGAGTTGGAGCTAGTAACTTCCCATATATATATATGGAGTGGTGTTTGCAACTGAAAAGAAACTTTGTGTTCCCAACAAGCTAGGTGAAGGACGCCTTTCACACACACTTATCTCTCAGAACTGAGCATGTGGAGAGACTTTCGTTCATCTAGCACCAAGGGAACGGGTTGAAGGAGTTACTTTTACTCTGGTTTCTCTTTCTGTTTCCGAGTGCCGGTTTGAATTTCCTGCAGTTTTCACTGTAAAAGCTATTTGGAGCTTGTACCTCCCCATATATATGTATGGAGTGCAGTTTGCACCTGATAAGAAACTTTGTGTTCCCAACAAGCTAGGTGAAGGACGGCTTTCACCCACAATTATATCTCAGAACTGAGCATGTGGAGAGACGTTCGTTCATTTAGCACAAATGGAACGGTTTCCAGGAGAAACTTTTACTCTGTTTTCTCAGTCTGTTTCCTAGTGCCGGTTTGAAGTTCCTGCATTTTTCACGGTAAAACAGAGTTGGAGCTAGTAACTTCCCATATATATGTATGGAGTGGTGTTTGCAACTAAAAAGAAACTTTGTGTTCCCAACAAGCTAGGTGAAGGACGGCTTTCACCCACACTTACCTCTCATAACTGAGCATGTGGAGAGACTTTCATTCATCTAGCAAAAATAGAACGGGTTGCAGGGGAAACTAATTCTCTGGTTTCTTAGTCTGTTTCCTAGTGCAGGTTTGAAGTTCCTGCAGTTTTCACTGTAAACACGAGTCGGAGCTAGTACTTACCCATAAATATGTATGGAGTGTTTTTTGCAAATGAAAAGAAACTTTGTGTTCCCAACAAGCTAGGTGAAGGACGGCTTTCAGACACACTTATCTCTCAGAACTGAGCATGTGGAGAGACGTTCGTTCATCTAGCACCAATGGAAAGGGTTACAGGAGAAACTCTTACTCTGGTTTCTCAGTCTGTTTCCTAGTGCCGGTTTGAAGGTCCTGTAGTTTTCACTGTAAAACTGAGTTGGAGCTAGTACATCCCCATATATATGTATGGAGTGGAGTTTGCACCTGATAAGAAACTTTGTGTTTCCAACAAGTTAGTTGAAGGACGGCTTTCACACACACTTATCTCTCAGAACTGAGCATGTGGGGAGACTTTCTTTCATCTAGTGCCAAGGGAACGGGATGAAGGAGAAACTTTTACTCTGGTTTCTCTGTCTTTTTCCTAGTGCTGTTTTGAAGTTCCTGCAGTTTTCACTGTAAAACTGAGTTGGAAGTAGTAACTCCCCATATATATGTTTGGAGTGTAGTTCGCAACTGAAAAGAAATTTTGTGTTCCCAACGATCTAGGTGAAGTTCAGCTTTCACACACACTTTTCTCTCAGAACTGTGCATGTGGAGAGACGTTCGTTCATCTAGAATAATAGAACGTGTGGCAAGAGAAACTCTTACTCTGGTTTCTCAGTCTTTTTCCTATTCCCAGTTAGAAGTTCCTGCAGTTTTCACTGTAAAATTGATTTGGATCTTGTACATCCCAATATTTATGTTTGGAGTGTAGTTTTCAACTGAAAAGATTCTTTGTGTTCCCAACAAGCTATGTGAAGTACGGCTTTCACACACACTTATCTCTCAGAACTAAGCATGAGGAGCGACGTTCGTTCATCTACCAAAAAGGGAACGGTTTGCAGGAGAAACTTTTACTCTGGTTTCTCAGTGTGTTTCCTATTGCCGGTTTGATGTTCCTGCAGTTTTCACTGTAAAACCGAGTTGGAGCTGGTACCACCCCATATATATGTATGGAGTGGAGTTGGCTACTGAAAAGAAGCTTTGTGTTCCCAAGAAGCTAGGTGAAAGTCGGCTTTCACACACACTTATCTCTCAGTTCTGAGCATGTGGAGAGTCGTTCTTTCATCTAGCACAAAGGGAACGGGTTGCAGGGAAACTTTTACTCTGGTTCTCACTGTGTTGACTTGTGCCGGTTTGAAGTTCCTGCAGTTTTCACTGTAAAACCGAATTGGAGCTAGTACCTTCCCGTATATATATATGGAGTGTAGTTGGAAACAGAAAAGAAACTTTGTGTTCCCAACAAGCAAGGTGAAGGACGGCTTTCACCCACACTTACCTCTCATAACTGAGCATGTGGAGAGACGTTCGTTCATCTAGCAAAAATAGAACGGGTTGCAGGGGAAACTATTTCTCTGGTTTCTCAATCTGTTTCCTGCTGCCGGTTTGAAGTTCCTGCAGTTTTCTCTGTAAAACCGAGTTGGAGCTAGTAACTCCTCATATTTATATATAGAATGAAGTTTGCATCTGAAAAGAAACTATGTATTCCCGACAATCTAGTTGAAGGACGGCTTTCACACTCACATATCTCTCAGAACTGAGCATGAGGAGAGACGTTCTTTCATCTAGCACCAACGGAAGGGGTTGCAGGAGAAAATTTTAGTCTGGTTTCAGTCGGATTCCTAGTGCCGGTTTGAACTACCTGCAGTTTTCACTGTAAAACCGAGTTGGATTTTGTACCCCCCCATATATATGTATGGAGTGGCGTTTGCACATGAAAAGAAACTTTGTGTTCCCCACAAGCTAGATGAAGGACGGCTTTCAGACACACTTATCTCTCAGACCTGAGCATGTGGAGAGACTTTCGTTCATCTAGCACCCAGGGAACGGGTTGAAGGAGAAACTTTTACTCTGGTTTCTCAGTCTGTTTCCTAGTGCCGGTTTGAAATTCCGGCAGTTTTCTCTGTAAAACCGAGTTGGAGCTAGTACCTCCCCATATATATGTATGGAGTGGAGTTTGCAACTGGAATGTAACTTTGTGTTCCCAACAAGCTAGGTGAAGTACGGTTTTCACACACACTTATCTCTCAGAATTGAGCATGTGGAGAGACGTTCGTTCATCTAGCACCAAGGGAACGGGTTGTAGGAGAAACTTTTACTCTGATTTCTCAGTCTGTTTCCTAGTGCCGGTTTGAAGTTCCTGCAGTTTTCACTGTAAAAACGAGTTGGAGCTAGTAACTTCCCATATATATGTATGGTGTGTGTTTGCAACTGAAAAGAAACTTTGTGTTCCCAACAAACTAATTGAAGAACGGCTTTCACACACACTTATCTCTCAGAACTGAGCATGTGGAGAGACGTTCTTTCATCTAGCACAAAGGGAACGGGTTGCAGGAGAAACCATTACTCTGGTTTCTCAGTCTGTTTCCTACTGCCGGTTTGAAGTTCCTGCAGTTTTCACTGTAAAACCGAGTTGGAGCTAGTACCTTCCCATATATATGTATGGAGTGTAGATGGAAACTGAAAAGAAACTTTGTGTTCCCAACAAGCTTGTTGAAGTACGGCTTTCACACACACTTATATCTCAGAACTGAGCATGTGGAGAGACGTTCGTTCATTTAGCACAAATGGAACGGTTTGCAGGAGAAACTTTTACTCTGGTTTCTCAGACTCTTTCCTAGTGCCGGTTTGAATTTTCTGCATTTTTCACGGTAAAACTGAGTTGGAGCTAGTAACTTCCCATATATATGTATGGAGTGGTGTTTGCAACTGAAAAGAAACTTTGTGTTCCCAACAAGCTAGGTGAAGGACGGCTTTCACCCACAATTACCTCTCATAACTGAGCGTGTGGAGAGACTTTCATTCATCTAGCAAAAATAGAACGGGTTGCAGGGGAAACTCATTCTCTGGTTTCTTAGTCTGTTTCCTAGTGCCGGATTGAAGGTCCTGCAGTTTTCACTGTAAACACGAGTCGGAGCTAGTACTTACCCATATATATGTATGGAGTGTTTTTTGCAAATGAAAAGAAACTTTGTGTTCCCAACAAGCAAGGTGAAGGACGGCTTTCACCCACACTTACCTCTCATAACTGAGCATGTGGAGAGACGTTCGTTCATCTAGCAAAAATAGAACGGGTTGCAGGGGAAACTATTTCTCTGGTTTCTCAATCTGTTTCCTGCTGCCGGTTTGAAGTTCCTGCAGTTTTCTCTGTAAAACCGAGTTGGAGCTAGTAACTCCTCATATTTATATATAGAATGAAGTTTGCATCTGAAAAGAAACTATGTATTCCCAACAAGCTAGGTGAAGGACGGCTTTCAGACACACTTTTCTCTCAGAACTGAGCATGTGGAGAGAAGTTCGTTCATCTAGCACCAATGGAAAGGGTTGCAGGAGAAACTTTTACTCTGGTTTCTCAGTCTGTTTCCTAGTGCCGGTTTTAAGTTCCTGCAGTTTTCACTGTAAAACCGAGTTGGAGCTAGTAACTTCCCATATATATATATGGAGTGGTGTTTGCAACTGAAAAGAAACTTTGTGTTCCCAACAAGCTAGGTGAAGGACGCCTTTCACACACACTTATCTCTCAGAACTGAGCATGTGGAGAGACTTTCGTTCATCTAGCACCAAGGGAACGGGTTGAAGGAGTTACTTTTACTCTGGTTTCTCTTTCTGTTTCCGAGTGCCGGTTTGAATTTCCTGCAGTTTTCACTGTAAAAGCTATTTGGAGCTTGTACCTCCCCATATATATGTATGGAGTGCAGTTTGCACCTGATAAGAAACTTTGTGTTCCCAACAAGCTAGGTGAAGGACGGCTTTCACCCACAATTATATCTCAGAACTGAGCATGTGGAGAGACGTTCGTTCATTTAGCACAAATGGAACGGTTTCCAGGAGAAACTTTTACTCTGTTTTCTCAGTCTGTTTCCTAGTGCCGGTTTGAAGTTCCTGCATTTTTCACGGTAAAACAGAGTTGGAGCTAGTAACTTCCCATATATATGTATGGAGTGGTGTTTGCAACTAAAAAGAAACTTTGTGTTCCCAACAAGCTAGGTGAAGGACGGCTTTCACCCACACTTACCTCTCATAACTGAGCATGTGGAGAGACTTTCATTCATCTAGCAAAAATAGAACGGGTTGCAGGGGAAACTAATTCTCTGGTTTCTTAGTCTGTTTCCTAGTGCAGGTTTGAAGTTCCTGCAGTTTTCACTGTAAACACGAGTCGGAGCTAGTACTTACCCATAAATATGTATGGAGTGTTTTTTGCAAATGAAAAGAAACTTTGTGTTCCCAACAAGCTAGGTGAAGGACGGCTTTCAGACACACTTATCTCTCAGAACTGAGCATGTGGAGAGACGTTCGTTCATCTAGCACCAATGGAAAGGGTTACAGGAGAAACTCTTACTCTGGTTTCTCAGTCTGTTTCCTAGTGCCGGTTTGAAGGTCCTGTAGTTTTCACTGTAAAACTGAGTTGGAGCTAGTACATCCCCATATATATGTATGGAGTGGAGTTTGCACCTGATAAGAAACTTTGTGTTTCCAACAAGTTAGTTGAAGGACGGCTTTCACACACACTTATCTCTCAGAACTGAGCATGTGGGGAGACTTTCTTTCATCTAGTGCCAAGGGAACGGGATGAAGGAGAAACTTTTACTCTGGTTTCTCTGTCTTTTTCCTAGTGCTGTTTTGAAGTTCCTGCAGTTTTCACTGTAAAACTGAGTTGGAAGTAGTAACTCCCCATATATATGTTTGGAGTGTAGTTCGCAACTGAAAAGAAATTTTGTGTTCCCAACGATCTAGGTGAAGTTCAGCTTTCACACACACTTTTCTCTCAGAACTGTGCATGTGGAGAGACGTTCGTTCATCTAGAATAATAGAACGTGTGGCAAGAGAAACTCTTACTCTGGTTTCTCAGTCTTTTTCCTATTCCCAGTTAGAAGTTCCTGCAGTTTTCACTGTAAAATTGATTTGGATCTTGTACATCCCAATATTTATGTTTGGAGTGTAGTTTTCAACTGAAAAGATTCTTTGTGTTCCCAACAAGCTATGTGAAGTACGGCTTTCACACACACTTATCTCTCAGAACTAAGCATGAGGAGCGACGTTCGTTCATCTACCAAAAAGGGAACGGTTTGCAGGAGAAACTTTTACTCTGGTTTCTCAGTGTGTTTCCTATTGCCGGTTTGATGTTCCTGCAGTTTTCACTGTAAAACCGAGTTGGAGCTGGTACCACCCCATATATATGTATGGAGTGGAGTTGGCTACTGAAAAGAAGCTTTGTGTTCCCAAGAAGCTAGGTGAAAGTCGGCTTTCACACACACTTATCTCTCAGTTCTGAGCATGTGGAGAGTCGTTCTTTCATCTAGCACAAAGGGAACGGGTTGCAGGGAAACTTTTACTCTGGTTCTCACTGTGTTGACTTGTGCCGGTTTGAAGTTCCTGCAGTTTTCACTGTAAAACCGAATTGGAGCTAGTACCTTCCCGTATATATATATGGAGTGTAGTTGGAAACAGAAAAGAAACTTTGTGTTCCCAACAAGCAAGGTGAAGGACGGCTTTCACCCACACTTACCTCTCATAACTGAGCATGTGGAGAGACGTTCGTTCATCTAGCAAAAATAGAACGGGTTGCAGGGGAAACTATTTCTCTGGTTTCTCAATCTGTTTCCTGCTGCCGGTTTGAAGTTCCTGCAGTTTTCTCTGTAAAACCGAGTTGGAGCTAGTAACTCCTCATATTTATATATAGAATGAAGTTTGCATCTGAAAAGAAACTATGTATTCCCGACAATCTAGTTGAAGGACGGCTTTCACACTCACATATCTCTCAGAACTGAGCATGAGGAGAGACGTTCTTTCATCTAGCACCAACGGAAGGGGTTGCAGGAGAAAATTTTAGTCTGGTTTCAGTCGGATTCCTAGTGCCGGTTTGAACTACCTGCAGTTTTCACTGTAAAACCGAGTTGGATTTTGTACCCCCCCATATATATGTATGGAGTGGCGTTTGCACATGAAAAGAAACTTTGTGTTCCCCACAAGCTAGATGAAGGACGGCTTTCAGACACACTTATCTCTCAGACCTGAGCATGTGGAGAGACTTTCGTTCATCTAGCACCCAGGGAACGGGTTGAAGGAGAAACTTTTACTCTGGTTTCTCAGTCTGTTTCCTAGTGCCGGTTTGAAATTCCGGCAGTTTTCTCTGTAAAACCGAGTTGGAGCTAGTACCTCCCCATATATATGTATGGAGTGGAGTTTGCAACTGGAATGTAACTTTGTGTTCCCAACAAGCTAGGTGAAGTACGGTTTTCACACACACTTATCTCTCAGAATTGAGCATGTGGAGAGACGTTCGTTCATCTAGCACCAAGGGAACGGGTTGTAGGAGAAACTTTTACTCTGATTTCTCAGTCTGTTTCCTAGTGCCGGTTTGAAGTTCCTGCAGTTTTCACTGTAAAAACGAGTTGGAGCTAGTAACTTCCCATATATATGTATGGTGTGTGTTTGCAACTGAAAAGAAACTTTGTGTTCCCAACAAACTAATTGAAGAACGGCTTTCACACACACTTATCTCTCAGAACTGAGCATGTGGAGAGACGTTCTTTCATCTAGCACAAAGGGAACGGGTTGCAGGAGAAACCATTACTCTGGTTTCTCAGTCTGTTTCCTACTGCCGGTTTGAAGTTCCTGCAGTTTTCACTGTAAAACCGAGTTGGAGCTAGTACCTTCCCATATATATGTATGGAGTGTAGATGGAAACTGAAAAGAAACTTTGTGTTCCCAACAAGCTTGTTGAAGTACGGCTTTCACACACACTTATATCTCAGAACTGAGCATGTGGAGAGACGTTCGTTCATTTAGCACAAATGGAACGGTTTGCAGGAGAAACTTTTACTCTGGTTTCTCAGTCTCTTTCCTAGTGCCGGTTTGAATTTTCTGCATTTTTCACGGTAAAACTGAGTTGGAGCTAGTAACTTCCCATATATATGTATGGAGTGGTGTTTGCAACTGAAAAGAAACTTTGTGTTCCCAACAAGCTAGGTGAAGGACGGCTTTCACCCACAATTACCTCTCATAACTGAGCATGTGGGGAGACGTTCGTTCATCTAGCAAAAATAGAACGGGTTGCAGGGGAAACTATTTCTCTGGTTTCTCAATCTGTTTCCTGCTGCCGGTTTGAAGTTCCTGCAGTTTTCTCTGTAAAACCGAGTTGGAGCTAGTAACTCCTCATATTTATATATAGAATGAAGTTTGCATCTGAAAAGAAACTATGTATTCCCGACAATCTAGTTGAAGGACGGCTTTCACACTCACATATCTCTCAGAACTGAGCATGAGGAGAGACGTTCTTTCATCTAGCACCAACGGAAGGGGTTGCAGGAGAAAATTTTAGTCTGGTTTCAGTCGGATTCCTAGTGCCGGTTTGAACTACCTGCAGTTTTCACTGTAAAACCGAGTTGGATTTTGTACCCCCCCATATATATGTATGGAGTGGCGTTTGCACATGAAAAGAAACTTTGTGTTCCCCACAAGCTAGATGAAGGACGGCTTTCAGACACACTTATCTCTCAGACCTGAGCATGTGGAGAGACTTTCGTTCATCTAGCACCCAGGGAACGGGTTGAAGGAGAAACTTTTACTCTGGTTTCTCAGTCTGTTTCCTAGTGCCGGTTTGAAATTCCGGCAGTTTTCTCTGTAAAACCGAGTTGGAGCTAGTACCTCCCCATATATATGTATGGAGTGGAGTTTGCAACTGGAATGTAACTTTGTGTTCCCAACAAGCTAGGTGAAGTACGGTTTTCACACACACTTATCTCTCAGAATTGAGCATGTGGAGAGACGTTCGTTCATCTAGCACCAAGGGAACGGGTTGTAGGAGAAACTTTTACTCTGATTTCTCAGTCTGTTTCCTAGTGCCGGTTTGAAGTTCCTGCAGTTTTCACTGTAAAAACGAGTTGGAGCTAGTAACTTCCCATATAAATGTATGGTGTGTGTTTGCAACTGAAAAGAAACTTTGTGTTCCCAACAAACTAATTGAAGAACGGCTTTCACACACACTTATCTCTCAAAACTGAGCATGTGGAGAGACGTTCTTTCATCTAGCACAAAGGGAACGGGTTGCAGGAGAAACCATTACTCTGGTTTCTCAGTCTGTTTCCTAGTGCCGGTTTGAAGTTCCTGCAGTTTTCACTGTAAAACCGAGTTGGAGCTAGTACCTTCCCATATATATGTATGGAGTGTAGATTGAAACTGAAAAGAAACTTTGTGTTCCCAACAAGCTTGTTGAAGTACGGCTTTCACACACACTTATATCTCAGAACTGAGCATGTGGAGAGACGTTCGTTCATTTAGCACAAATGGAACGGTTTGCAGGAGAAACTTTTACTCTGGTTTCTCAGTCTCTTTCCTAGTGCCGGTTTGAATTTTCTGCATTTTTCACGGTAAAACTGAGTTGGAGCTAGTAACTTCCCATATATATGTATGGAGTGGTGTTTGCAACTGAAAAGAAACTTTGTGTTCCCAACAAGCTAGGTGAAGGACGGCTTTCACCCACACTTACCTCTCATAACTGAGCATGTGGAGAGACTTTCATTCATCTAGCAAAAATAGAACGGGTTGCAGGGGAAACTCATTCTCTGGTTTCTTAGTCTGTTTCCTAGTGCCGGTTTGAAGGTCCTGCAGTTTTCACTGTAAACACGAGTCGGAGCTAGTACTTACCCATATATATGTATGGAGTGTTTTTTGCAAATGAAAAGAAACTTTGTGTTCCCAACAAGCTAGGTGAAGGACGGCTTTCAGACACACTTTTCTCTCAGAACTGAGCATGTGGAGAGAAGTTCGTTCATCTAGCACCAATGGAAAGGGTTGCAGGAGAAACTTTTACTCTGGTTTCTCAGTCTGTTTCCTAGTGCCGGTTTGAAGTTCCTGCAGTTTTCACTGTAAAACCGAGTTGGAGCTAGTAACTTCCCATATATATATATGGAGTGGTGTTTGCAACTGAAAAGAAACTTTGTGTTCCCAACAAGCTAGGTGAAGGACGCCTTTCACACACACTTATCTCTCAGAACTGAGCATGTGGAGAGACTTTCGTTCATCTAGCACCAAGGGAACGGGTTGAAGGAGTTACTTTTACTCTGGTTTCTCTTTCTGTTTCCGAGTGCCGGTTTGAATTTCCTGCAGTTTTCACTGTAAAAGCTATTTGGAGCTTGTACCTCCCCATATATATGTATGGAGTGCAGTTTGCACCTGATAAGAAACTTTGTGTTCCCAACAAGCTAGGTGAAGGACGGCTTTCAGACACACTTATCTCTCAGAACTGAGCATGTGGAGAGACGTTCGTTCATCTAGCACCAATGGAAAGGGTTACAGGAGAAACTCTTACTCTGGTTTCTCAGTCTGTTTCCTAGTGCCGGTTTGAAGTTCCTGCAGTTTTCACTGTAAAACTGAGTTGGAGCTAGTACATCCCCATATATATGTATGGAGTGGAGTTTGCACCTGATAAGAAACTTTGTGTTTCCAACAAGTTAGTTGAAGGACGGCTTTCACACACACTTATCTCTCAGAACTGAGCATGTGGGGAGACTTTCGTTCATCTAGCGCCAAGGGAACGGGATGAAGGAGAAACTTTTACTCTGGTTTCTCTGTCTTTTTCCTAGTGCCGTTTTGAAGTTCCTGCAGTTTTCACTGTAATACTGAGTTGGAGCTAGTAACTCCCCATATATTTGTTTGGAGTGTAGTTCGCAACTGAAAAGAAATTTTGTGTTCCCAACGATCTAGGTGAAGTTCAGCTTTCACACACACTTTTCTCTCAGAACTGTGCATGTGGAGAGACGTTCGTTCATCTAGAATAATAGAACGTGTGGCAAGAGAAACTCTTACTCTGTTTTCTCAGTCTTTTTCCTATTCCCAGTTAGAAGTTCCTGCAGTTTTCACTGTAATATTGATTTGGATCTTGTACATCCCAATATTTATGTTTGGAGTGTAGTTTTCAACTGAAAAGATTCTTTGTGTTCCCAACAAGCTATGTGAAGTACGGCTTTCACACACACTTATCTCTCAGAGCTAAGCATGAGGAGCGACGTTCGTTCATCTACCAAAAAGGGAACGGTTTGCAGGAGAAACTTTTACTCTGGTTTCTCAGTGTGTTTCCTATTGCCGGTTTGATGTTCCTGCAGTTTTCACTGTAAAACCGAGTTGGAGCTGGTACCACCCCATATATATGTATGGAGTGGAGTTGGCTACTGAAAAGAAGCTTTGTGTTCCCAAGAAGCTAGGTGAAAGTCGGCTTTCACACACACTTATCTCTCAGTTCTGAGCATGTGGAGAGTCGTTCTTTCATCTAGCACAAAGGGAACGGGTTGCAGGGAAAGCTTTTACTCTGGTTCTCACTGTGTTGACTTGTGCCGGTTTGAAGTTCCTGCAGTTTTCACTGTAAAACCGAATTGGAGCTAGTACCTTCCCGTATATATATATGGAGTGTAGTTGGAAACAGAAAAGAAACTTTGTGTTCCCAACAAGCAAGGTGAAGGACGGCTTTCACCCACACTTACCTCTCATAACTGAGCATGTGGAGAGACGTTCGTTCATCTAGCAAAAATAGAACGGGTTGCAGGGGAAACTATTTCTCTGGTTTCTCAATCTGTTTCCTGCTGCCGGTTTGAAGTTCCTGCAGTTTTCTCTGTAAAACCGAGTTGGAGCTAGTAACTCCTCATATTTATATATAGAATGAAGTTTGCATCTGAAAAGAAACTATGTATTCCCGACAATCTAGTTGAAGGACGGCTTTCACACTCACATATCTCTCAGAACTGAGCATGAGGAGAGACGTTCTTTCATCTAGCACCAACGGAAGGGGTTGCAGGAGAAAATTTTAGTCTGGTTTCAGTCGGATTCCTAGTGCCGGTTTGAACTACCTGCAGTTTTCACTGTAAAACCGAGTTGGATTTTGTACCCCCCCATATATATGTATGGAGTGGCGTTTGCACATGAAAAGAAACTTTGTGTTCCCCACAAGCTAGATGAAGGACGGCTTTCAGACACACTTATCTCTCAGACCTGAGCATGTGGAGAGACTTTCGTTCATCTAGCACCCAGGGAACGGGTTGAAGGAGAAACTTTTACTCTGGTTTCTCAGTCTGTTTCCTAGTGCCGGTTTGAAATTCCGGCAGTTTTCTCTGTAAAACCGAGTTGGAGCTAGTACCTCCCCATATATATGTATGGAGTGGAGTTTGCAACTGGAATGTAACTTTGTGTTCCCAACAAGCTAGGTGAAGTACGGTTTTCACACACACTTATCTCTCAGAATTGAGCATGTGGAGAGACGTTCGTTCATCTAGCACCAAGGGAACGGGTTGTAGGAGAAACTTTTACTCTGATTTCTCAGTCTGTTTCCTAGTGCCGGTTTGAAGTTCCTGCAGTTTTCACTGTAAAAACGAGTTGGAGCTAGTAACTTCCCATATAAATATATGGTGTGTGTTTGCAACTGAAAAGAAACTTTGTGTTCCCAACAAACTAATTGAAGAACGGCTTTCACACACACTTATCTCTCAGAACTGAGCATGTGGAGAGACGTTCTTTCATCTAGCACAAAGGGAACGGGATGCAGGAGAAACCATTACTCTGGTTTCTCAGTCTGTTTCCTAGTGCCGGTTTGAAGTTCCTGCAGTTTTCACTGTAAAACCGAGTTGGAGCTAGTACCTTCCCATATATATGTATGGAGTGTAGATGGAAACTGAAAAGAAACTTTGTGTTCCCAACAAGCTTGTTGAAGTACGGCTTTCACACACACTTATATCTCAGAACTGAGCATGTGGAGAGACGTTCGTTCATTTAGCACAAATGGAACGGTTTGCAGGAGAAACTTTTACTCTGGTTTCTCAGTCTCTTTCCTAGTGCCGGTTTGAATTTTCTGCATTTTTCACGGTAAAACTGAGTTGGAGCTAGTAACTTCCCATATATATGTATGGAGTGGTGTTTGCAACTGAAAAGAAACTTTGTGTTCCCAACAAGCTAGGTGAAGGACGGCTTTCACCCACACTTATCTCTCATAACTGAGCATGTGGAGAGACTTTCATTCATCTAGCAAAAATAGAACGGGTTGCAGGGGAAACTCATTCTCTGGTTTCTTAGTCTGTTTCCTAGTGCCGGTTTGAAGGTCCTGCAGTTTTCACTGTAAACACGAGTCGGAGCTAGTACTTACCCATATATATGTATGGAGTGTTTTTTGCAAATGAAAAGAAACTTTGTGTTCCCTACAAGCTAGGTGAAGGACGGCTTTCAGACACACTTTTCTCTCAGAACTGAGCATGTGGAGAGAAGTTCGTTCATCTAGCACCAATGGAAAGGGTTGCAGGAGAAACTTTTACTCTGGTTTCTCAGTCTGTTTCCTAGTGCCGGTTTGAAGTTCCTGCAGTTTTCACTGTAAAACCGAGTTGGAGCTAGTAACTTCCCATATATATATATGGAGTGGTGTTTGCAACTGAAAAGAAACTTTGTGTTCCCAACAAGCTAGGTGAAGGACGCCTTTCACACACACTTATCTCTCAGAACTGAGCATGTGGAGAGACTTTCGTTCATCTAGCACCAAGGGAACGGGTTGAAGGAGTTACTTTTACTCTGGTTTCTCTTTCTGTTTCCGAGTGCCGGTTTGAATTTCCTGCAGTTTTCACTGTAAAAGCTATTTGGAGCTTGTACCTCCCCATATATATGTATGGAGTGCAGTTTGCACCTGATAAGAAACTTTGTGTTCCCAACAAGCTAGGTGAAGGACGGCTTTCAGACACACTTTTCTCTCAGAACTGAGCATGTGGAGAGACGTTCGTTCATCTAGCACCAATGGAAAGGGTTACAGGAGAAACTCTTACTCTGGTTTCTCAGTCTGTTTCCTAGTGCCGGTTTGAAGTTCCTGCAGTTTTCACTGTAAAACTGAGTTGGAGCTAGTACATCCCCATATATATGTATGGAGTGTAGTTTGCACCTGATAAGAAACTTTGTGTTTCCAACAAGTTAGTTGAAGGACGGCTTTCACACACACTTATCTCTCAGAACTGAGCATGTGGGGAGACTTTCGTTCATCTAGCGGCAAGGGAACGGGATGAAGGAGAAACTTTTACTCTGGTTTCTCTGTCTTTTTCCTAGTGCCGTTTTGAAGTTCCTGCAGTTTTCACTGTAATACTGAGTTGGAGCTAGTAACTCCCCATATATATGTTTGGAGTGTAGTTCGCAACTGAAAAGAAATTTTGTGTTCCCAACGATCTAGGTGAAGTTCAGCTTTCACACACACTTTTCTCTCAGAACTGTGCATGTGGAGAGACGTTCGTTCATCTAGAATAATAGAACGTGTGGCAAGAGAAACTCTTACTCTGGTTTCTCAGTCTTTTTCCTATTCCCAGTTAGAAGTTCCTGCAGTTTTCACTGTAAAATTGATTTGGATCTTGTACATCCCAATATTTATGTTTGGAGTGTAGTTTTCAACTGAAAAGATTCTTTGTGTTCCCAACAAGCTATGTGAAGTACGGCTTTCACACACACTTATCTCTCAGAACTAAGCATGAGGAGCGACGTTCGTTCATCTACCAAAAAGGGAACGGTTTGCAGGAGAAACTTTTACTCTGGTTTCTCAGTGTGTTTCCTATTGCCGGTTTGATGTTCCTGCAGTTTTCACTGTAAAACCGAGTTGGAGCTGGTACCACCCCATATATATGTATGGAGTGGAGTTGGCTACTGAAAAGAAGCTTTGTGTTCCCAAGAAGCTAGGTGAAAGTCGGCTTTCACACACACTTATCTCTCAGTTCTGAGCATGTGGAGAGTCGTTCTTTCATCTAGCACAAAGGGAACGGGTTGCAGGGAAAGCTTTTACTCTGGTTCTCACTGTGTTGACTTGTGCCGGTTTGAAGTTCCTGCAGTTTTCACTGTAAAACCGAATTGGAGCTAGTACCTTCCCGTATATATATATGGAGTGTAGTTGGAAACAGAAAAGAAACTTTGTGTTCCCAACAAGCAAGGTGAAGGACGGCTTTCACCCACACTTACCTCTCATAACTGAGCATGTGGAGAGACGTTCGTTCATCTAGCAAAAATAGAACGGGTTGCAGGGGAAACTATTTCTCTGGTTTCTCAATCTGTTTCCTGCTGCCGGTTTGAAGTTCCTGCAGTTTTCTCTGTAAAACCGAGTTGGAGCTAGTAACTACTCATATTTATATATAGAATGAAGTTTGCATCTGAAAACAAACTATGTATTCCCGACAATCTAGTTGAAGGACGGCTTTCACACTCACATATCTCTCAGAACTGAGCATGAGGAGAGACGTTCTTTCATCTAGCACCAACGGAAGGGGTTGCAGGAGAAAATTTTAGTCTGGTTTCAGTCAGATTCCTAGTGCCGGTTTGAACTACCTGCAGTTTTCACTGTAAAACCGAGTTGGATTTTGTACCCCCCCATATATATGTATGGAGTGGCTTTTGCACATGAAAAGAAACTTTGTGTTCCCCACAAGCTAGATGAAGGTCGGAATTCAGACACACTTATCTCTCAGACCTGAGCATGTGGAGAGACTTTCGTTCATCTAGCACCCAGGGAACGGGTTGAAGGAGAAACTTTTACTCTGGTTTCTCAGTCTGTTTCCTAGTGCCGGTTTGAAATTCCGGCAGTTTTCTCTGTAAAACCGAGTTGGAGCTAGTACCTCCCCATATATATGTATGGAGTGGAGTTTGCAAATGGAATGTAACTTTGTGTTCCCAACAAGCTAGGTGAAGTACGGTTTTCACACACACTTATCTCTCAGAATTGAGCATGTGGAGAGACGTTCGTTCATCTAGCACCAAGGGAACGGGTTGTAGGAGAAACTTTTACTCTGATTTCTCAGTCTGTTTCTTAGTGCCGGTTTGAAGTTCCTGCAGTTTTCACTGTAAAAACGAGTTGGAGCTAGTAACTTCCCATATATATGTATGGTGTGTGTTTGCAACTGAAAAGAAACTTTGTGTTCCCAACAAACTAATTGAAGAACGGCTTTCACACACACTTAACTCTCAGAACTGAGCATGTGGAGAGACGTTCGTTCATCTAGCACAAAGGGAACGGGTTGCAGGAGAAACTATTACTCTGGTTTCTCAGTCTGTTTCCTAGTGCCGGTTTGAAGTTCCTGCAGTTTTCACTGTAAAACCGAGCTGGAGCTAGTACCTTCCAATATATATGTATGGAGTGGAGTTGGAAACTGAAAAGAAACTTTGTGTTCCCAACAAGCTAGGTGAAGGACCGCTTTCACACACATTTATCTCTCAGAAATGTGCATGTGGAGAGATGTTCGTTCATCTACCACAAAGGGAACAGGTTGCAGTAGAAACTTTTACTCTGGTTTCTCAGTCTGTTTCCTAGTGCCGGGTTGAAGTTCCTGCAGTTTTCACTGTAAAACCGAGTTGGAGCTAGTACCTTCCCATATATATGTATGGAGTGTAGTTGGAAACTGAAAAGAAACTTTGTGTTCCCTACAAGCTTGTTGAAGTACGGCTTTCACACACACTTATATCTCAGAACTGAGCATGTGGAGAGACGTTCGTTCATTTAGCACAAATGGAACGGTTTGCAGGAGAAACTTTTACTCTGGTTTCTCAGTCTCTTTCCTAGTGCCGGTTTGAATTTTCTGCATTTTTCACGGTAAAACTGAGTTGGAGCTAGTAACTTCCCATATATATGTATGGAGTGGAGTTTGCAACTGAAAAGAAACTTTGTGTTCCCAACAAGCTAGGTGAAGGACGGCTTTCACCCACACTTACCTCTCATAACTGAGCATGTGGAGAGACTTTCATTCATCTAGCAAAAATAGAACGGGTTGCAGGGGAAACTCATTCTCTGGTTTCTTAGTCTGTTTCCTTGTGCCGGTTTGAAGGTCCTGCAGTTTTCACTGTAAACACGTGTCGGAGCTAGTACTTACCCATATATATGTATGGAGTGTTTTTTGCAAATGAAAAGAAACTTTGTGTTCCCAACAAGCTAGGTGAAGGACGGCTTTCAGACACACTTTCCTCTCAGAACTGAGCATGTGGAGAGAAGTTCGTTCATCTAGCACCAATGGAAAGGGTTGCAGGAGAAACTTTTACTCTGGTTTCTCAGTCTGTTTCCTAGTGCCGGTTTGAAGTTCCTGCAGTTTTCACTGTAAAATCGAGTTGGAGCTAGTAACTTCCCATATATATATATGGAGTGGTGTTTGCAACTGAAAAGAAACTTTGTGTTCCCAACAAGCTAGGTGAAGGACGCCTTTCACACACACTTATCTCTCAGAACTGAGCATGTGGAGAGACTTTCGTTCATCTAGCACCAAGGGAACGGGTTGAAGGAGTTACTTTTACTCTGGTTTCTCTTTCTGTTTCCGAGTGCCGGTTTGAATTTCCTGCAGTTTTCACTGTAAAAGCTATTTGGAGCTTGTACCTCCCCATATATATGTATGGAGTGCAGTTTGCACCTGATAAGAAACTTTGTGTTCCCAACAAGCTAGGTGAAGGACGGCTTTCAGACACACTTTTCTCTCAGAACTGAGCATGTGGAGAGACGTTCGTTCATCTAGCACCAATGGAAAGGGTTACAGGAGAAACTCTTACTCTGGTTTCTCAGTCTGTTTCCTAGTGCCGGTTTGAAGTTCCTGCAGTTTTCACTGTAAAACTGAGTTGGAGCTAGTACATCCCCATATATATGTATGGAGTGTAGTTTGCACCTGATAAGAAACTTTGTGTTTCCAACAAGTTAGTTGAAGGACGGCTTTCACACACAATTATCTCTCAGAACTGAGCATGTGGGGAGACTTTCGTTCATCTAGCGCCAAGGGAACGGGATGAAGGAGAAACTTTTACTCTGGTTTCTCTGTCTTTTTCCTAGTGCCGTTTTGAAGTTCCTGCAGTTTTCACTGTAATACTGAGTTGGAGCTAGTAACTCCCCATATATATGTTTGGAGTGTAGTTCGCAACTGAAAAGAAATTTTGTGTTCCCAACGATCTAGGTGAAGTTCAGCTTTCACACACACTTTTCTCTCAGAACTGTGCATGTGGAGAGACGTTCGTTCATCTAGAATAATAGAACGTGTGGCAAGAGAAACTCTTACTCTGGTTTCTCATTCTTTTTCCTATTCCCAGTTAGAAGTTCCTGCAGTTTTCACTGTAAAATTGATTTGGATCTTGTACATCCCAATATTTATGTTTGGAGTGTAGTTTTCAACTGAAAAGATTCTTTGTGTTCCCAACAAGCTATGTGAAGTACGGCTTTCACACACACTTATCTCTCAGAACTAAGCATGAGGAGCGACGTTCGTTCATCTACCAAAAAGGGAACGGTTTGCAGGAGAAACTTTTACTCTGGTTTCTCAGTGTGTTTCCTATTGCCGGTTTGATGTTCCTGCAGTTTTCACTGTAAAACCGAGTTGGAGCTGGTACCACCGCATATATATGTATGGAGTGGAGTTGGCTACTGAAAAGAAGCTTTGTGTTCCCAAGAAGCTAGGTGAAAGTCGGCTTTCACACACACTTATCTCTCAGTTCTGAGCATGTGGAGAGTCGTTCTTTCATCTAGCACAAAGGGAACGGGTTGCAGGGAAAGCTTTTACTCTGGTTCTCACTGTGTTGACTTGTGCCGGTTTGAAGTTCCTGCAGTTTTCACTGTAAAACCGAATTGGAGCTAGTACCTTCCCGTATATATATATGGAGTGTAGTTGGAAACAGAAAAGAAACTTTGTGTTCCCAACAAGCAAGGTGAAGGACGGCTTTCACCCACACTTACCTCTCATAACTGAGCATGTGGAGAGACGTTCGTTCATCTAGCAAAAATAGAACGGGTTGCAGGGGAAACTATTTCTCTGGTTTCTCAATCTGTTTCCTGCTGCCGGTTTGAAGTTCCTGCAGTTTTCTCTGTAAAACCGAGTTGGAGCTAGTAACTCCTCATATTTATATATAGAATGAAGTTTGCATCTGAAAAGAAACTATGTATTCCCGACAATCTAGTTGAAGGACGGCTTTCACACTCACATATCTCTCAGAACTGAGCATGAGGAGAGACGTTCTTTCATCTAGCACCAACGGAAGGGGTTGCAGGAGAAAATTTTAGTCTGGTTTCAGTCGGATTCCTAGTGCCGGTTTGAACTACCTGCAGTTTTCACTGTAAAACCGAGTTGGATTTTGTACCCCCCCATATATATGTATGGAGTGGCGTTTGCACATGAAAAGAAACTTTGTGTTCCCCACAAGCTAGATGAAGGACGGCTTTCAGACACACTTATCTCTCAGACCTGAGCATGTGGAGAGACTTTCGTTCATCTAGCACCCAGGGAACGGGTTGCAGGAGAAACTTTTACTCTGGTTTCTCAGTCTGTTTCCTAGTGCCGGTTTGAAATTCCGGCAGTTTTCTCTGTAAAACCGAGTTGGAGCTAGTACCTCCCCATATATATGTATGGAGAGGAGTTTGCAACTGGAATGTAACTTTGTGTTCCCAACAAGCTAGGTGAAGTACGGTTTTCACACACACTTATCTCTCAGAATTGAGCATGTGGAGAGACGTTCGTTCATCTAGCACCAAGGGAACGGGTTGTAGGAGAAACTTTTACTCTGATTTCT
This sequence comes from Camelus bactrianus, assembly GCF_048773025.1. Lineage (NCBI taxonomy): Eukaryota > Metazoa > Chordata > Mammalia > Artiodactyla > Camelidae > Camelus > Camelus bactrianus. Next base: position 46,116,989 of record NC_133558.1, on the reverse strand, counting down.
CAGTCTGTTTCCTAGTGCCGGTTTGAAGTTCCTGCATTTTTCACTGTAAAAACGAGTTGGAGCTAGTACCTTCCCATATATATGTATGGTGTGTGTTTGCAACTGAAAAGAAACTTTGTGTTCCCAACAAACTAATTGAAGAACGGCTTTCACACACACTTATATCTCAGAACTGAGCATGTGGAGAGACGTTCTTTCATCTAGCACATATGGAACGGGTTGCAGGAGAAACTTTTACTCTGGTTTCTCAGTCTCTTTCCTAGTGCCGGTTTGAATTTTCTGCATTTTTCACGGTAAAACTGAGTTGGAGCTAGTAACTTCCCATATATATGTATGGAGTGGTGTTTGCAACTGAAAAGAAACTTTGTGTTCCCAACAAGCTAGGTGAAGGACGGCTTTCACCCACACTTACCTCTCATAACTGAGCATGTGGAGAGACTTTCATTCATCTAGCAAATATAGAACGGGTTGCAGGGGAAACTCATTCTCTGGTTTCTTAGTCTGTTTCCTAGTGCCGGTTTGAAGGTCCTGCAGTTTTCACTGTAAACACGAGTCGGAGCTAGTACTTACCCATATATATGTATGGAGTGTTTTTTGCAAATGAAAAGAAACTTTGTGTTCCCAACAAGCTAGGTGAAGGACGGCTTTCAGACACACTTTTCTCTCAGAACTGAGCATGTGGAGAGAAGTTCGTTCATCTAGCACCAATGGAAAGGGTTGCAGGAGAAACTTTTACTCTGGTTTCTCAGTCTGTTTCCTAGTGCCGGTTTGAAGTTCCTGCAGTTTTCACTGTAAAACCGAGTTGGAGCTAGTAACTTCCCATATATATATATGGAGTGGTGTTTGCAACTGAAAAGAAACTTTGTGTTCCCAACAAGCTAGGTGAAGGACGCCTTTCACACACACTTATCTCTCAGAACTGAGCATGTGGAGAGACTTTCGTTCATCTAGCACCAAGGGAACGGGTTTGAAGGAGTTACTTTTACTCTGGTTTCTCTTTCTGTTTCCGAGTGCCGGTTTGAATTTCCTGCAGTTTTCACTGTAAAAGCTATTTGGAGCTTGTACCTCCCCATATATATGTATGGAGTGCAGTTTGCACCTGATAAGAAACTTTGTGTTCCCAACAAGCTAGGTGAAGGACGGCTTTCAGACACACTTATCTCTCAGAACTGAGCATGTGGAGAGACGTTCGTTCATCTAGCACCAATGGAAAGGGTTACAGGAGAAACTCTTACTCTGGTTTCTCAGTCTGTTTCCTAGTGCCGGTTTGAAGTTCCTGCAGTTTTCACTGTAAAACTGAGTTGGAGCTAGTACATCCCCATATATATGTATGGAGTGGAGTTTGCACCTGATAAGAAACTTTGTGTTTCCAACAAGTTAGTTGAAGGACGGCTTTCACACACACTTATCTCTCAGAACTGAGCATGTGGGGAGACTTTCGTTCATCTAGCGCCAAGGGAACGGGATGAAGGAGAAACTTTTACTCTGGTTTCTCTGTCTTTTTCCTAGTGCCGTTTTGAAGTTCCTGCAGTTTTCACTGTAAAACTGAGTTGGAGCTAGTAACTCCCCATATATATGTTTGGAGTGTAGTTCGCAACTGAAAAGAAATTTTGTGTTCCCAACGATCTAGGTGAAGTTCAGCTTTCACACACACTTTTCTCTCAGAACTGTGCATGTGGAGAGACGTTCGTTCATCTAGAATAATAGAACGTGTGGCAAGAGAAACTCTTACTCTGGTTTCTCAGTCTTTTTCCTATTCCCAGTTAGAAGTTCCTGCAGTTTTCACTGTAAAATTGATTTGGATCTTGTACATCCCAATATTTATGTTTGGAGTGTAGTTTTCAACTGAAAAGATTCTTTGTGTTCCCAACAAGCTATGTGAAGTACGGCTTTCACACACACTTATCTCTCAGAACTAAGCATGAGGAGCGACGTTCGTTCATCTACCAAAAAGGGAACGGTTTGCAGGAGAAACTTTTACTCTGGTTTCTCAGTGTGTTTCCTATTGCCGGTTTGATGTTCCTGCAGTTTTCACTGTAAAACCGAGTTGGAGCTGGTACCACCCCATATATATGTATGGATTGGAGTTGGCTACTGAAAAGAATCTTTGTGTTCCCAAGAAGCTAGGTGAAAGTCGGCTTTCACACACACTTATCTCTCAGTTCTGAGCATGTGGAGAGTCGTTCTTTCATCTAGCACAAAGGGAACGGGTTGCAGGGAAAGCTTTTACTCTGGTTCTCACTGTGTTGACTTGTGCTGGTTTGAAGTTCCTGCAGTTTTCACTGTAAAACCGAATTGGAGCTAGTACCTTCCCGTATATATATATGGAGTGTAGTTGGAAACAGAAAAGAAACTTTGTGTTCCCAACAAGCAAGGTGAAGGACGGCTTTCACCCACACTTACCTCTCATAACTGAGCATGTGGAGAGACGTTCGTTCATCTAGCAAAAATAGAACGGGTTGCAGGGGAAACTATTTCTCTGGTTTCTCAATCTGTTTCCTGCTGCCGGTTTGAAGTTCCTGCAGTTTTCTCTGTAAAACCGATTTGGAGCTAGTAACTCCTCATATTTATATATAGAATGAAGTTTGCATCTGAAAAGAAACTATGTATTCCCGACAATCTAGTTGAAGGACGGCTTTCACACTCACATATCTCTCAGAACTGAGCATGAGGAGAGACGTTCTTTCATCTAGCACCAACGGAAGGGGTTGCAGGAGAAAATTTTAGTCTGGTTTCAGTCGGATTCCTAGTGCCGGTTTGAACTACCTGCAGTTTTCACTGTAAAACCGAGTTGGATTTTGTACCCCCCCATATATATGTATGGAGTGGCGTTTGCACATGAAAAGAAACTTTGTGTTCCCCACAAGCTAGATGAAGGACGGCTTTCAGACACACTTATCTCTCAGACCTGAGCATGTGGAGAGACTTTCGTTCATCTAGCACCCAGGGAACGGGTTGAAGGAGAAACTTTTACTCTGGTTTCTCAGTCTGTTTCCTAGTGCCGGTTTGAAATTCCGGCAGTTTTCTCTGTAAAACCGAGTTGGAGCTAGTACCTCCCCATATATATGTATGGAGTGGAGTTTGCAACTGAAATGTAACTTTGTGTTCCCAACAAGCTAGGTGAAGTACGGTTTTCACACACACTTATCTCTCAGAATTGAGCATGTGGAGAGACGTTCGTTCATCTAGCACCAAGGGAACGGGTTGTAGGAGAAACTTTTACTCTGATTTCTCAGTCTGTTTCTTAGTGCCGGTTTGAAGTTCCTGCAGTTTTCACTGTAAAAACGAGTTGGAGCTAGTAACTTCCCATATATATGTATGGTGTGTGTTTGCAACTGAAAAGAAACTTTGTGTTCCCAACAAACTAATTGAAGAACGGCTTTCACACACACTTATCTCTCAGAACTGAGCATGTGGAGAGACGTTCTTTCATCTAGCACAAAGGGAACAGGTTCAGGGGAAACCATTACTCTGGTTTCTCAGTCTGTTTCCTAGTGCCGGTTTGAAGTTCCTGCAGTTTTCACTGTAAAACCGAGTTGGAGCTAGTACCTTCCCATATATATGTATGGAGTGTAGATGGAAACTGAAAAGAAACTTTGTGTTCCCAACAAGCTTGTTGAAGTACGGCTTTCACACACACTTATATCTCAGAACTGAGCATGTGGAGAGACGTTCGTTCATTTAGCACAAATGGAACGGTTTGCAGGAGAAACTTTTACTCTGGTTTCTCAGTCTCTTTCCTAGTGCCGGTTTGAATTTTCTGCATTTTTCACGGTAAAACTGAGTTGGAGCTAGTAACTTCCCATATATATGTATGGAGAGGTGTTTGCAACTGAAAAGAAACTTTGTGTTCCCAACAAGCTAGGTGAAGGACGGCTTTCACCCACACTTACCTCTCATAACTGAGCATGTGGAGAGACTTTCATTCATCTAGCAAAAATAGAACGGGTTGCAGGGGAAACTATTTCTCTGGTTTCTCAATCTGTTTCCTAGTGCCGGTTTGAAGGTCCTGCAGTTTTCACTGTAAACAAGAGTCGGAGCTAGTACTTACCATATATATGTATGGAGTGTTTTTTGCAAATGAAAAGAAACTTTGTGTTCCCAACAAGCTAGGTGAAGGACGGCTTTCAGACACACTTTTCTCTCAGAACTGAGCATGTGGAGAGAATTTCGTTCATCTAGCACCAATGGAAAGGGTTGCAGGAGAAACTATTACTCTGGTTTCTCAGTCTGTTTCCTAGTGCCGGTTTGAAGTTCCTGCAGTTTTCACTGTAAAAACGGGTTGGAGCTAGTAACTTCCCATATATATATATGAAGTGGTGTTTGCAACTGAAAAGAAACTTTGTGTTCCCAACAAGCTAGGTGAAGGACGCCTTTCACACACACTTATCTCTCAGAACTGAGCATGTGGAGAGGCTTTCGTTCATCTAGCACCAAGGGAACGGGTTTGAAGGAGTTACTTTTACTCTGGTTTCTCTTTCTGTTTCCGAGTGCCGGTTTGAATTTCCTGCAGTTTTCACTGTAAAAGCTATTTGGAGCTTGTACCTCCCCATATATATGTATGGAGTGCAGTTTGCACCTGATAAGAAACTTTGTGTTCCCAACAAGCTAGGTGAAGGACGGCTTTCAGACACACTTATCTCTCAGAACTGAGCATGTGGAGAGACGTTCGTTCATCTAGCACCAATGGAAAGGGTTACAGGAGAAACTCTTACTCTGGTTTCTCAGTCTGTTTCCTAGTGCCGGTTTGAAGTTCCTGCAGTTTTCACTGTAAAACTGAGTTGGAGCTAGTACATCCCCATATATATGTATGGAGTGGAGTTTGCACCTGATAAGAAACTTTGTGTTTCCAACAAGTTAGTTGAAGGACGGCTTTCACACACACTTATCTCTCAGAACTGAGCATGTGGGGAGACTTTCGTTCATCTAGCGCCAAGGGAACGGGATGAAGGAGAAACTTTTACTCTGGTTTCTCTGTCTTTTTCCTAGTGCCGTTTTGAAGTTCCTGCAGTTTTCACTGTAAAACTGAGTTGGAGCTAGTAACTTCCCATATATATGTTTGGAGTGTAGTTCGCAACTGAAAAGAAATTTTGTGTTCCCAACGATCTAGGTGAAGTTCAGCTTTCACACACACTTTTCTCTCAGAACTGTGCATGTGGAGAGACGTTCGTTCATCTAGAATAATAGAAAGTGTGGCAAGAGAAACTCTTACTCTGGTTTCTCAGTCTTTTTCCTATTCCCAGTTAGAAGTTCCTGCAGTTTTCACTGTAAAATTGATTTGGATCTTGTACATCCCAATATTTATGTTTGGAGTGTAGTTTTCAACTGAAAAGATTCTTTGTGTTCCCAACAAGCTATGTGAAGTACGGCTTTCACACACACTTATCTCTCAGAACTAAGCATGAGGAGCGACGTTCGTTCATCTACCAAAAAGGGAACGGTTTGCAGGAGAAACTTTTACTCTGGTTTCTCAGTGTGTTTCCTATTGCCGGTTTGATGTTCCTGCAGTTTTCACTGTAAAACCGAGTTGGAGCTGGTACCACCCCATATATATGTATGGAGTGGAGTTGGCTACTGAAAAGAAGCTTTGTGTTCCCAAGAAGCTAGGTGAAAGTCGGCTTTCACACACACTTATCTCTCAGTTCTGAGCATGTGGAGAGTCGTTCTTTCATCTAGCACAAAGGGAACGGGTTGCAGGGAAAGCTTTTACTCTGGTTCTCACTGTGTTGACTTGTGCCGGTTTGAAGATCCTGCAGTTTTCACTGTAAAACCGAATTGGAGCTAGTACCTTCCCGTATATATATATGGAGTGTAGTTGGAAACAGAAAAGAAACTTTGTGTTCCCAACAAGCAAGGTGAAGGACGGCTTTCACCCACACTTACCTCTCATAACTGAGCATGTGGAGAGACGTTCGTTCATCTAGCAAAAATAGAACGGGTTGCAGGGGAAACTATTTCTCTGGTTTCTCAATCTGTTTCCTGCTGCCGGTTTGAAGTTCCTGCAGTTTTCTCTGTAAAACCGATTTGGAGCTAGTAACTCCTCATATTTATATATAGAATGAAGTTTGCATCTGAAAAGAAACTATGTATTCCCGACAATCTAGTTGAAGGACGGCTTTCACACTCACATATCTCTCAGAACTGAGCATGAGGAGAGACGTTCTTTCATCTAGCACCAACGGAAGGGGTTGCAGGAGAAAATTTTAGTCTGGTTTCAGTCGGATTCCTAGTGCCGGTTTGAACTACCTGCAGTTTTCACTGTAAAACCGAGTTGGATTTTGTACCCCCCCATATATATGTATGGAGTGGCGTTTGCACATGAAAAGAAACTTTGTGTTCCCCACAAGCTAGATGAAGGACGGCTTTCAGACACACTTATCTCTCAGACCTGAGCATGTGGAGAGACTTTCGTTCATCTAGCACCCAGGGAACGGGTTGAAGGAGAAACTTTTACTCTGGTTTCTCAGTCTGTTTCCTAGTGCCGGTTTGAAATTCCGGCAGTTTTCTCTGTAAAACCGAGTTGGAGCTAGTACCTCCCCATATATATGTATGGAGTGGAGTTTGCAACTGAAATGTAACTTTGTGTTCCCAACAAGCTAGGTGAAGTACGGTTTTCACACACACTTATCTCTCAGAATTGAGCATGTGGAGAGACGTTCGTTCATCTAGCACCAAGGGAACGGGTTGTAGGAGAAACTTTTACTCTGATTTCTCAGTCTGTTTCTTAGTGCCGGTTTGAAGTTCCTGCAGTTTTCACTGTAAAAACGAGTTGGAGCTAGTAACTTCCCATATATATGTATGGTGTGTGTTTGCAACTGAAAAGAAACTTTGTGTTCCCAACAAACTAATTGAAGAACGGCTTTCACACACACTTATCTCTCAGAACTGAGCATGTGGAGAGACGTTCGTTCATCTAGCACAAAGGGAACGGGTTGCAGGAGAAACTATTACTCTGGTTTCTCAGTCTGTTTCCTAGTGCCCGTTTGAAGTTCCTGCAGTTTTCACTGTAAAACCGAGTTGGAGCTAGTACCTTCCCATATATATGTATGGAGTGTAGTTGGAAACTGAAAAGAAACTTTGTGTTCCCTACAAGCTTGTTGAAGTACGGCTTTCACACACACTTATATCTCAGAACTGAGCATGTGGATAGACGTTCGTTCATTTAGCACAAATGGAACGGTTTCCAGGAGAAACTTTTACTCTGGTTTCTCAGTCTGTTTCCTAGTGCCGGTTTGAAATTCCTGCATTTATCACGGTAAAACAGAGTTGGAGCTAGTAACTTCCCATATATATGTATGGAGTGGTGTTTGCAACTGAAAATAAACTTTGTGTTCCCAACAAGCTAGTTGAAGGACGGCTTTCACCCACACTTACCTCTCATAACTGAGCATGTGGAGAGACTTTCATTCATCTAGCACCAAGGGAACGGGTTGTAGGAGAAACTTTTACTCTGATTTCTCAGTCTGTTTCTTAGTGCCGTTTTGAAGTTCCTGCAGTTTTCACTGTAAAAACGAGTTGGAGCTAGTAACTTCCCATATATATGTATGGTGTGTGTTTGCAACTGAAAAGAAACTTTGTGTTCCCAACAAACTAATTGAAGAACGGCTTTCACACACACTTATCTCTCAGAACTGAGCATGTGGAGAGATGTTCGTTCATCTAGCACAAAGGGAACGGGTTGCAGGAGAAACTATTACTCTGGTTTCTCAGTCTGTTTCCTAGTGCCGGTTTGAAGTTCCTGCAGTTTTCACTGTAAAACCGAGTTGGAGCTAGTACCTTCCAATATATATGTATGGAGTGGAGTTGGAAACTGAAAAGAAACTTTGTTTTCCCAACAAGGTAGGTGAAGGACCGCTTTCACACACACTTATCTCTCAGAAATGTGCATGTGGAGAGATGTTCGTTCATCTACCACAAAGGGAACAGGTTGCAGTACAAACTTTTACTCTGGTTTCTCAGTCTGTTTCCTAGTGCCGGTTTGAAGTTCCTGCATTTTTCACGGTAAAACAGAGTTGGAGCTAGTAACTTCCCATATATATGTATGGAATGGTGTTTGCAACTGAAAAGAAACTTTGTGTTCCCAACAAGCTAGGTGAAGGACGGCTTTCACCCACACTTACCTCTCATAACTGAGCATGTGGAGAGACTTTCATTCATCTAGCAAAAATAGAACGGGTTGCAGGGGAAACTCATTCTCTGGTTTCTTAGTCTGTTTCCTAGTGCCGGTTTGAAGGTCCTGCAGTTTTCACTGTAAACACGAGTCGGAGCTAGTACTTACCCATATATATGTATGGAGTGTTTTTTGCACATGAAAAGAAACTTTGTGTTCCCCACAAGCTAGATGAAGGACGGCTTTCAGACACACTTATCTCTCAGACCTGAGCATGTGGAGAGACTTTCGTTCATCTAGCACCCAGGGAACGGGTTGCAGGAGAAACTTTTACTCTGGTTTCTCAGTCTGTTTCCTAGTGCCGGTTTGAAATTCCGGCAGTTTTCTCTGTAAAATCGAGTTGGAGCTAGTACCTCCCCATATATATATATGGAGTGGAGTTTGCAACTGAAATGTAACTTTGTGTTCCCAACAAGCTAGGTGAAGTACGGTTTTCACACACACTTATCTCTCAGAATTGAGCATGTGGAGAGACGTTCGTTCATCTAGCACCAAGGGAACGGGTTGTAGGAGAAAGTTTTACTCTGATTTCTCAGTCTGTTTCCTAGTGCCGGTTTGAAGTTCCTGCAGTTTTCACTGTAAAAACGAGTTGGAGCTAGTACCTTCCCATATATATGTATGGTGTGTGTTTGCAACTGAAAAGAAACTTTGTGTTCCCAACAAACTAATTGAAGAACGGCTTTCACACACACTTATCTCTCAGAACTGAGCATGTGGAGAGACGTTCTTTCATATAGCACAAAGGGAACGGGTTGCAGGAGAAACTATTACTCTGGTTTCTCAGTCTGTTTCCTAGTGCCGGTTTGAAGTTCCTGCAGTTTTCACTGTAATACCGAGTTGGAGCTAGTACCTTCCCATATATATGTATGGAGTGTAGATGGAAACTGAAAAGAAACTTTGTGTTCCCAACAAGCTTTTTGAAGTACGGCTTTCACACACACTTATATCTCAGAACTGAGCATGTGGAGAGATGTTCGTTCATCTAGCACAAAGGGAACGGTTTGCAGGAGAAACTTTTACTCTGGTTTCTCAGTCTGTTTCCTAGTGCCGGTTTGAATTTTCTGCATTTTTCACGGTAAAACTGAGTTGGAGCTAGTAACTTCCCATATATATGTATGGAGTGGTGTTTGCAACTGAAAAGAAACTTTGTGTTCCCAACAAGCTAGGTGAAGGACGGCTTTCACCCACACTTACCTCTCATAACTGAGCATGTGGAGAGACTTTCATTCATCTAGCAAAAATAGAACGGGTTGCAGGGGAAACTCATTCTCTGGTTTCTTAGTCTGTTTCCTAGTGCCGGTTTGAAGGTCCTGCAGTTTTCACTGTAAACACGAGTCGGAGCTAGTACTTACCCATATATATGTATGGAGTGTTTTTTGCAAATGAAAAGAAACTTTGTGTTCCCAACGATCTAGGTGAAGGACGGCTTTCAGACACACTTTTCTCTCAGAACTGTGCATGTGAGAGACGTTCGTTCATCTAGAATAATAGAACGTGTGGCAAGAGGAACTCTTACTCTGGTTTCTCAGTCTTTTTCCTATTCCCAGTTAGAAGTTCCTGCAGTTTTCACTGTAAAATTGATTTGGATCTTGTACATCCCAATATTTATGTTTGGAGTGTAGTTTTCAACTGAAAAGATTCTTTGTGTTCCCAACAAGCTATGTGAAGTACGGCTTTCACACACACTTATCTCTCAGAACTAAGCATGAGGAGCGACGTTCGTTCATCTACCAAAAAGGGAACGGTTTGCAGGAGAAACTTTTACTCTGGTTTCTCAGTGTGTTTCCTATTGCCGGTTTGATGTTCCTGCAGTTTTCACTGTAAAACCGAGTTGGAGCTGGTACCACCCCATATATATGTATGGAGTGGAGTTGGCTACTGAAAAGAAGCTTTGTGTTCCCAAGAAGCTAGGTGAAAGTCGGCTTTCACACACACTTATCTCTCAGTTCTGAGCATGTGGAGAGTCGTTCTTTCATCTAGCACAAAGGGAACGGGTTGCAGGGAAAGCTTTTACTCTGGTTCTCACTGTGTTGACTTGTGCCGGTTTGAAGTTCCTGCAGTTTTCACTGTAAAACCGAATTGGAGCTAGTACCTTCCCGTATATATATATGGAGTGTAGTTGGAAACAGAAAAGAAACTTTGTGTTCCCAACAAGCAAGGTGAAGGACGGCTTTCACCCACACTTACCTCTCATAACTGAGCATGTGGAGAGACGTTCGTTCATCTAGCAAAAATAGAACGGGTTGCAGGGGAAACTATTTCTCTGGTTTCTCAATCTGTTTCCTGCTGCCGGTTTGAAGTTCCTGCAGTTTTCTCTGTAAAACCGAGTTGGAGCTAGTAACTCCTCATATTTATATATAGAATGAAGTTTGCATCTGAAAAGAAACTATGTATTCCCAACAATCTAGTTGAAGGACGGCTTTCACACTCACATATCTCTCAGAACTGAGCATGAGGAGAGACGTTCTTTCATCTAGCACCAACGGAAGGGGTTGCAGGAGAAAATTTAATCTGGTTTCAGTCGGATTCCTAGTGCCGGTTTGAACTACCTGCAGTTTTCACTGTAAAACCGAGTTGGATTTTGTACCCCCCCATATATATGTATGGAGTGGCGTTTGCACATGAAAAGAAACTTTGTGTTCCCCACAAGCTAGATGAAGGACGGCTTTCAGACACACTTATCTCTCAGACCTGAGCATGTGGAGAGACTTTCGTTCATCTAGCACCCAGGGAACGGGTTGAAGGAGAAACTTTTACTCTGGTTTCTCAGTCTGTTTCCTAGTGCCGGTTTGAAATTCCGGCAGTTTTCTCTGTAAAATCGAGTTGGAGCTAGTACCTCCCCATATATATGTATGGAGTGGAGTTTGCAACTGAAATGTAACTTTGTGTTCCCAACAAGCTAGGTGAAGTACGGTTTTCACACACACTTATCTCTCAGAATTGAGCATGTGGAGAGACGTTCGTTCATCTAGCACCAAGGGAACGGGTTGTAGGAGAAACTTTTACTCTGATTTCTCAGTCTGTTTCCTAGTGCCGGTTTGAAGTTCCTGCAGTTTTCACTGTAAAAACGAGTTGGAGCTAGTAACTTCCCATATATATGTATGGAGTGGAGTTGGAAACTGAAAAGAAACTTTGTGTTCCCAACAAGCTAGGTGAAGGACCGCTTTCACACACACTTATCTCTCAGAAATGTGCATGTGGAGAGATGTTCGTTCATCTACCACAAAGGGAACAGGTTGCAGTAGAAACTTTTACTCTGGTTTCTCAGTCTGTTTCCTAGTGCCGGTTTGAAGTTCCTGGTTTTTTCACGGTAAAACAGAGTTGGAGCTAGTAACTTCCCATATATATGTATGGAGTGGTGTTTGCAACTGAAAAGAAACTTTGTGTTCCCAACAAGCTAGGTGAAGGACGGCTTTCACCCACACTTACCTCTCATAACTGAGCATGTGGAGAGACTTTCATTCATCTAGGAAAAATAGAACGGGTTGCAGGGGAAACTCATTCTCTGGTTTCTTAGTCTGTTTCCTAGTGCCGGTTTGAAGGTCCTGCAGTTTTCACTGTAAACACGAGTCGGAGCTAGTACTTACCCATATATATGTATGGAGTGTTTTTTGCAAATGAAAAGAAACTTTGTGTTCCCAACAAGCTAGGTGAAGGACGGCTTTCAGACACACTTTTCTCTCAGAACTGAGCATGTGGAGAGAAGTTCGTTCATCTAGCACCAATGGAAAGGGTTGCAGTAGAAACTTTCACTCTGGTTTCTCAGTCTGTTTCCTAGTGCCGGTTTGAAGTTCCTGCAGTTTTCACTGTAAAACCGAGTTGGAGCTAGTAACTTCCCATATATATATATGGAGTGGTGTTTGCAACTGAAAAGAAACTTTGTGTTCCCAACAAGCTAAGTGAAGAACGGCATTCACACACACTTATCTCTCAGAACTGAGCATGTGGAGAGACTTTCGTTCATCTAGCACCAAGGGAACGGGTTGAAGGAGAAACTTTTACTCTGGTTTCTCTTTCTGTTTCCGAGTGCCGGTTTGAAGTTCCTGCAGTTTTCACTGTAAAACCGAGTTGGAGCTAGTACCTACCCGTATATATTTATGGAGTGTAGTTTGCATCTGAAAAGAAATTTTGTGTTCCCAACGATCTAGGTGAAGTTCCGCTTTCACACACACTTATCTCTCAGAACTGTGCATGTGGAGAGACGTTCGTTCATCTAGAAAAATAGAACGTGTGGCAAGAGAAACTCTTAACTGGTTTCTCAGTCTTTTTCCTATTCCCATTTAGAAGTTCCTGCAGTTTTCACTTTAAAATTGATTTGGATCTTGTACATCCCCATATTTATATTTGGAGTGTAGTTTGCAACTGAAAAGATTCTTTGTGTTCCCAACAAGCTATGTGAAGTACCGCTTTCACACACACTTATCTCTCAGAACTAAGCATGATTAGAGACGTTCGTTCATCTAGCCAAAAAGAACGGTTTGTAGGAGAAACTCTTACTCTGGTTTCTCAGTCTGTTTCCTGGTGTCGAATTGAAATTCCTGCAGTTTTCTCTGTGAAAGCGATTTGAGGTTTTACGTACCATTATTAATATATGGATTGTAGTTTGCAACTGAAAAGAAACTTTGTGTTCCCAACAAGCTAGGTGAAGGACGGCTTTCACCCACACTTATCTCTCATAACTGAGCATATAGAGAGACATTCATTCATCTAGCAAAAATAGAACGGTTTGCAGGGGAAAGTCTTACTCTGGTTTCTTAGTCTGTTTCCTAGTGCCGGTATGATGTTCCTGCTTTTTTCACTGTAAACACGAGTTGGAGCTAGAACTTACCCATATAAATGTATGAAGTGTAGTTTGCAACTTAAAAGAAACTTTGTGTTCCCAAAAAGCTAGGTGAAGGACAGCTTTCACGCACACTATTCTCTCAGAACTTAGCATGTCTATAGACTTTCGTTCATCTAGCACAAGGGAAAGGGTTGTAGTGGAATCTTTTACTCTGGTTCCTCAGTCTGTTTTCTAGTGCTGTTTGGAAGTTCTTGCAGTTTTCACTGTATAACCCAGTTGGAGCTAGTACCTACCAGTATATATGTATGGAGTGTAGTTTGCTACTGAAAAGAATCTTTGTGTTCCCAACAAGCTAGGTGAAGGACGGCTTTCACACCCCCTTATCTCTCAGAACTGAGCATGTGTAGAGACTTTCGTTCATCTATCTCAAAGGAAACGGGTTGCAGTATAAACTTGTACTCTGGTTTCTCAGTCTGTTTCGTAGTGCCGTTTTGAAGTTCCTGCAGTTTTCACTGTAAAACCGAGTTGGATCTAGTACCAACCCATATATATATAAGGATTGTAGTTTGCAACTGAATAGAATCTTTGTGTTCCCAAAAAGCTAGATGAAGGAAGGGTTTCACACACACTAATCTCTCAGAATTTAGTATGTCGATAGACTTTCATTCATCTAGCACAAGGGAACTGGTTGTAGGTATAATTTTAGTCTGGTTTCTCAGGCTGTTTTCTAATGCCGGTTTGTAGTTCCTGCATTTTTCACTCTAAAACCCAGTTGGAGCTTGTACCACCCCATATATATATATGATTTGGAGTTTGCAACTGAAAAGAATCTTTGTGTTCCCAATAAGCTAGTTGAAGGATGGCTTTCACACACAATTATCTCTCATAACTGAGCATGTGGACAGACTTTCATTCATCTAGCAAAAATAGAACGGGTTGCAGGGGAAACTCTTACTCTGGTTTCTTAGTCTGTTTCCTAGTGCCGGTTTGAAGTTCCTGCAGTTTTCACTGTAAACCCGAGTTGGAGCTAGTACTTACCCATATAAATATATGAAGTGTAGTTTGCAACTTAAAAGAAACTTTGTGTTCCCTTAAAGCTAGGTCAAGGACAGCTTTCATGCACAGTATTCTCTCAGAACTTAGCATGTCTATAGACTTTCGTTCATCTAGCACAAGGGAAAGGGTTGTAGGTAAACTTTTACTCTGGTTTCTCAATCTGTTTTCTGGTGCCGGTTTGAATTTCCTGCAGTTTTCACTGTAAAACCGAGTTGGAGCTAGTACCAACCCATATAAATATAAGGAATGTAGTTTGCAACTGAATAGAATCTTTGTGTTCCCAATAAGCTAGTTGAAGTACGGCTTTCACACACAATTATCTCTCATAACTGAGCATGTGGAGAGACTTTCATTCATCTAGCAAAAATAGAACGGGTTGCAGGGGAAACTCTTACTCTGGTTTCTTAGTCTGTTTCCTAGTGCCGGTTTGAAATTCCTGCAGTTTTCACTGTAAAACCGAGTTGGAGCTAGTACTTACCCATATATATGTATGGAGTGTAGTTTGCAACTGAATACAATCTTTGTGTTCCCAAAAAGCTAGGTGAAGGAAGGTTTTCACACACACTAATCTCTCAGAATTTAGTATGTCGATAGACTTTCTTTCATCTAGCACAAGGGAATAGGTTTTAGGGTAAAATTTTACTCTGGTTTCTCAGTCTGTTTCCTAGTGCCGGTTTGAAGATTCTGCCGTTCTCACTGTAAAACCGATTTGGAGCTAGTACCTCCCCATATATATTCATGGATTGTTGTCTGCAACTTAAAATAATCTTTGTGTTCCCAAGAAGTTAGGTGAAGGACGGCTTTCACACACACTTATCTCTCAGAACTTAGCATGTGGAGAGACTTTCTTTCATATTTCATCATGTTGTGAGAAGTTTTTTTATCCAGTTATTAGGTAGAGTGTATTTTAATAACACCTTCTCTGATTTCTCTGTAAGGATTCAAGGTTAGATTTTCATGTAAATCTGTTTCCTCTTTAAAATGCTTTTGCAGTATTGCTTGACCTGGGATATGTAAGTAATGTATTTTCTCTAGACCAGTAACTCTGGTTTTACAAGAATTCATGTGAAGGAGTTCTCCAACACACATACTGATGTGTGAATTCACCATGTGCTGAGGCGTTCTATCATCCAGTATTAAAGTTAAGTGACATACAGAAACACTTACTCTGTTTTCTCTGTTTGTTTCTCAAATGCGGTTTCCAAGAAAAGTTGTTTGCACTGGAAAACCGATTTGGTTCTAATACATACCCATATATATGAAAGCAGTGTAATTTCCCCTGGCCAAAAACTCTGGTTTCCCCACAAGCCAGTGGAAACTCGGCTTCCATATGCATACAGACCTAAAAATTTAGCATGTATAGAGGCATTATGTCATCCAGCATAAAATACTAGGGGACTTCTAGGGACACATTCTCTGATTTCTCAGAATGTTTCCTGATGCTGGTTTCAAAGTTAAAGCCGTTTCCTGTGGATAACCATTTTGGAGATTGTGCCTCCCTTTACATATATAATTAGTTTAGATGCTCTAAGACAGAAGCTCTGTGTACCCAAAAATCTAATTTTACAACAGCTTCCACACAGATTGAGATGTCAGAAGTGATCATGTGGAGAGGCGTTGTTACATCCGTCATAAAACGTAGAGTGACATGTAGAAACACTTACTCTCTTTTCTCAGCATGATTCTTAAAGCTGGTCTCTAGTAAAATCGGTTTGCAATGGAAAAGCACGCTGGAGTTTTTGCCTCCCCTTTGATATGTAACTAGCATAATTCCCCGTGGCCAAAAACTCTGGGTTTCCAAAAACCTAAGTGAAGGAGGCTGCAACACATATTCCGTTCCCAAAATGGTACATGTGGGGACGTATTCCTTTATGTAACGTAAACAGCAAGACTACATCTCAAGCACTTACCATGATTTCTCAGCATGATTTCTAGAGTAGGTTTAAAGCTAAAAGCATTTTTCACTCAAAAACCTTATTAGAGCTTGTTCCTTCTCTTATATTTATAGGTCGGGCAGTGCCCCTAACACCAAAATTCTGTGTTCCAACAGGGTTGGTGAAGGATGATTTGCAAACACATTCGGTTTTCTCTCCTCCTCACTCTTCTGCTAAGGGAACCATGCAGGTTGTCTATTCTGGAAGCCAAGGAAAGTTTTTTCATTTAGGATCAGCCTCGGAGAAAACTGAGACCTGCTTCTGCTTCTGCTTCTTTTCCCTGCTAGATTTCCTCTTGATGCATTTCCAGATCCTCACGAGTGAGTTCCTGTAACCAAGAAATTATTTCAAAGAAAATGAGCAGGTTTCCGTAAGGCCGCTACTTCTTTTATATTCTTGCTTTTTAATACCTCATTTCCATCTCTTTATCTCCAGGTATCTTATTTCTATGTTCTTTGGTTGGGGCTGAAGTCTAATCAGCAATAGTGTAGAAATTATTGCTTGATATTACTGATCTACTTTCTTTCCATGGATATTTGAATTATCATTGGATTTTAGGGAAGATACTTTCTTTAAAAAAATTCTGGTAAATATCTTGTGGGTGATTCTGATTCTCTTTGTCTAGAATTATAATGCTTAATTTCTGAATAAGTGATGCTTTCATAGAGCTAAAAATTCCAAAAGTTTGAGCGCCACCACTGTCCCGAAGCCTTTCAAACTTTTCCTTGGGGGCACTCAGAACTGCATGTGTCTCTCTGTGTGTGTGTGTGTGAGTGTGTGTGTCCTTCTGGACTTAGTTTAGCCTGAAATGAGCAAAGGGAAGTACCCCTCTTTTTACACAAACAGCAGACGACTTTCACAAATTTATAACTTTTAAAAATATATGAACTGTAATGTTGTAGAATTTTACAAGAGGCAGTGACCTTCAGAGCTGTCAATAATGGAGGCAGAACAGTTGGAAGGACAGCAGGTTCTCGTGCTCAGTGGCTGAAGTCACAGAACATCCACGGCCACCTCTGGTTAATCTTATAGTGTTGGTGCTGTCTGCAGGCATTCAGGGCTGTGCCCCCCTCCCCACCAAATATATATATTAGGAAAACTGGTGAGCCTCAGTAAGAGAAACAATAAAGTATTAGAAGGGGAAATTGAGTATATTGTTTTTAAAAAGAAAAATTAGCATCCAGGTAGTTTAATTTCAGCTCCTAATAGACTGATGTGATGACATTGACAAGGATGCGTAAACACCTGTAAGATCAAGGGACAGGACCGGAGACTCTGAAGCAGCAATCACCACACACAACCTTCACTGCTGTCCCTGACAACCTTATTGAATTACTTGATTTAAATAGACTATAGATGTTAAACATCATCATTTTGAGAAAGCAGATCTTTTGAAATCTTATATATTAATGTAACTGAATTGGATAAAGAAATGCTAAATGTGTAATAAAGTATCCAAAGAGGTAACGATTACTGTAAACACCACAAATTGAAGAGGACCACAGCATAATGTGCATGTATAGTTTAATGATCTGGAAGAATCACTCACCATTGTATTCAAGACATCAAGAGATGATGTTAAATGTGGTTGTCTTTGGATAGATTTTTGTGAATGTTAGAATGAAATCAGGGTCAAGCACACAAGTTTAGTTTAAAAGCAAAAGGTGAAACAGACTTCTTTTCAAAAAGCTATTGTGTCTGGTTAGAAATCATCGAATCCATGGGTCAAGGGAAGGAAAAAAAACCTAGTGACCACGTGACTGTTTCAGGAGCTGGTAGTAAAATGAAAGTTGAAAATTGTGTAAATTAGATATGATATTGATGTCCAACTGACCCAATGATTTTTAGTCCATGTGTAAAAAATATATCAAAGAATAAATACTGATTTATGTGTTCTCAGCTCTGTTGCCCCCCTTCAAGCCTGCATTCTGGTTGGGAAAATAAGAACTTCTACTGCAGGGAGGAGGATTTTCAAAAAAGGAGTGTCCCCCAACCGAGAAAATAAAGAAAAAGTAGACGTACACTGTAGAGACACAGGGAGATCTGTTGAGCCAGATGACACTTGCTTTACTGTCAATTAGTAGGAGACACAGCTTTTTGATGAGTTGGTTAACGTATTGCTGCCTTTCTCAAGGTATTGCCCACGGCTCTTGAGAAGCGATGAAGTGGGGCCAAGGAATTAGCCTCCAAATGCCCTTTGCCATGTATGTTGTCTCTATTTTCCACTTTTAAGCTTTAGCTTAGACAAGTTGCCGTGTCTTGCCAAGTGAGCTACAGACAGTAAGTACATCTTGAAGCACACGGCTCTTTCCTCCTCACTGCAGCAGAGAACCTCTGCATTGGAGCATCCTGAGATGTCATTGGTGGTCATTTTTCATGTTAGGAATCAGTAAGTATGCTATGTCCACATGGATGAGGAGGGTAAGGTTTCAGTCTCTAAAGTGTAATGATGGGTTTACCTTTTCACTTAAAGAGTCTCACATCAACAAATGCGGGTCTGTTCTGGACCAAGAAGAAAGAAGTGTTTCAAAAATAATAGCTTGAAAGGTCAGTGGGACATGCCAGGCATCTTTTTCATGTCTTCAAGTTCGGGTATCAAATATGGGTTTCCTATCCTGAGTGATACTGACAATTTGTCATGCTCTGTGCCTCATGTATACCGAAGGCTTTCCTAGATAAAATGTCTAGAAATGGTATCATTCTTGATATCTGTTAAACAGGGGAAGATGAAGGAATTAAATTTAGTCCCTAATGTGCATTGATTTTTTTAAAGACATCAATTTTATTGAAACTTTTGAAGAATTAATGTGACAGAAAATTGCAAAGCACCTTCTCCTTCTGGTAGAAAACTATTCTGTTTTCGTTTTTTGAAGAATGTGACATAGAATTAGTACTAATATTGTTTGTATTGTACTTAGTGTTTACAGAGTGATTCACAGATATTCTCCTATTTCATCTGTGCAATGACCTCTGGAAGATAAGATTTCCTAGTTATGCTTTTTAATGTCTGTTTCCTAACTCTGTCTAAAAGCAGATTGATTGAGCTCCATTTGCTCAATTTAGAAGGCTGGACTGATTAATTGTGTCAGAACATTCCAGGAGGCAGAGGAAAGGAAGAGACAGGGGTTCTACACGATGGAAGCTGCTCCTGAAATGATTTGACCAGCAGCCTTATCCATTTTTCCCAAGGCTGGAAAGAAAAGACAACCCAAGGCAAGGAAAACAGGGAGCCCATGAGACTCCAACCTTGGCACGTAGAGTCACGGCTGTCCTCCTGTGCCTTGGAGAAGATGATGCTTTGTGTCTCTGTTCTATAATCTCTGTTTTGCTTTTTCTCACCAGTGTCTTCTTTTACTAGCATATGCTGAAACTTGATTTACATTTCATAGCATTAAAACAAAAATCAGGAACTCTTTATCATTTATTAACTATTTGGTAAATAGTTTTTGGTGAATCTTTCACTTTATTATTAGGACTTACCGTGGCAATGTACAACACCTACTTCCCCAGATAACAGCAGTAGCTTACACATGCTAAACTTGTATTTCCCTCTTACATAAAGAAGTCAAGCAATCGGTACGACAGGGCTGGTTTGCATGAAGGTCCCAGGGTCAGAGAACCAGATGCCTCTTATTTTCAGCCCATTAACTTGATGGCCCAAAGTGTCTGACTGAGGGTCAAAAATCAGGCCCACATTCCAGGCAGCAGAAAGGAGGTAAGAAAGGTGCTTCAGTTCCCTTTTGGGTTGGTTCTCTAAAGTCCCAGGTAGCTTTCCTGCTTTTATCTTGCTTTAGACAGAGGGCTGAGAGACAGATTGCTATGAGGTAAGCACATCTCAGGACCAGCCATCTCCATCGAGGGGAGGGGAGGGAGGGGGCGGGGTGGCACTGCTCATCCTGCACATGGTGTAAGACACCACGATGAGACGCTGGGGGCCTCCGCAGTCCGTCCATTGCTTCGGGCTGCACTGATCGTTTGGTAACGGTTGAGATTTTCCCATAGAAGTGCGTGTATGCTCGAACAATTGCTCGGTTCATTTAAACTAGTGGCTACCAGAGCACGTTGGAGAACACATTTGTTCTCACCTTCTAGCCAGTGACTCTCCCGCCATGTTTCTGTCCTACTGTTCATTTCCACCTTATTTTCCAAGACTCCCGGAGGAAATGTAAGCAGCCTGATGCTCAAATGCTTTTCTGTGTGATTCCCCCCTTGTTCTTTGAAGGAAAAACAAATTGCCTAGAGAACAGTGGACGAAATGCCAACCCCCCATTTCTTTAAGGGTCTGAGATTTGGTGGTAGGAAATAGAAGAAATTTCCAGAAACACCCTTAAGAAACATTATTTCTTTCAAATGTGATTTGGAACAACAAAGGACAATATATTTTATAGCACAGCTTTTAAGACAAATGAATTGGCAGTAAGTTCGCATAATGAAACTTCCAACGTCTTTATATTTCTCCTGGAATTTCCATGGTTCTTGGTGTAAATTTTTAATAATTAATATCAGCTTTCTATTCTTTCTCTTCCTGTAGTTGTAGAGTTAACTTGAAAATAGCTTGTTGTGTCACTGAGAAAGCCTCCTGGTCAGCCTTCTAGTTAAACAGCTTGTGTGCGTTTCGGTGGCAGGTGTGCTAAATAGTAGTTTTCAGGCACTTGAAGGATGCCCATCACACCAGCACTGCGGGAGCCTATTTCTCACCCACGACCAGGTGAGACCCTCCTTTCCTCCGCTGCCTCGCCCAGGCCCCCGCATTCTGGTTCTTTCTCATGACCCATTTTCATAAAGTTTAGCCCTGCACCAGCAGAGCAAGTCTTGGTTTCTCAAAGACCAGGAAGTTAGTTCAAGGTTTTCTGTTAAAGGACAGTGTATAAAATCAGGCAAATTGATATGTCTTTTGAGGCCTCAAGATCTCTGCATTTAAAACAAGAACTTGAGTTACAATACTATACTCTTCCACTTTTGAAATTCTAAAGCTCCACACAATAGCTTTTTTAATTGCTAAAATTTTTTTCTAGACTATATTTTTCGAAGATTCACAAATATCTGTTAATTTATATTTAAAGATGTTATATTTAAGAAATGGAATAATTATTTACATTTAAATAGTAATTTAAGTCAAGAAATATTTGATACTGAATGTTTACTCTGAGTTCAAGTATGTAAGCTTAATTTTTGTGGTACTGTCGATAAACCACAAAACGTGAGAGTTGTTGGTTAAAGTTTATCTGGGGCAAAATAA
The DNA here is from genome assembly GCF_048773025.1 of Camelus bactrianus. NCBI lineage: Eukaryota > Metazoa > Chordata > Mammalia > Artiodactyla > Camelidae > Camelus > Camelus bactrianus. The sequence continues at coordinate 46,095,807 of NC_133558.1, read as the reverse complement.
GGACCAGTGCCCAGGTGACAGCATCTCAGAGAGCTCAGAGGAACTGCTCTGAAGAGGAGGGGGAGCTCAGAATTATATAAGATTTCAGTGAAGTGGGACGTGCTGTCCAATACAAATTTAGGCAGAGGCTGCTGCTAGTCAAGAAGCAGGTGTCTCTGTTAATGATTTTAGTGCTTTTCTATATAGGAGAGGATGCAAGAATTTGGGTGCATAAAATTTCCTGAAAATGTCTAACTATCTGAAGACTCTTCTGCCCATTTTCCCAGAGCACAGAGCGCCCCATTCCTGATCTCCACACTTAACTACTTTCAGAGGGTGTTGAAGGTCAGCAGCTGCAGTGGCTCATGACTTAACCAAATCAGAGGCAGATGACAAGTGCCAATTTTTAGTTGACAATATGTATATATTGTAGGAAAAAATGTTACTTTCCAACCCTACCCGTGTTCTAGTTTTAGATAGAGATCAACAGATAACTGTGTTCAATGACTTAGGTCAGACGAGGGGGTGACAGGGTCGTCTCGTGAGACGGCCAGTGCTCTATGTCAGCCTCCTTGATCACATTCAATTTTCTTTCTCTTCAAACAGTATGCTTCTGATTTTGTGAAGTTTGGAGCCTGTCCTGAGCACATGGGGTCTGGAGGTGGCCCTGTTCCTGTGGTCTTTGTTTATTCTATGAATTATGGTGTGAATCTTTATGTGCCCAAGCTTCATCATAATTTCAAACTTAGAGGATTTAAATATGGGAGATGGATGCCACGTTCTGGGAATAGATTTTCAGGATAACAGCCAGGATTGGTAAAAAGTAGGGAGAATGGATACGGCCTTCAAAAAAGAAATGCTATTTTACAATTTCTTGTAGACAAATTAAAGTGCTTGTTGGGATTCTACCAGGAATGTTTAATTGGGAGACTTGCCTCCCATTTTCATGAAACAAAATAATTTTATTATTTGTTTAGTGCCTACTGTCTGACAATGAAGTAGCCCCTTTGCATACAGTTTTATCATTTAATCTCTACAAAGAGTCCCAGGAGAACACACGTGTCACCGGTGAGGGAACCAAGATCATCCAGGGTATGTGGCTGGAAGGCAGATGGGCTGGAGGGCTTACCCTCCTTCAGGCTGAGACAGAGACACCAAGGTTTATTGACAAGCATGTTGCAGAATGGTTTACTTAATACTTTGCTTCCTTGATGAAGTGGATCTCTTGAAATTGTTTATGTCTGGCTTATAGTCCCCTCTCTCCTCTGCCTCAGGACTTCTCGTAAGTAGAATGAATTCAGCCTGAACTGATTCAGGAAAATTAGAAAATATAAAATTAGCTCACACAAATGTCTGATTAGTCCTTGTAATTCAGTAATTCCTAAAATTCCTAGAAATGCAAGGAAGGTGTGTTACCTCGGGGACTGAGTGCATTTGAAGAGTGAGAAATTTAGTGTGATCTGGTAAAGGCACAGGCTCTTTAGACAAAGATCCGGGTTTGGATCCTGGCTCCACCAAGTACTGGAAAAATGACCACACATAGCCTCAGTTTCTTCATGTGTTAAATGGGCTGATGGAGCTCACCTCTAAGCAGTCAGGTCAAAATAAGATGTTACGAGTGACTCTCAGGCAGAATGCTTGGCAAAGTGCTAGTTGCTCTTGGTGCTTTATAATGTCTTCTTAGGTAATTCCGTTGTCCATTGGCTTGCAAATATCTCCTCAGTTGATTTAAGAAATATAGCATGCCTTAAGAATTTTAAAATAAGGAATGAAGATTTACTGGTTAATGCTGGGTGTATTTTTATAGGTCATTTATTAAAAACAAGTAGTTCTCTAAACAGATTTTATTCAGTGTGCCTAGAATATGATTCAGTTAAAAATGATTTTCCTTTAAATTCTTTTCAGAAATTTTCTGTGATATTTTTATCGAATAGTAGTTGAAGTTTTCTGAGGAGGGGTTACATTTTGAAAAGATTATTCTAGTAAAAAATGATATATTAAATAAATGATTCATATCCCTGGACAGCGTAAAGCCCTGGTTTTTTTTTTTTTAAATATATATAATTTTGGGGGTTAGTTCTATGTCATTTTATTGGGCAGAAGTATTTCCCATTTCCATTTTACAGGCAGAGAAGATGAGTCATACGATACTCATTATACAAGAGCAGCAGAGGCTGATTAATTTGGGCAGAGGAGGAAAAGTGTGTGGAGAAAAAATCCTTATTCTCAAACTGGACACATTCTGCAGTGCTGTGCAGCTGGAACGGTTTTGAATTTGCTTCTGGGTTGTCCTAGGTTTCGGCCCATGTGCCTGGAAATGTCACTCGGGCAAACATGCTAATTTAAGAAGTTTGTCATTCTAAAATTTCTTAAGAGGATTAAACAAAGTCCACAGCAAATAAATGAACATGTTTGGAAGGTTTTCCACCCTCATGTAATTTCGAGAAAACAGACATGATTCACTTGCTAAACCAAACACACAGGTATATTAATGAGCCTGGTTCACATGACTGGACAGCACGGAGGGAGCCTCATCGATTGGTGTGGGTTCTGCTGCAGGAACCGCACCTGAAGGTTTAATTAGAATTTATTCCCAGCGAGTGCTGCTCCAGCCTTTTTCTCCCCAATGTAAGAAAGCTCCCTCCTTGCCTGGCCATTAGTCTGCAGAGCCCCGCGGCTCACACACTCCCCTGCTCATCAGGAAGCTGATGGAGCCAGTTTGCTTAGACACACTTAGCTACACTCTCAGCGGGGATCATCAGTCTCTTCTGTGTGTTCACCTCCATGTGCAGGGGAGAAAATCGAGTTTTGCTGGCGACAAACACTAATTGACCACCAGTTGTTTCAGAGGGACTGTGATGTTGAAAACTGGAGTCCCTTTCATTTTTATATGTTGGATGCAGACAAACTGCACGGCAACACCCCCACTGTAAGTACACCCACCAGGGAGGGGGTCGGAATTTGGATCTACACGTATTCAGATCCTGGTACTGGTCAGCTTACAGTGTTCTCGCTGGGTTTGGGAGACTGTTTCCGTAGTGATTTATTTGGTTTCCAATAAATTTGCACAGCCGTCTCCTTCAGTCGAGTTCTGATGAGTTCAGTTGGGAGGAGCATGTGAAACTGGGGCAGGCAGAGAGGTGCAATGAAGACTAGACACCATCTGGTTACCTCTCATTTTTATGGGCCCAAAAATGCTTGTCTTGTTTTCTTTTCTTCTCCATCTACCCCTTCAGGTCAGGGAGTCGTCTTCAAGAATTTCATCCTAAAATATAAAGTAATGAAGAAGGCAGTGTGTCTCTTTGGTTGATTTCATTTGACTTGGGTTCATTGTTAAAGATTTTCCAGTGAGGATTTTGTGAGCTTTTAAAAGCTGGAAGTGCAGCACAACCAAGGAGAGAAAGTCAGAGAAACGAGTCAGCGGCCCCTGTGAGGTCTGCAGGACGAAGGCAGGAGGTGGGGCGGAGGCAGCACCGTGGCCTCCCCTGTAGCCCTGAGGCCAACGTGGGCATGAAAAGCCAGCATCTCTTGTCGCCATGTGTTCTACCAGGTCTCCAACTAAAGGAATGCGAGGAGATTTGGGGAGGCCTTACCTTTTACCCTCTTGTCAAACATCTTTAATGCTGACTGTATTTATTCAAGATGACACAGAGATCACCTGCAGAGCTTGAGGGAGCGGTGCTTGCTTCCTGACTTGCCCGCCCCAGGCTCACTCATCAGACTCCTGATTCTTGCAGGCACTGCAGTGCCCGTGGGGGGCGCTCTGCTCCTGGGGGGTCTCTGCTTCTGTGGGGGGAGCTCTGCTCCTGGAGGAGCTGGGCACTGGAGTGCTCACTTGGAGCCGGTCTCACAAGCGCAGATCCCTCACCACGTGATGAGCCCTTTGTGTAAGTAGTACAGGTGGGAAACAGAGTCTTCCTGTGTCTACGGAGTTCTCCAGTAAAGCCAACTTGGAGGAAAGAAAGAAAATGCCTACTGTTCCATGACTGTGTCCTAAGGGTTTAAAGTTCACTGTGGAGCACAAGTGAGATCTCATCCAGTAAATACTCTGGGGTCTTGACTCTGACATGTCATGAATTTGGCATTCTCATAATGTTATTTCTCTTAAAATATGTCTAAGCAATCATTTTTGTGTGATGGTTATATGTGCATAAGTGTCCTGAAGAAACTGTTGTGGATGGAAGTGTGGGCATCAGTGGTACCAGAATGGCTGGTGGTCCTGGGGGCTGCCCGAGCTCCACACCATTTGTTACCAGCAGTCTTTCAGGTCGCATCTTATTCCAGAGCTCACCGGGGCTCCCATCTCTCACTATGTGTCTTGAGAGAATAATTGTTCAGAGGGTAGGGGACAGGGTGCTTCCAAGTCTGGGTTCTGGGGTTCCCTGTCTAAAGGTGGCACTGGCACTCATCCTTTATTCATGGGGTAATTAAGCCACACACTCTCGTGGTTAATTTGGCCTCCCTGTCCTTCTTCATGTTAGGAGCTGGAGGGCTTGGATAAGGCCCCCAAACCTGTTTTTGGTAAGCTTTCAGCCCTACCACACAACCTGGGTTGTCCCGTTTCAGTCACATGACTTTGATTTTTGCAGGTAGGTGTGACTCCTGGACAGTGCCTGGGACTTCCAGGTTTCCCCTACAGTAGGAACACTGAAGAAATTTCAACCCGTAAGTTGTGTTTGGGGGCCTCGAGGACAAGTAGGGACCCACAGAAAGATATCTGGATGGGTGGCGATCAGGCCCGAGTCTTGGAAGGACAGAGATTCCATTATTGTTGTAACAGTGAACTTAAGGGAGGAATTCGAGAAGGTCTGATGCAATTGAGGTTAAAAATATTATCTGGCTTTTATTGTTAGCAGTAGTGGTTTTTAAACCTTAGCCCCATTCCCGCTTTTTATAAGAAATATTTTGCAACCTTTCTTTTTTGGTGCCCGGAATTGAACATCATGGAAAGTGTAACCTAAGTATAAATATGATAAACAAATAGACAGGTAGATGGAAAAATGGGGTACCTAAATTCTTATATTGTGGGGTATTTTATATTTATGCTAATTACTGAACTCTCAGGACAAAAGGCACATACAAAGGGAGTCACTTCTAATAAAATATTTTTCCAAGCCTTACCTAACTGGGAAACAAGTGGCTTCAGAATGTTAGAGCACCTCCCAGGTCCCCGGGGAAATCTCCTTGTCAGAGTTACACTTGCTGATGGTGTCCTGTGCCAAGTGCAAGCAGATGCGGTTCGGAAGCTGCCCGGGGGCTGACTCCGGGGATTCCTTCTCCGTCGCAGCTGTGAGGGAGCCTTGCCTTTCCTGACCACAACCACAGAGGCGATTTTGAATCTCTGAAAACTGCCATACCAGTATATATCACAACCCTCACAAGATATGTTGAATAAATTAGAAAACTTTAAGTGCCTCCTTTAGGATAGAAATAGAATATAAAATAAATCATGATTTAAAAAATTCTAGTGCCCGAATAAGTGCTACATTACACTGGCTGCATTATTAGGTTAGACAACTTCATTACTGCTTTCCATACCACATCTTCTAGTTAGATTTTATTTATCTTTTTGTTCCCTAAAGAAAAAAATCATATGATGCTTTCTTGTGTCAGAGGTGACAAGAAGAGAGCAAGTGTAAAACCGGAAATCGTGATGCTGGTCAGTCTAATATCAGCTCTGTCACTGCACAGATCATCTTAACTCATTTTACTGCACTTTTTGGAATTACCTTCTCACTTGGAAAATCCCCTGTGTCAGTTAGATTTGCTAGTAAAACAATTTTTTTTTCTTACTTAGTGCATCAGTGATGTTTTCAAGATGATAAAAAATTTTGCCCATGGCATTTAAACAGTTGCTTCTTCTCGTAATTCATGGTTCACGGTCTTGTATTTGTCACAACTGGAGAACTGTGTTTTCTGTGTGCAAATTCTCATTGCTTTGGTGATGCAGGGACACTTGTCCTTACTGGATGGAGTATGATAGTAGTTGTTTGCATTCTCTCTCTAAATCTGGAGTTCTGTGTTATGATTCCTGTTAACTTAAAAAATATGAATATTGTTATTTACCTAAATAGATAACATCACACCAGTGATGTATATCAAATTGGTCCAACTAGGAATTCCAATATTAAATGAGACAGTAATTTCACAACTCACTATTCCAAAAATTTGGATTGATGGTTCAATTATACCAGGGACATTACCTGTTGTAATTGAATCAATCATTGCTTTCTTCAATAAAAGTTTCCATTCCATCTGCTCTTTTGTTTTATTGTCCTTCTGTGTTTTGTTTGCTTTCTTTCCCAAATATATATGATTTTGGATTTTGTCATTGAAAATCCTTGCTGGTTTTGCTACCTCATGCTGCAGAGAAAACCTTGTGACTGTTTTATAGTCACTGATTTCATGGTTGTATGAGTGCTTAATGCCACCTTGCAGGGATGTGGAGACCTAATGAAGTGTGTGCATAAAAGGCTTAGTCTACATTGAGTGCAGGGTTAGTGTGAGCAGCTCATATCATCAGTATCATAGTTAATCCATTACAATCATCCTCTGTTAATCAGTGTTATCATTCTAACGTCTCCAGGAGAGGAAATGTAGTAGTCTAAATGCAAATCTTTGCCACTCTTTTAGTCAATTCAACACCTTTAAACCTTTGCTGTAATAGGACTGTGTGCCTGGTATCCCTACTTTTGCTTCTCCTGACCCAGGACGCGGTCTCCACGGCTGATGATCCATGAGACACTGGATTCTTGGTCCCATGGCTCTGTGTGTTCTGGGACATCTGGGGACTTCAGCACTGTTTTAGGGGCTTTGGGTCCCACTTCTTCATAGCATTGCTGAGATGAGATCTGTGGGTTCACCCTCATTCTTGAGTGTATGGTGCATTTTTTCTAGAACCAACACACGCCACCGTGGCAGCACTGCTTTGACCACGTGCTGGGGCAGCGTGTGCTTGTCAGTTCTTGGGTTTAAATTTTCTGTTCAAATTTCTAAAATGGGGTATATTGACAGATACACTCCATGTAAACAGAAGCTCTGTGGGGTTTTCAGCAACTTCTAAGAACATAAATATTCCTGAAGCAGCTAATCTTCCTCCCAACAAGTGAGGAGCAAGCCGGCAAGTCCTGGGTGCCTGTGGCGGCTAAGCTGTGCAGCCCAGGCTGCTCACCGAGGAGCAAGGAGAAAATCTTAAAAACCTACTTCCATGCTGTCTTTCACAGAATCTCAGAACTGAATGTTTTAATATTTAAAGAGGGGTGATTAGTTTTTTTATATATTATTTTATTTTTTTCCTTTTTCAGTATTATTAGGTATAATTATTACAGTTCAACTCCACATACACATTGCATGTAAATACATGTATAGGGTATACTGCATTTTTTTAGTTACATATATGTACTCAATATTGTTTCTAAGAACAGATCTGAGTTTCAGATTTTTAAACTTACATAGTTACCAGAGGAATAAAGCCAACTACAAAATAATAATAAACAGAATATGGTAATCCAATCACAAAGGACAGTCATATTTGCTTAAGCATATTCAAGAAATCAAAATAACAATTAGTTCATTTGTGGTCTTATTATTATTGCTATTAATTTTAGATTCCTCATAAATGAAGTCATATGGCATTTTTCTTTCTCTTTTCACCCCACTTCACTTAGAATGACAGTCTTCAGGTCCATCCATGTTGCTGCAAATTGCATCTTTTATGGCTGAGTAGTATTCCATTGTAGATATGTTTCACCTTGTCTTTATCCAGTCATGTGCTGATGGACAATTGTGTTGTTTCCATGTTCTTTGTTCTATGTCCCTTCTGGCAACAATTACGGATTTTAAATATTTTCCACCTTAAAATCCTTCCTGAAGGAGACGTGGTAACAGGAATCAAAAACAGTTACAGCACAGCGTTGTGTGTGATAGGCCCTAGGGGCTTGGTAGGAAGGTTGGCAGAAAGATTTCAGATTCTGATCAAATGATTCCTCCTCTTGTAGCCCTGCTGACCGCCTCTCTCATGGCCTGCCCTACTAGTCTGACCAGTCCCTTCTGTGAATCCCACTGTATTGTGCACAAATTTTTTCCAATTAGTGTCATCCCGCAGGGACCTTAGGTGAGGCACCTAAGCTCCTGTGTTGGTTTCTTCCATCAGCCCTTAACTTCCTTGGGAGCCAGGACTGTCTCATTGCCCCAAGGATTCCTAATGCCTAGTGAGATGCCTGATACAGCTGGTACTTAACAAGCACATAAGTCAAATGGAAAAACCTGATCAAAGAAATGGCCCTCATTTTTCAGACATGCCTACTTGAGTACATAGGGTAAAATGACATGTTTTCTTGAATTTGCTGTCAAATACTTCAACAAAGGACAAGTAAAAGAACAAAGGTCTGAATAAAGGAAATATGGAAATGTTTGTGAATTCCTTAATCTGGGTGATGGGCTTATTGTACTATATTTATTGATGTATACTTAAGTTATTTTATAATTTTCTTATCATTAGCTGAATAGCAAGTATTAATACGTATTAATTGAAATCCTTTGAGCCGATGAAACTTACCCCACACAAAATCCTTAATGTCCTAGTAGTGTGTCTTACAGAAATCTTTTCCCATAAAGACAGGAAAAAAGGGAAAGACAGATCTGTGCAGTATTTCCACATTGTCAAAAGACCAAAGACCGACACAAAGAAGAGATTCTAAAAAAGATAAAGAGGCTGAAATCAATGTCCTGAAAACCTAGCCAAGAATTCTAAATGTCCCAACTTAACTAACTTCAGCACTGCCACATCAAGAATGGGGCAAGTAGAACCTTGATGATTTTTTTTAAATAAATAAATTATGATCCAGTTCCTACCACGGGCAATTATGGTAAGAGTGGGTATAAGTTCTAACACCAACTAGTGTACAAATTATAATTTATACTTGATTCAAACTGCTTCTTCAATAAAATCTGAATCTTTTTATTCTTAAGACAGATTTGTGGCATATGACCTAGTGATAAAATTTTCAACTCGCTTGTATTCAAAAAGTTCACCAATGTGAGAGTTTATTACAACAACTATTGCTTTTTGGGAAACCCATGTGCCTTGTCACTCTCTTTGATAAGATTTCCTCTGGAAAATTCAATCCCTCATTCAGGAAGGGGCTGAGCAAACAGTCTGATGGAAAACCTGCATACACTGCAACACAAGAAAATGAAAATGACAGTGAGCAGCCCGTGAAGCCGGCAGACACACACAGCTCATGGCTGTGTTCCCGCCATGACTTTCTGTAACCAGCAGGGAAAATGTGCATTTCAAGAAATAGACATAAACACTTTTCAGGACCTGAGCACATAATTTCCTTTTCAGGGTTTAGTGGGCTTCCATTTAATTCTATGAGAAGTGTTTAAAACAACAGAACAACAGCTGAGATATGGTTAAAAGTAACATTTATCTTAGTGAAAATAAAGCCAGCTGATAGTTATCATTTTTACTTTATTTGATCTCACTCTCCTACTTTAACTCCCCAACCTCCTCCACAAAATGATGGTGAACGTCCCCTCCTGGGTCAGAAGGCTAAGTAGAAAGTACCAATCACATGGAGGTGTGCTTTGTTGTTTTATTTTTCAAAAGAAACATGTTTCATTCATGTGATTTAAAATTAAGATCAAGAAACAAACTCTATTCAATGAATGGTAGCCAACACATGTCATCATAGCTGATCAGCAGGTTTGGCCCCACATTACACACATTTACATGGACATGTGACATGTGCTGTCATGGGACATGGTGAGTGGGGACAGGGTCTCTGCTCTCACAGGGCACACAGCCTGGTGGGCGAGGCAGTGTTCAATCATTGCCTTTTTTTTTAATGTACTTACAAATTATGGGAAATGCTATTTAAAAAGAACAAAGTGAGTCAATGAAAGTGAAAAATTCAAGGACAGTATTTAGGCTGAGGGAAGACAGGGAAACTCTTTGAAGAGCTGACACTCCACTGAGACCCAAAGGACAACTCCGGTGCTGCAGGTGAAGGGCAGGGACACATTGATAAAAGGCTGATATCCAGAATACACCAAAATCTCTTTAAACTCAACAAGAAGAATGAATAACCTGCTTAAAAAATGAGCAAAATGCCTCAACACACACCTCAACATAGAAGGAAACTACATGCCAAAGATGTCTATGGAAACATGCTCCATGGCATCTGTCATCAAGGGGCTGCAGACTGAAACAGTGAGGTATCACTGCACACCTGTCAGAACTGCCAAAACTCAGAACACTGACAACACCAAATGCTGGTGAGGATGTGGAGTGACAGGAATTCTCTTGCATTGCTGGTGGGAATGAAAAATGGCCCAGATACTTTGGAAGACAGTCTGGCAATTTTTTACAAAGCTAAACGTACTCCTACCATAGGTTCTGGCAACCTTGCTCCTTGGTGTTTACTGAACAAAATGGAAACTTACGTCCACACACAAATCTGCATACAGATGTTAATAGCAGCTTTATTCATAATCACCAGAACTCAGAAACAACTAAGCTGTTCTTCAGTAGGTGAATGGATTAATAAACTGTGGTCCAGGCAGAAAATGGACTATTTATGTTGTTAAAATGAAATGAATTATCAAGGCATGGAAAGACATGGAGGAACCTTAAATGCATATTACTAAGTGAAAGAAGCCAATCTGGGAAGGTTCTGCAACTGTCTGATTCCAACTGTATGGTGTTCTGGGAAAGGCAAAACCACAGAGACTAAAAGATCAGTTGCTGTCAGAGGCTAGAGGGGAAGGAGTAATGAATGAGGTGCAGCACGGAGCATTTTTAGGGTCACTAAGACAGACTACTCTGTATGATGCTGTGATGGTAGAAAAGTGTCATTGTACATCTGTCCAAACCAACAGAGTGCACACCACCAAGTGTAAATCCTAGTGTCAAGTATGGGCTCTTGGTGATGATGACGTGTCAGTGTAGGTTCACCCATTGTCGCAAATGCACGCTCAGGTACAGGCGTCAATAGTGAGGAGGCTGTGGGGACCAACTGCAGTTCATACACCCAATCCAGCCCCAGCCACTGCTGTGAATAAAGCTCTGTGGGTGTGTGGACTGTCCGGCTGTCCTGGCGTCTGATCAGCAGAGCTGAGCAGCTGCACAAGAGATCAGGAGGTTTGCAGATCCTGAAATATTGACTCCAAAGCCCTTGACAGAAAAAAGTCTGCTGTGTCCTGCTCTACACGAATCACAATTCACCCTGATGAGACAGGAGAGCAGGGCCCAAACAAGGCATGGTTAATCGGACTGAAGCAATGTTTTAGTTCCAAAACCTTTGTTGAAGTCCTGCAGAATCAGTGACACACTGTAGCCAGGAAGCATCTGCAGAAGGAGTCGGTAGCAGGCCTTCCCGCCAGGCTCCGGGATGCCGGGGGCCGCGCTCTGCACGGGGGCCACCCACTTGAAAAAGACGGACTTGCAGTGGAAGCCGATCAACTCATAGACCTCGGAGAGGATGCTGCACTGCTGAATTCTCTCCTAGGAATGCTGAAGCACATGGAGAAAAGCAACAAGCATCTGAACGAAACATGTAAGTGAAAAAAGACACGTAAAAAAGGTTTTCCCATAAAACAGAGACCTGATGACACAGGAAGGAAGAGGAAGGCTGACTTCGTGCACTGATGGGACCGGATGCAGAAATGCAGGGAAGCAGCGCTGTGCAGATGCTCCAGACCCCCTCCGGCCCCACCTATCCACGTTCATCCTGTCCTTTTCCTAGAAAGGCCTGTATTCCCTGAAACAGAGGAATCTGCTCCCTACACATGAGACGCAGAGAAAGGAAGGAGCAAAAGAAAGGGAAAGTAAAGGAACAACGTTTCATCTAGACCCTAGTATTTGGGCAGGACTTTCACCAAATGCACATCTTCTCAAAGCACAGAGCACAGAGTGAGAGGCTGACAGAGTGACTGCGACTTCTGCTCCTTAAGCACCAGCTACCTGCCAGCACACACTGCCCCCCTTACTGAATCATTACAATCATCTCAGAAACTATTACTACCCCGGCTCACAGGCAAGGAAATCTGAAACTCGGGGAGGAATTATTATCATCCTGGACAATGTCCCACGACCCAGAATTGTCAGAGCCTCCACAGACCCTGTACTAAAATGCTCCACTTCACCACGGGCCCTGAGCCTCAGGCTGAGGCCACATCATGTCTGCACGGGCCCAGAGCATGAGTATGTGGGACAGGGAATGGTCCCACTTGAAGTGCCAGGCCAAGGCCCTCTGAAACCTATGAAATGAAACCAAATCCCCAAACTCATTTCCAACCAACTGCCCTGTCCGGGAGGACTGCTCGGCACATCTCTGCTGTCACCTGTGCACAGGCTGAGCAAGGGTCCAGACAGTGACGTGACGTCCCAGTGGAAGTGGCTCGGAGACCGCTTCATCACAGGACAGACTCTCCCGACTTCCAACGTTAACTCTCCATTCCATTTTCAACTGGAAAGTAAGTTTAGACTTGTTTTCCTCTCCTAGAAACAAAGAGAGTGGTAATATCAGCAGGAAACTCAAGACTGACGAAGAGTCTCCTGGCCATCTGGAAGGATAGGCCGGGGAGGGAACAGAGACAGGGATCAGAAAGACCCGTGTTCCAGTCCAAAGTCTGCACGTCACTCGCTTTGACAGTTTACTTATTAATACAGGTGAAAAATTCTAATTATGATTGTTGGGAAAACTAATTGAAATAACGTATGCCACTAGTATACGTCTAAAATCCTTCATGAGTGTCCCAGAAATGGAAGTGATCGTGGTTAGTTACTGTCTGCCAAATCTTGGGTGCTAAGCCCACATCAGCCAGCCAGAGATGTGCCAGAGAATGCCTCACCAGCTAGCAGCCTTCTCCAACATGGAAACTCACAGTGTCTGAAGAACAGGCAGTGGTGGTTGCTTTAGGACACTCTGGAGGTAGCACTCCAGTGATGACTTTAAAAAGCTGGGGAGAATTTAGGGGACCATACAGTTCAAATACAGAAAACACATTCCATGTCTGCCCACATTCATCTCTAGCCATGATGATTCAGAGAGGAAATACATATTCAAACGTACACCATTTTCCCACATAAGTGCATCAAAACAATTTGGAAAGAATGTAACTTTCTTCTCTAGATCACACAGTGGGGATTACAAGGTTTGTACTGAGAGCCCTACTTGTAAAATATCTGCTAACATAACTGGGTCCACTATCAGTCCATTCAAAGAGAAGGATGGAAAAGAACAAAGCCAAGCTAATACGCTCCGGTCTTTGGTGTGTTACAATGTCACAAAGGAGACAGACAGGTCATCAAGGAACCACCCTGCCGTGATCATGAAGCCGGGCAATGGGGTGGGTGGCAAGATGTATGACGCAGCCACAGCTGTGCCTGCGCTTCTAGGCAGGTATCCAAAGTCACCTCGACATGGCGTCCAATGCTTGTGCCCACGTCCTCATCACCTGAGATGTATTTAAGAGAAATGAAAACTAATAAACGGAAAATACCTTTGGTGGGCACACCATCCAAAGAGCAAAGTCACAGTTTGACAACTGGCCATCCCGGTTCCCTGGGATTCATTCTTGGAGAACCTTAAAAACCACTCCTCTGTCCTCAAGAATTGCTGCCTACTTGTCCGATCTTTGGCTCAGGGATACAGCACGTTCACGTGAACTTCAATGTCTGCACAGATTTGACTGTCTTTCTCCAGGTTCATTTGTCCATTCTGAAGAGGCCTGAGTTAAGTTCATTTTCTGTAAGATCAATTCCCTCCAGTGAAAACTCATCAAGCCTGCAATTAAAAGCCAACTGAACAGGACTGTCCTCAGCTAAAAATGTCACCCACCCTTCACAGCTTTCTTAATTTCCTTTCCTAGCTAATTGCAACAGACTAAAACCTCCCTCCACCCAGCTCCCCAACTATGTCAAACAGAAAGTAAGGTCCATAAAAGAGGAGACAACTCCATAGTCACCTCTGAATTCCTAGCATATACTAATGTCACTAAATAGAACTATGATTATGGCTTCTTTCCTTTAAAACCTTTCTGGTTATTTAAATGAGACCTTGGAAGAGAGCTGTTTGGGTCTAGTACCTTGATCCAGAAGACTCAGGAGGCCTTTTTCGGAATGGCTGTTCACTGATTCATTCAAAACACAACTTCTCATTCCGGGAGGAGCTGTGATTTTCTGCCAGGAGATTGTGGTCACTCTTATGCCAGAACAGCTTTAAACTAAATACTTACTTTGGATTTGTTATTTTTCCCTGCTTCCCCAAAAATTGACTTTCCTTAATTTCTTGCCTTGAGGAATGATATTTTTCTTTCTTTCTAATTCACCCTTTATTAAACAGGATTCTCAGGATGTGCTTGGCCTTACATAGGATGAGCCTTCCAACTCCCAGGTGAGAGGCCTGGGGCTCACCTCCCGCCCTACTGCCAGGTCAACTAACACTCAGTTCAGGAGCCAACCGGCACCCCAGGGCTTCTAAGGCTCGCGTATCTCCCAGAAACCCTGCTTTCTGGTATGACTTGGATTCTGAGGATTTCCCCTCACTTTCTTGAAAATTAGCTGTGCAGCTTGAAAGATGAGGAAGGAAGGATTTATTTCTTAATCAGCATTTTAAGGAACTTGTGTAATGAACGTTTTCACGAGTTTCTAGAACCCTCCATTGCCGAGAGAGAAAACACAATAGATATTTTCTAAATTTAGGTATCATGTACATTGTTTCTCTGCTTTTGTTTTCTTAACTACTAACACACATTTTTTAATTAAAAAAAAATAAGGCCCGAAATAGGATAGAAACTTGAAGGGGCAAACAAAATTTAAGGGCAAAGAAAGAAAAATGATAAGTACTCTACAAAGTTAATATAATACATACACTATGGATCAGATCAGCAATTCTCAGTAACAGCTAATTGAAACATGACCATGAGGTAAAACGTCTCTCCTGTCAGGAGATGACCAACAGATAATAGAATTAAAACAACAAATTAAAATTCTAAGTCTGGCGAGGTATAGAATGCTACCAGCTAAATGTGTCTTCTTCTGGAAAAGAGGGAGGCTCACCAGCTCTTTACTGTGGAGCCTGAGCCTAGGGGAGGGTGGTGAAGAACCGCCCTGTAAGTACCCAATTAACAAAGTGGGTGATGAATAAAGAGACGTGAGCTTTGATGACAGAGATGATACTACTATTCACTTGTCCTGTAAAGTATGTCTTCACGTTCAGTGATCAATACCTCGGGGTCCTCAGGGATTGAGATTATAGGAAAATGCACAGCCCGGGCCCAGACCTCCTCTGTGAGCTCGTGACACTGCACTTAGATGTCTCAAGGGCAACTCCAACTCCACCTGCAAAGAGCTGACTTCACGGTGCTCCTCCATAGCCGTCCTGCCCAGGGCCCCTGGTTGGGAGGGAAGATCTCTCTGCCCCTCCCAGCTCAGGCCCATCACTCACAGATGTGACTGAACCCCTCCTTCAGGGCTCAGATTTCCTCAGTCACCGAGCCCCACCACCCACACCTGACCTACCAGGTACTCACAGGCACTCCCTCAGCACTGACTCTGGGCTGGGGACCACGCTGCACACTGTGCAAATGTTATCTCACTGGATCTCCACAACAGTCCTGGGAATTGGGTACATCACTGCTTCAATTGATTAGATAAATTGTTTCACTTCCTTGAGTGCGTCATCCAAAGTGACACGTCTACTAAGCCACAAACATGGGACTGAAAACCACTTGAAAATTGAACACTGCTACACCTCGCAGCCACTCTACTCTGATTCGTCACATCACTTTCTGCCGAGCCTACTGAATGTTTGCAAGCATTCTACAAACACAAAAGTGATCTACGAGAGCACCCCACTCCCCTACTTAAAATCTGTCAATGACGGTCCACTGCTCTTCAGAGAAAGCCTCACCAGGCCTGAGTACAGCCCAACGTCACGGCATCCTCATCCCATGTGCGGCCACGCCGCCTCACCCACCACACTGCACAGTGCCGTGTCCAGGACTGGGATGCTGACTCCGTACAACACGGGGCTCGTCTCACTCGAACAATGATCACCCTCTTCAGTGGTCACCCTCTTCAATGCTGACTCTCAGAAAAATGTTTTCTCAGGATGAATCAATATGTTTTTCCTTACAACTTTCAGTCATTGATAATGAGCTCCCCCAAAAAGAGAGAAGACTTAATCCTCAGTCTCCTTATCTGTAAAGTGGGAATAGCAAGGAAATATGTAAGGTTTTCAGAGAAATAAAATTCATGTGAGTCTGAGGGACAATTCCCAACATACAGTAAGCACTCAATATGGGCTTACTTAGTATTAATAAGAATATGTTGCATTCCAGCAACCTTAAATCAATGTTTTATGGCTTTGTCCAACAGACTACTGACAAACAGTTGGACGAACCCCTTTGAGCAGATCAGCACAAGTGTATTGGGAGAGGTAAGCGCTGCCTCCAGTTACAGCTCAAACTCTTACATGTTGTTTGAGCATTTAGTTGTCGTTATTGAATAAAGACAGGTGTTCTTTAGTCAAAGCTCCTGAAACATAAATCTTCAAAGATAGATACAAATTAGGTTTCAAGTACAACATTCTCACTAGAAATTATTTGAAAATGATAGTCTTAGCTTCTCTGTACATTAAAAGGTCATGTTCTTAATGTATCTGACTATATACACTGAAAGGATCGTTTAAAAGAAATTAAGATGAAGCCATCCTAAATAAGTTCTCAGTATCATCTGCACAAAGCCCCACCCAAGGGTCTCATTTCTCACTTCCACATAGGTGTTGAGGTAGTTTAACCTGGGTCTTGGTTTTTTATAACACAGGGGAGGGAAGAGTTGTGGATAGATTTATGTTGCAAATATAAACCTAGGGTATTTGATGTGTAGGAATCCTAGAAATAAACAAATTGATATATAGTCCCACCCTTAAGAAGCTCAGCCTTTCCACTTACAACAGCATTAAAAATAAAATGGGAGATACATTTAACAAAAATTTACAAGATTTGTACATTGAAGAATTTGAAGTATCACTGAAAAAATTTTAGAAGATCTACATATATGGAAGACATCCCATGTTCATGGAATAGTAGACAATATTGTTAAAAATGTTAAGACTCCCCAAAGTGATCTACAAATTCAGTGGAATTGCTATCAAAATTCCAGCTGACTTCTTTGCAAAAATTGAAAAACTGATCCCAAAATTCATATGGAAGTGCAAGGGGCCCAGGACAGCCAAAGCAATCTTGAAGAAGCAGAGCAAAGTGGGAGGACTCACTTTAAATGTTACTACAAATCTACAGTACTGAAGTCATTATGGTACTGTCATAAGTTTGGATACATAAATCTATGAGACATAGTAAAAATTCCAGGGGGGAAACTTACATTTACAGTCAGTTTTCAACAAGGGCGCCAACAACACTGCATTGAAAGAATAGTCTATTCAACGAATGGTGCAGGGAAAGCTGGGTATCTGCAGGCAAAAAATGAATTTAGAATCTGAAACCCCCTATTGTATATAACAAATAAAAATTAATTGAAAATGGATCACAGACAGAAACGTAAATTCTAAACCTATAAACTTTCTAAAAGAAGACATAGTATAAATCTTTGTGGTCCTAGGATAGGTTATGGTTTCCTAGATACAATACCAAGAGCAGAAGTGATAAAAAAAAAAAACCAGATAAACAGGACTTCATCAAAATTAAAACCATTTGTTACAAAAGACATCATCAAGGAAGTGAAATGAAAGGGGAAGTGGGTAGCTCAAGTGATAGAGTGCATGCTTGGAAAAAAAAAATAAATAAAATGAATAAATCTAATTACCTCCCCTATAAAGAAATTGTCTTAATTTTTAAAAAAATAAAGTGGAATGACAATCTGCAGAAGAGTAGAAAAAATTTGCAAAGCATATATCTAATAAGAGACTAGTATCCAGGATATAAAAGAAATGCTTACAACTGACCAGTACAAAGAAAATCGACCCAATTTTTAAATTTACCAAGGAATTAAATAGATACACAAATGGCCAATAAGCATATGAAAAGATGCTCAGCATCACTAGTCAAATCAAAATCAAAATGAGATCTCATTTTACACCCACTATGATGGTTATAATCAAAACACGGACAATAACAAGTGTCGGTCAGGAGGCAGAGGAATGGGAACCCTCAATATGCAGCCATTGGAAAGGGGCAATGGTGCAGCTTCTTTGGAAAAGTCTGGTGTTTCCTCAAAAGTTTAGTGTTATCATATGGCTCAGCAATTCTACTCCTACATATAGGGTCATCCCTCAGTATCCTCGGGGGATTGGTTTCAGGAACCCACCACCCTGGATTCCATAATCCAAGGATGTTCGAGTCCCTTTACAATCAGCCATCTGGATCCATGAATTGGAAACTACAGCTATGGTGGGCCAACTGTACAGCCAAAAGAATGGAAACATATTCTCACAAAAACTTGCACATCAATATTGATGGCAGTATCATTCAGAGTAGCCAAAAGTTACAAACAATGTCCTTCCATCAATGAAAGGGTAAAAAAATTATCAAAAATAGTCCCAAAAACTTTTGGTCATTGAATCTTTGACAAAGGAGGTGAGAACATACAATGGAGTAAAGACAGCCTCTTCAGAAAATGGTGTAGGGAAAACTGGACAGCTGCATGTAAATCAATGAAGTTAGACTACTCCCTCACAGCACACACAAAAATAAATTCAAAATGGCTTAAAGACTTAAACATGTAGACAAGACACTACAAACCTCTTAGAAGGAAACGTAGGCAAAACATCTGACATGCATCTCAGCAATGTTCTCCTAGAGCAGTCTACTCAAGCAATAGAAATACAAGCAAAAATATACAAGTGGGGTCTAATTAAACTTACAAGCTTTTTCACAGCAAAGGAAACAGTAAGCAAAACAAAAAGACAACCTATGGAATGGGAGAAAATATTTGCAATAAATGAGACTGTCAAGGGGTTAATTCCCAGAATATATAAACAGCTTTTACACTTCATAAGAAAGAAAAATAAACAAATCAATCCAAAAATGGGCAGAAGTGCTAAAGAAACTTTTCTCCAAT
Source organism: Camelus bactrianus (assembly GCF_048773025.1). Lineage (NCBI taxonomy): Eukaryota > Metazoa > Chordata > Mammalia > Artiodactyla > Camelidae > Camelus > Camelus bactrianus. Next base: position 46,076,741 of record NC_133558.1, on the reverse strand, counting down.
GAAAACATACAAATGGCCAATAGGCACATGAAAAAATGCTCAATATCATTATCAGAGAAATGCAAATCAAAACTACAATCAAGTATCACCTCACACCAGTCAGAATAGCCATCATTCAGAAGTTCACAAACAATAAATGCTGGAGAGGCTGTGGAGAAATTGGAACCGTCCTACACTGTGCTGGGAATGCAGTTTGGTGGAGCTTTTGTGGAAAACTGTATGGAGATTCACCAAAAGACAAAAAATTGTCTTCCCCTATGACCCAGCAATCCCACTCCTGGGCATATATCCAGAAGTAACCCTAATTCAAAAAGACACCTTCCCCCACATGTTCACAGCAGCACTATTTACAATAGCCAAGACATGGAAACAACCTAAATGTCCACTGACAGATGACTGGATAAAGAGGTTGCAGTATATTTATACCAGAGACTACTACTCAGGCATAAAAAATAATAAAATAATGCCATTTGCAGTAACATGAATGGACCTGGAGAATGTCATTCTAAGAGAAGTAAGCCAGAAAGAGAAAGAAAAATACCATATGAGATCGCTCATATGTGGAATCTTAAAAAAAAAAAAAAAAAAAACAAAGAAAGAAAGAGAAACTTATCTACAGAGCAGAAACAGACACAGAGACATAGAAACCAAACTATGGTTACCAGAGGGGAGACGGTGTGGGAAAGGATAACTTGCGAGTTCAAGGTTTGCAGATACTGATTATGTATAGAATAAACAGCAAGTTTATACTGTATAGTACAGGGAAATATGTTTACTATCTTATAGTAACTTATGTTGAAAAAGAATATGAAAATGAATACATGTATATTCCTATATAACTGAAGTGTTGTGCTGTAAACAAGAAACGGATGCAACATTATAAACTGACTAGACTTCAATGAAACTATTTTTAAATAGACCAAAAACAAAACAAAAAAAGAAAAAAGATATTATTAAACCAAAAGAATAAATTACTGTTTCAGTCTACAACATGGATGAACCTTAAAAAGTATGCTGAAATAAGCCAGACAAAAAGGACAAATACTGCCCTTTTAGGTGAAGTGTATCTAAGTGTTCATTGTACTACTCCTGTAAATTTTCCGGAAGTTTGAAGTCTATTAAATTAAAAATAAAGTGTATTATTCATTAAAAACATAAAACGATCCCTCACAGGAGGGCTTTAAATAATAAATGAAGAAATGCATGTAAATCTCCTGGAACAACACTTTGCACGTCCACAGACAGTCACTGCTGTCACTGCCACTCAGAGGTTGGTACCAGCGCTGATGAGAGCTGCCTCCACTCGCTGCCCTGCAGACAGTTGTGAGGGCCTGGGGTCTGACAGGCAGGGTGACCTGGAACCTGAGTCAGACCCAACAATGCCCCAGACTCTGTGTTACCCAACTTTCTTATACAAGCTGCTACATGTGACATAAACATGCTAGAGGGATGTATCTTACAACATAGGCAATACAGTCAATGTTTTACAATAACTATAAATGGAGCAACTATTGTACACCTGAAACATATCATATTGTAAATCAGCTATACCTTTAGAAAAAATTAAAAAATAATGTAAAAATGTTATAACTTTAATATCAGTCCAGTTTTTAAGTAACTACTAAACAGCTTAGAATGTATAAAAGCATTTAAGTGTGATGTTTATTTACATATTTATTTACTTTCAGCCTCCTGCTAAAAGAGAATTTAAACAATTTTTTAAACACAGCTTAACAACCATAACAACAAAAAGACAAAACTGAGAGTGAAAAGAAAATGGAGATTCAATACTTAAATGAAACCAGGGGGAGGTAAAGTCATAAAAATGGATGCCATGAAGTCAGGGTAAGTGTTAAAGGCCGACTAGAAATTCAGCTGTAAGATTTTTGGCAGCTAAAGCAAAAAGAAAAAGATGAAGGGGCGGGTGGTAGAGCTCAGTGTTAGAGCGTGTGTATAGCATACACAGGGTCTGGGTTCAAGCCCCAGGGCCTCCACTAACAGATAAATACACCTAATTACCTACCCCCCCAAAAGAGCTCCAAAGAAAATAAAAAGAGAAATTTGTTTCCTAAAAAAACCTGATATTAAATTTAGATTAAATACTTAAAAAAAAAAAAGTAAAATAGAAACAAATGAGTGACACAAGCGATAATGCCCGTGAGATAAATCTGTGGTGGCAGCTGGCAGGTCCCCATGTCCCACGTGGGAAAATCTGAAACATCCTTCACACCACCCAGAGTCATCCTCAGCCTACACCACCCCTCCCCCTGTTAAATGCAGGAGCACAGCCAGGGCCGGGCCTTTGTTCTCTCTGTGTCATCACAGTGAGACAGGATGGAAGGGGGCAGAGCACAGCCATTCAAGGAAGGCCACAGCAATTAACATCAAAATGGTGAAGGATTCAACCCCCAATAGGCCTTGAGGCTCAGGATGAAGAGATTTAAGTTCTAGCAGATCTTGAGCTTCATTACACACCCATTGTAATAGTAACATGGTGAATAACACGCCCCCAGGCACCATGGCAGTCCCAAGGCTAGCCAAAAAAGGTCAAAGGGTGGGAAATGGCCAACTCCCTGTGAATTCCAGCCCCTTGCCCTTAGGCTGGTCCTTCTACTTATTAGCATATGAAACCACCAAGCCCATGAATACAAGCAACACAGCACCACCTAGGGGTCACACCTCTCTCTCCCGCTTCAGAGAAGGCCCACACTCTGTGGAGTGTGTACCTACTTTTAATCTGAGCATCAAACCACCACACATCGTGGAATTTCTCTTGCCTTTCAATGAATCTCTCTGAATAAATCTACCTTTACTCAACAGTGGCTTGCGCTTGAATACTTTCCTGCATGAAGCCAAGTACCCACATCTGGCAGGGCACATCCAAGGGGCTCAACCAAAGCCTGGGACACAGCCCTTCTCATGCCCCACTTATTTTTTCTTGTATCAACAGGACTGGGATGTGAAGGGAGCTCTAAGGCCCCGGCTAAGGGACAGAAGCAGCCCCAAGGGCTCGAATTGGCGGGCAGCCTCTCCCCCAGCAGGGGCCCTGGGGTCTGCCCGGTTCTCTGTGTTTCTTTGTTGTGCTGAATCCCCAGCCACAGAGCGTTATCCCTAGGCCTGTCCCCACAAAACCCTTCTCTCCAAAATACAAGCACATCATGTCACAGTCCTCTTGTTCAACCAGGAAATGTTCAGCCCACTATTTCCCTCCCCAGTAAAGTACCTAACTGTCCTCCCTCCCATCCCACCACTTCTTTCTTTGTGACAACTCTGCACTCCCCACACACCATCCTGAACGCAGGTGCCTTACTGGCCGGGACCGAGATATTTGTGTCCTTTCACTTTCTCCTTTCTACATTAAAGAGCCTTTCCTGAGTCTCCCACCCATCTGATTCTGAACTTCACAAAGTGCTGAGTTTACGGTCACTATGTGCATACATCCCAGGTTTTGACTAGGTTTCCTTCACAAGATCCTCATTAAGGAGCTGCATCAAGAAGTTTAAAGAGGCTATTCTTACATCTGAGTGGAGGAGCCTGCATAAAATTTAATGGCTTTGAATAGACTGTTAACCAGGGACAGAGAGGTCGCAGGTCCTAGTCAACAGCGTCATGAGGCAAAATGTTCTTCAAAGGCTCAGAGTGGCTTCTGAACACGGAGACGGCAGGGAGGAGGTGACAGGCAGTGAGTGGAGTGTGTGACAGAGCTTACGCTCCCCCAGCTTGGGAAGAATTGAATTTTTTTCTAGTTTTCCAAACAATTTCTTACTACCTTTTTCTCCTATTGTCACATACCATTTCCTACGAATTAAGAAAATCAATATCAGTCATTTGGGCCAGGTGGGAGAAGCTACACGATGCCATTCACAGGGCTGGGGCATGACAGCCACGCCAGTCTAGGTTGAAAGACCAGTGGGGGTATTTCCAAGGTGATCACGGGCATGCAGCAAACTCCCCAGCTTCAATTACCTCATCTCAAAGGTGGGGCCAATAAAACTAACAAGCAAAGTGCGTGACGATTATGGCCAACATCTGTTTACTAGGTAAGTGCCCATGACAGCTGCCGCTTAATGGGGAATGAGTATGACTAACGAGGCCCAGTCTACCTGGTCACACGTGCCCTGCCTTCCTGCCTTGGTGCAGCAGCAGAGCTTGTTTAGCTGAGATGAACGCCCCCAGAGCAGCCCCAACGGGGAAGCTCCCAGTGCTGCACGGCAAGGCCTGTTCCTTTCCTTCTCAGAGCTGATCACAGTTTGCAGTCGTCTGTTTTTATGTTTATCCTTTTTGTAACTGCCTCCACCCCGGAGTTTTGCTCAAGCAGCACAGGGCCAGGTATGTCTTGCTCCCTGCTGGATATTCTGGGCTGGGAGACAGCCAAGCACACATCTGGCTCAGGTGCTGAAAGGAGAGGGCAGAAGGCCCAGGGGCCCATGCTGAACTGAGGCCCCTGCACCCAAAATTATGGTCTGACTTTGGGCAAATTACACAGTCTTCTTTACCCTGAGATTCCTCATCTGTCCATGAAAATAACTGCCCATGGCACACAGATTTACCAAGATAAAAGGAAATCACCAAATTCACAACCTATTCAAGGGGCTGCCAGTGTATCCTCAACAGACAAATGCTGCCTTTATGGCTCTGACACACACGAAGCGGGACGTCCACACCCAGTGAACACTGCTAAGTGCCAGTGTGTTAAGTGCTTCATGTGTGCTATAATACTCTTTACAACTTACAACAATCCCAGGTAGAAACCAATATTATCATGCCCATTTCACAGATTCACCAACAGGTTAGGAGAGGTTACATTCCAGTCCAAGGCCCCATGGTGAGGAAATGGTGATTTAAACCTGAATCTGGGCCCAGGCCTGGGCTCCATCTCTCTCCCATCCACTTGACCACTTGCCTATGAAATCCACCTGTCCAATACACATGTTTGCAGCCGGCCAGCTCTTGAATGCAATGTTTGCCACAGTTTCTCAATGTTCATTAATTACCATAAACTGTTGTCAGAAACCACTACAGAAAAGAAAGGTGGGCTTACGTCCCTGCCCACAAAGAAAAGGAATTCTGCCTTCTCCTGTAATGTGCAGAACACCTTCCCTACACCACCAAATCCTTTTGTATGCTTCCTCCATGTTTATGTTTGCACACGGCTTATTAAATTAGAAGGTACCTGAAGTAATTCCATCTCGGTTGCTTTCCAAGTTTGCACATTATCCATAATCATTCTGTGACCGAAAATACTACAGTGTGAATGAAAATACTGCAAACATGTCAGTAAACAAAGAATGCTGAAACCAAGCCATCAGCAGCCACTGCCACACCCCAGCGAGGACAGGCCTGCAGCCCAGCCTCTCAGCCACTCATATTGGTGCCCTCTGAGCAGACTCAGAATAAGAAAGGACAGGATACTTGCCCTAGATAGCTAGGTGCTTGTCTAAAGAATGAATTCAGTGAGTCAAAATGTTTGCTTCCTCCCATACATGAAAAAGCACTAAATACTTGAATTTGAGATACCTGGCTTTCTTTAGATAACAAGCAATCTTTTATTGTTCCAACAACCTTGTCTTTGTTGTAAAGCTCCTATATAGCCTAGCTCCTCCTCAACCTCTTGGGAACAGTCCCTCCGAGCGATCTGAGAGGCTGTCATCCCGGCTCGAGTCCACCCGCCAAATAAACATAACTCTTAACTTTTAGGCTGCACATGTATTTCAGTCAAAAGTTTTGGACACCAGGAAGGGACCCAGAGCAGACTTCTCTCCAGCTGAACTCTCCGAGTTACCGGAGCCTTGGTGCCAGCATTGGCACTTTGTGCCCATCTGCCTCTTGGGGAATCCAGGTGAATTTGGGTGAGTCTCTCCTGGTTCTCGGATCTCCCATATTGGTTGATGATCCTGAGATTTATTTGGCGGTGTATCCAGGTACCTGGCCCTCCAGTTGAAAGATTCTGGGGGGGAATAACCAACCCAGTGGAGACATACTGGGTGGGGCCTGGTTGAAAGATAACAGGAAACACCCACCTTGAGGAGACGTCTGAAGTGGGGCTGGTGGAAACATACCAGGAAAATACTCACCCAGTGAAAACGTCCTGAGTGGGTCCCAGTTGAAAGACACTGGGTTCAGGACTAAGTGGTTAGGTAAGAGGCTGGTCTAATGTTGTCCTCGATTTGGTTACCTCCATTGAACTTTTCGGAATAAAAGTAAAACTCTTATGAGGAACCTTTCAACTCCAAAAATGGGACCCTCCTCCTGGCTGGTAACAGCTTTCTTGGGTGACGGAGAAACTTTCAGGAATGGTAGAGGCAAAGAATTCATGCCATAGTGTTGTCCCTGCGGGAAATCTTACCAGCAATTTTATTCTGAGAACCCGAACTTACAATGGGAAATAGAACTTTCAATAAAAAATTTAAAAAAAAATAAAAACACAGAACAGAAAAGAAAAAGAAATGACAGATTGCCAGCCTCCAACTAATACACTAGCCAGGTTTATATACGTACAAAACTTACAACATTAATTAGGAATTAGAAAAAAATAACTCACCCTGAAAGTAACTAACCAGGCCTGATAAAATATTTTTTGGAATTCTGAACTTATAAGAACAAAATCCCATTTAGGGGGAACTTGGATTTCTCTTCCTGTGTCCTTGAAATGTAAATGTTTTATCTTTCTCTGAGTGTTTTATGTGTGTGTATGTATGTATATATGTGTTTCTTTTTTTTTAAACGACACCTTGGACTCTGTCATACAAAAGGTACAAGTATTGTGTACATATTGTGGCCACGCAAATAAATTGGGATTCTCAAAAATCCTTTGATTGTACCAATTTTCAGATATTTTGCCATCTTAACCGCTGTTGCATCAGCCTGGACCGCAAAGGCTTTTAGCTTTTGGAAAGTAAACTTTTGAATTTTATTTAAGCAACACCCCCACTGTCATGTGGAAAAGCCTCTTCATCTTATTGGTTTAAAATCACTATATATATATATATATATTGATGGCCATATGATGGATCCTTTAATTTGGGAAAACTTTTAAATTGGTGAAAGTTGAAAGAGCTCTCATTATAAACAGCCGTTTTATTGGTACCTATTAAAATCAAGTTTAAAGGTAGAAAAATATATCTAATGTTTAACCTAAGAAATTAGTTAAAAAAAAAAACTGGTTTGAAAACCTACATTTGTGTTTTTCCTTTCCGATCAATGGTTTTAGAGATGCTAATAAATACTTAGAATAATTAATGTTAATTATGCTGAATAACTGGATAAAGGATTGTAAAAATGTCAAAAAAAAAAAAAAAGATAAGGGGCTTATCCCAAATGGATAAATATTTTTATATGGTTATTTTGAATGAGATAAATAAAATGGACATTTTTTGATTTATATACAAGGTTTTGATACTACACTATGTAAAGTAAAAAAAAAAGGGCCAAAGAGATCACCTACTGCCCCCCAACATTAAAGTTCAAACAAGTCCGCTTTAGCACAGTTTAAAATATATGTATTTATAGAGCTAAAAAAATACATATTTATAGACTGAAATACTTGATCAATGATTGGGACAACAGACCTATTAATCAAATTGAAAATTGAGAAGGGCCTAAGCTCTTTGGCTGAAACTTGGGAATCCCAGAGACTTTTCTATATAATTAGATACAATGCACAAAAAAAAAAAAAAAAAAAAAAAAGCTTCTGACACTCCTTCTAGAAATAGGAATTACTGATTAAACCTAATAAATATAAAAATTAAAGGTACAAGATTTAATAAAATTGAGATAAAAGTTTGTAAAATTGGTATATTAAATGGGCTTTATATAAAACTTTTGCTTAATTATATTGTGGGATAGATATATTTCAATGGAAAAACGCTTCCCCTTCTTGGTATTATAAGGCTGGGCACATATCTGTCCCTTAGAAAATATTAATTGAACAAAGTAAAGGAAACCAATAGAGTTTTGTGAGCCTTCCAATATAACGTAAAATTAAAAACTAATATTCAGTGGCTAATAGACAATAAAATAAGAGGTTTACCCTGGGTTTAACTTATAACTCAAGGAAAAGAGACCTCACTAAATACCTTATGCAAGCTTTGGAAGACATGCTAAAGGAAATCTTAAAGTTTTAAAACATGGAATTCTTTGTTTACAGCTCTTCTCACTGATACAAAAAAGCCAATTAAGGAGATACAATTGGACCTGCGTGACAGAGCAGTTCTCTGGGGAACTGGAAGCGTCTGTCTTTGTCTTGCAGATCAGTAATATAAATACAGCAAACAGTGACCTAGGACTGAGCCTAATTAGCTCAACGAGATAATACTTAAGGCGAAGAAATTTTTGGCATTTTAGAACTCATAACTCTGACGCGTCCTTCAGCATTTGTCAAGAAATCTTAAATGTCGGTTTCATAAATAGTAAGCCTTAGTGATTTGAGCAAGCAAATTCAGCTTACTCCAACTATTATTATACCTATCTTATAAGTAAGTTTTAAAGTGAACCTATGAGATCTCTAGCTTTTGTCTGTTTATAAGCCTGCGTACACATTATAGATGTGAGATATTTCTACAGCTGAAAAAAAAATCAAAGTCAAAGATCTCTGCTTAATTGACGTAAAAAATATAAGAGCTTACAAATTAAGTATTTTTAAAATAAAAACTGACCAAATTGACTTTCAGCGTCACGTGAACTGGAGAATATTCAATATTAAGATAACACTTGTTATTGTTTAGTTTAAGTATTTTCTAATTAATATAGACATCTTTAAAGTCATCAATATTAAGTACAATACCTTTACTGTACCTAGTTTTAATGAAAGTCAAATAAGATCCTGTTATATCTGTTGCAGAATTGTCAAGAAAAAAAATAGTAATGTGGTGTAGTAAAATTTTAAGTAAATTAAATGCAAATGAGATGAGAGCTTTGGGTAAATTTTTAAAATATATTTTTTAAATGTATGGTTAAGATAATCTCTAAATGTTTGGTATCTTTAAATTCTAGAGTTGTGCTAAATTAAGTTAAATGATAGGATTTTATTAAATAGCTATGACACATTCAGATAAAATAAGATTGAAATATGAATTATTTAACATTTAACTTACACTTACAGAGAAACTAAAGGTGTTTAGAAATATTAATAAATGGTTGGTGCTACCCTGAAATAATCTCTATTATTAAGGGTATAATCTCAGTATCCTAGGAAAGTAAGATAAATGTGTAAAGGAAGATATATGAATGTAATTATATTTTGTTAATAAAAAATAGTGACTTTCTTCTGAAGCTGGTTACTTCTGAATGGAAGAGAAAATAAAGGACACACTAATGTGAGTATAGAAAGCTGTGGAACGCTTGTGGAAGAGGAACCCTGAGGAAAGAGTTCTGTATGTTGTTGGAATTGTCTAAGTTTAGAATCAACTTGGGCAAAGTAAATGAGTCTTAGAAGTAATCTGGTACAAGACTAGATTTGGTTTTCTCTCTGTTAAGATGACAAAATTTTCTAAAAATGTTAATCCACTTTCAGTAACAAATTGTAAAGCTTCTTACACCACATAACTGACCTGTTCTGCTTTTACCTTTAACGTATTTTCTTGTTAATGAAAAAGAACTACTTTACAGTGATCTATGTGTTTATCTGACCAAGTGTTCTGAAAACTTTTAACAAGCTCCCCAAATATCAATTTCTAATTAAAGTTCTTTTAATCTCCAGTTAAGTTTGGGATGCTACAGAGGGCCCCTGAAACATCCCAAAGAGAGATTTTAAACTAGTAAGTTTCATTTGGCATGTTAAATAACATGGTATTGTCAAATGAATAATAGATCTTCCTAGGTTATATTGTATGAGAAAATATTATTAATATAGATATTCTAGAAATTATATGGATTCCCTAAAATTCTGGTATATCTGAAATGTTACCAGTCATAATTCTAGTTATAGTGACCAGCTTTCTTTATCGATTATAGTGTAACGTTGTTTAACCATGCTTTTAAATCACTTGTCATTTATATACAGTTAATTGTTTCCTTCTGATGATTTTGCAAATTGCTTTCTCTTCAAGGAGATTTATTGATTTCAAATAAATTTCGAACTATAGCACTGAACTAAACTGGGTAAGAAATTTTAAAGTTCTAATGAAAACTCTGAGTAAAAGAATTAGTTACATGGGACTGAGTAAACTGGTGAATATGGTTATAATTTTTGATTTTGTCTGAAATACTACTGGCTTTTAACCTGTTTCCCAGACATAAAGAAACTCTTCTCCTTAAGCTAGTTATGATTCACAGAAATTTGATAAATTATACTTATGTACGCAGACTTGGAACAGTTATCTTTTCTCTCTATCTGATCCCTCAAGAGACTAAAAACTCTAAGGTCCCCAGTGGCTCTATCAGACAAATGAGGAAGATCATCTCCTAACAGATATAGCAATCTCAAAGTATTTTAAGGATTTCAGAGAGAAAAGAATTTACCTAAATCTGTAAGGCAGAAATCCATGACAAGCCCTTGACGAGGCATTCTGGGCCTAAGAAAACCTTATTAACATTCTAACCTGAGAGTCCTTATTAAAAGTTCCAACACAGCCAATTTAAAAAAAGCCTATATAATCAAATAATCAGACTTAGCTTGTAAATAAATTAATCTTGATTTGACTATATTTGAGAAAACTGAGGGTAACTTTAGAGAGAAAAAAGATTATATTTTAGTGGATATTAATTTCTAGTTTTGTTGATTGAGGTCTATATTTACTTAGACATTTCCCAGATCATTCCTTGCTGTTATGTCACATTGCTGTAAAGTTTAATTGAATTATGAAAAGAATACTCTAGGTTTGTTTCTGAGGCTCAGTAATCTATCCTTGGTAAAGTTCCAATGCCCCATGCCCAGCAGCCAGGGGATTATACATACTGGAACAGGCATGACTTAAAGAACTGTCTCCAACCTGAATGGAAGGACCCTTTATCAGGTACTCTTAACTAGACCATACACACCAAAGCTGAAGGAAACGGACTTTCAGATTCATTTCCTATCAGAAACAGCCCCTGCAGTGCACTGGCCTATAGAGCACTGCTCACCTTAAAACAATGCCCAAATGGAGAAGAATCTACCAGGTCAGGATGAGAAGAAGACAACATCTGAAGAAGACTGAAGACCCAAGACACAGAACCAGGCCTGTATGCCAATTACTTTGATAATTTCTCCTACCTTTGAATATGAACTACTCCAACTGCTAAGTTTATAGTAAATTACCTATGTCTAGTACTTCTGTGTTACCTTGGTGGGTTTCCCTACTCCAAGGCTCTAACTAGATAGCCCTCAGAAACATTATTCTAAAAAGAAATTATAGTTCTGTTTAGGCCACTGTTGATCTTACAAGGTGGGAGACCTCACCTGGCCAATTAATACCTGCTCTGACCCTGACCATAAATATGAAATTTCTCATAAGATCACTCAAACTCAATCAGGAACACAAGGAAAATTTTAACCCAAAAATATAACTTCTCGACTATTAAATTCTTACTCATGACTTTATAAACGTTACTAGCTGAATTACTTATATCCTGTCTATATAACAAAATTGTTGTCTGTTACATTTCTCAATGTGTAACTAGGCCTACAAAATTGATGATGGCTAAACATCTTGAAGGAATAGATAAAATTTATAACTCTGTGTGAAATAATAGTAATAGTGTGATTCTAGTTATGGTAATGAGCAATGAAGGGTAAACAATTCCTGGATCATAATAGACTAGTAAGACAGGCGATCCAGAGAACTTTTAGTATCAACAGGGTCTGATAAAAAACTAACACCTTGAATGGCAGCTCAGAAGATACTTCACCTGAACTAGGAATGAGCCATCCTAGCACCCTGGGACAAAATTGGTCATGAAACGTCTCTCAAAATATTGTTCGAATTTAGGACCAAGGGGGAGCACTGTGAATGAAAGTACTACAATGTGAAAGAAAATACTGCAACCATGTCAGTAAACAAAGAATCCTGAAGCCAAGCCATCAGCAGCCACTGCCACACCCCAGCGAGGACAGGCCTGCAGCCCAGCCTCTCAGCCACTCATATTGGTGCCCTCTGAGCAGACTCAGAATAAGAAAGGACAGGATACTTGCCCTAGACAGCTAGGTGCTTGTTAAAGTATGAATTCAGTGAGTCCAAATGTTTGCTTCCTCCCATACATAGAAAACCACTAAATACTTGAACTTGAGATACCTGGCTTTCTTTAGATAACAAGCAATCTTTTATTGTTCCAAATACCTGGTCTTTGTTGTAAAGCTCCTGTATATCCTAGCTCTTCCCATACCTCTTGGGAGCAGTTCCTCCGAGCGATCTGAGAGGCTGTCATCCCGGCTCGAGTCCTCCCGCCAAATGAAACACAACTCTTAATTTTAGGCTGAACATTTATTTCAATCAAGTCCCAGAATAGACACAACTCATCACTTCTTTAATGGAGTACACTGGATCAGGAACCAAAAGCGTGTTCTAGTCCTGAAAAACTACTGGTTCCTCTTTCTTCCTCTCATTATACAGTCCCACCAGAACTCATTACTTTGCTGTCTGCTCATCTGGTAACCAAACTCAGAGAAGAGTAAACTCAGCAGACTGCCCTACTGGGGAGAACAGCCGGCAAAAGCACTGTGGGTTGCCTGCCCTCCCGCACGCTCTGCTGACCCCTAGTGTCCTCCGTGGAGACCAGGGCAACAGAGCTGTTCCCAACAGCTGCAAAGTCCCACACTTTAAGAAAATCATTTTATTTTATACGATATGTTACGTATATACCCATCTCTGAAAAGAGCTTTGCCAGAAGCCCAAATTTTCAACATTAATCTGCAAAGGCAAATCCGGTCCCTAAGTGAAAACAAGTCTTAAGAAGACGCTAAGGCCTCCAAAGTTCTCTCCACGACCATCAACCAAACTGCCTGCAGGTCTGCAGATGCAGGCGGCAACATGTCTGCTTTTAAAGCAAACCCATCCTGCCCTCGGGTGCTACAATGTCCCTCTACGCCCTCCCATCTCAGGGTAAGAGCAGCCGCTGCAGAACCTCACAGGGCAGCACTGACAGGACTGGACACAGAGGATCAGAGCTAAACTAAGCCTTCTGATGACACGAGCTTGTCACTGTGTCACTTTACAAATGAATATATATATAGAGAGAACTGGGGTGATCTTGCTCAAAGTCACACAGCTAATAAGTGGCAAAGTCTATAACTCTGCTCCTCCCTCCGGCATGACGCCCCAGCTGGGACGCCCACAGGGTTCTCTCGTGCCTGCCTGACCAGTCCTTTCCTGTCACACATAACCCACCACAGGGTCTGACACTAGCCTGCCTTTTCAGCATCTTTTACCTCCAGTCTCTCAGGAACAAGGCTGCTCGGGCCACTGTATGACTTCCGGCTTCCCAAACCCTCCGTGCTCAGGGTGGTCTTGCCTGTGCATCCAGCACCCTGCTCAGAGGCTCTTCCTCCCCTGCAGGAGGACGTTTCCACTCTCCACAGGGACACCCCCTCAGGGAAGCCCTCTTCTCACCCTCAGCACAGCAGGTGTCCCAGGCCACATCCCGAGCTGCCCCATTAGGACTGCGGGTGCCCAGGTTTGCTAGTCAGACCAGCAGCCTCAGAGCCAGGCATTATGCCCGGGTCTCCCTGCAAACCTACTGCCCACCTCACAGTCCCCAGCCAGCAGGTCACCTGGAAGTCACAGCAAGTGCCCCACCCAATCCAGAAGTCTCTTCATTTGCCAGCACCTCTGAAGACTGGTCTCCAACCTTTGGTCAGTTTTGCACAAAAAGGCACCTTCCACTGTGAACCGGGGGGGGTTTGCTTATGCTACCCACCCTTACTGGAAATGTCAAGGGAAACCAAAAGGCCTTTTCTCGACACTTTTTTGATGACACCTTCCCACCCACAATACTCAAATGTTCAAGAGAATTGGGTCCACGTGATTTTGTTTTCCTTACACTAAGTGGCTCAAAACACTGCGGGATTCTTTCTCTTTTGAGGGTATTTGTACTAAGTTTATAGGCTTTAATCTGCTTTTGTCTCTCTCTTCAGTATCCCTAGTAGTTACCACTTCTTACTCCCTTCAGCAGCCTCCCTCCCAACATCAAGTCTAGGAAATCAGCTGTGATGAGGGGCCCAGGGGCAGTCACAGAAGATGCAACTAAGGAACAGAGAGGCGGCATAATTTGCCCAAGGTGATCAGCTGCAACCCCTAATAGTGTGTGTCACGTCCCTCTGTTTAACTCTTATGCTAAGCAAGTTAACTTTTTGTAGATTATAGTTATAAACAGATGAGGTATCAAAATATATACAAGGACACACATCAACTCTAAGATGTTGATTAACTCCACTATTTTGTTTCTATTTATTTTATTTCTGTTAAAAAAATTAAGAACCTCTGCAGTCAATAAAGCAAAATGTTACTGGGTTTTAAATCCAGAATATAGAGGTGTTAAGTGTGTCATTGCTCATACTTATTTGTATGTTCACAAGACAAAATGATTTGAAAGTTTCTCTCCCCTCACCCTACTCACTACTGGCTCTCACCAGAGCTCCCAGTCCACACATCTAACAGCCTTTCATTTTACCCACAGCTGAACTCATCAGATTTTCCCCAGAACTCCCTCTGCAGGTTTCCCTCATCACACCACAGCAGGACTATCATTTACCTCATTAATCCACCCAGAAACCTGGGCCTTACTCCATTCTAACTTCACAGACAGCATTCATCCTTTCCTTTTTACCATCGAAACATGTCTTCAATCTGTTCGCTTTTACCCACTGACCATCCCACACTCAAGTGGAAGCCACCAACACTGCACACCTGGACTCACGAGTCTCCCAAGTGGCCCTACAGCCGCTCTCCCCTACTTGAGACAAATGGGATTGGGTCACTCTCGCACTTTTAGGACTCTTTTCAAACCCACTTTTCTTAGAAGAAACTCCAAGTTCTTCACCTGGTGAAGGTCTTTGCCATCAAACTGTCAGCTCAGGGAGGGCAGGACACGCCCTCTCCCCTTGGCCCCACCCTCTGGCAGAGCATCAGCATGGGAGGACCTGCTGAGCTACACCAGCCTGTATTCTAAACCTGGTCTTGATTTCTTAGCAAACTGCTTCACTTATCCATACAAATCCATGGTAGATTAGAAAGATTTTAGATGTTGAGCTAGACTATTGATTTGGGGATTTTGCACTAGCAACCTGCAAGTACATGTCCTAATGATTCTGTCTTCTAAAAACCACACCGAGATTTAAGTAGTACTTGTGGAATATCTTCAGAGTAAAAGGGACTGTACTTTTACAGACTTTATATTTTATAACATGAACAACCCGCACATGGTCACAAATGGAACTGCCTCACAAGTGACAGAAGACAGGTGAGAGGCATATAGCAACAAGTCACAAAGATGGTAAGAGCAACGTTGATTCTCCAACCCCCGAAAAAATTCCTCAATGAACTGAAAACTCTGAATTTTGAAAGTAAATTACTATCATATAAAGAAATAAAATAAATAATCCTCTTCATCAGGGTTTCAAGATCTGACTCCAGAATTTTTAGCAGGCTATACTGAATCCTAGCACAGGAAAATCAGATGGACTAGTGGTGAGTAAGTTCCAGGGAAACAGCAGTAATTCCTCCACTTGTAAAAGGACATACACTCACCTGTCAAGGTGAATGTAAACTGCATTCTGGAGAAATTCGGAAGCTCCCAGGCTCTGCTTCTGGATGGCAAGTACACGGACAGCTTCGAAGCATGCTTCTAACTGAGTCACCGGCATTCTTACACTGAAGGGGGAAACGGAGGCCCTCAGTCATGAGCTGAGATGTTCCTGTCGTGTCTCACAGCCCATGCCTCGGGGACTCAGTGCCCTGCAGCAACCCGGCCCCAGGCGAGGACCCGCAGCATGGCCCACCCAAGCATGAGGTGCACTGTGCTTGAGAAAGCCCATCCCCAATGGGGGCAAGAGGTGCTGGTGGGGTTGTGTGAACCTATAAATGCTCACAAAAATACACCTACGTACAATGAAGTGATACAATTAAGAGTAGCAGGCTATTTAACAAAATTTCAATTGTCAGTGGATATTTTACCATTCCTTTCCACTTGTCCCCTGCACTCTGAGACAGGCTTAGGCTCTCTCACACCTGCAGCTCTGATGCAATCTTTGTGAAGTCATTTTGCTTTGCTGCAAGTGTCTTCGCTCCCCGTGTTGCTGTGACTGTCGTCTCTTAACAGAGTCAGATGTCTTCCTGGATCTCTCCCTGAGTTCCTTGCTCCTGCTTCTCAGATCCTAAGATAAAGGGCAAGTGAAGACACATGACTATAAAAGGCACTGTGGACTTGACTAAAGCCTTCAGTGACCCCTAGGTGAGTGCTGCCCACCCCTTACCTTCGATTCTCAAGGTTCTGCACAGGGTGACATCCAGACAGGACAGCGTCCTGGGCCAATTAAATGCTGTGTGGCTTGGGCACACGGACAGGTGCAGGAGCTGGTTCCAGAGCCGGGCACCTCCCCACCACTTCGTCTCTTCGTCTCTCTCCCGAAGCCCCGCTTCCAAGCCCCCAGGCTCCCTAATCTTCTGTCCTTCTCTTCTACTTTACTCCAAGCACTTTTCCTCTTCCTTTATTCCCTACTTATCCCCAGCTGGAGTGATTTTTCAATCACAGTATCTGAAAAAATTTCCTGCAGCTGAAAAAGAGGTCTCCAGAGGTCAATGCCCATCTGCTGGTTCTTAAAGAGAGCCCCAGGTTAGGGAGATCCTCACCAACACTCACAGGTCATCAGACATGTTGCAGGGCCTACCACCCCCAACAAGAGTTTGCTGTGACCCCAAGGCATGCACAGCATCCTTGCTCACAAAAATGTAGTTGGCTCATTTATCCATTATTGAGAAGAAAAATTAAAAATTTTTCATGTTCCTTACTAAAATTATTTATGAGGTGGAAAAAGGAATTGTAATAGAAAAGAAAAAAATTTGACTTCATGTTAGATGTGTTCCTTTGGCTTTAAACCTGTGCCCTGTTTTCTAGGCTCAGACATGCTAGCTCTGCACCTTTTGTAAAAGAAAGTTGCCTTTAGCCTGAAATATCCAGGAGGGCCTATTCTGCGGGCTCTGATCTTTAAGGATGTTAGCTCTTCTACACTTATGTAGAGATGGCAAGTTGCAAAATAGAGAATAACCTGTTTTTTTTTTTTTTTTGGAGGTTTTAAAGGGTCACCGTGATTTGACCCACATGGACAGCTGCAAGAACAAAGGATTCCAAGGAAATCAATTCATACAGCAAGAAGTTTGCAACAACCAACCACACCCCCGCCCCTTTTTAGTAAAAAAGGAGACTGAATTCTGACTTGGGGAAGAGGGTTCTCCAGGATATCAGTATGCCATCTTCTGGGTCTGCCAGCTTTTCAAATAAAGTCACTATTCCTTGCTCTAACACCTCATCTCCCGATTTACTGGCCTGTCATTAAGGAAGCAGAACTAGCTTTGACGTGGTAACTAAATGGCTTCTTTGGAGGTAGTATGTCTCCACTGTTTCCTCATTTCCACTATGTCACAACCTATAAATTTTATATGCTGTTTAGCAAAACAACCAAAAAACCTAACATAGGGAATTGATTCCATGGAAATAAAATTATTTCTACTCCTTCAAAACTTTTTTCTTTTCTATTTTATTTGTTTTGCTTATTGAAAAGAAAATAAAAGTCAAATCTATTTATTTCATGTATTTTTGTTATAGCTGCATATTTTAAATACTAAAAAGATATTTAAATTGCAATAAAAAATTGTTCATATATTAGTGTAAAGATATATAAACAATCAATGTGGATTAGGAAAGGTATGGATATTTATTAAAATCCACTGCACATCCAGTCTTTTACAAGCATATCCTGGAATAAAAGCTCTATGATCCAGGGGTCCACCACCCACATTCTCACTGCCGAGTTCCTTAGTAATCAACTACCAAGACACCAACATAGAACCACATGATCAGTATTTTAGGTATAAATGAGGGGATTAGCTCATTCAATTCTATAAAAAAAAACCTTAAAATATTTACTGAACTTACTTACAGACAAAGAAAATTGGACACAAAGAAGTACAGTTTCTTCCCCAAGGTCACAAAGCTAATAACTGGTAAACGCAAGATTTGAACTCATCTGCCTGATTCTAAATACTAGGTGGAAATCCCATTTGACTGTGGAGGGTCCAGCAGCACAGCCTATCACCATATCTTTGTTCAGATCTAGCCTTAGACAGCCTGAGACAGCACCCCATTCCTATGGAACTCAAGGGCAAGTGATATCAATAAGGATTTTATATTCAGTAGTTTCTTAGGCCTCATGTATATAAAGTGTCAGCAGGTCAGCAGAAAAACTCTGGGAAATATGAGTGGATCCAGAGCTTTTTGCTGATTAGAAACTCAGTCTACCAGGACAGAGTGGCCTTCCCATGAGAGGCCACAAGGACATAAACTAAAGGCAGGTGAGCAATGAAAACTAGCAAGACCCTGGAACTCAAGCAAGAAGGACCCCTGCCATCCCCTGCCCAGTTGCCTCTTTGCCCACATGGACACGATGGCAGAAGACCCAGGTTCTTGTCCAAGTTACACCATCATGGATTCTCATCCATAAAAAGTTACGGCTCTATGCTCTTAAGTACTTTCCAACTCAAATATGATGAAACCAATATCTCAGCAGAATGTCTATATTTCCACTTCCTCTCTTCTATTAGGAGAATATTTCTATGGCAACAAAGCAGAAATCCAATTAAAAACACCATGCAAGAAGCCGGGAGAAAGTCTGCATAAGAGACTTTGTTCTCACGCTCAGTGAATGGAAACACAGAAAAACTGTTCCTTCTCCCTCAGCAAGTGGGAGGTAGCCTGATTGTGTGTGTGTGTGCGTGTGTGTGTGCGTGTGTGTGTAAATCAAATACAATGAATTCTGGGATATTTACAGATTTTTTTATCTTACTGTCATTTCATGAGGATGAGACAACCTTTAAAGTAATTTGAATCTAGTGTTCTGAGAGAGTCTCAGGCTTTTATGGTGGAGAAGGGGAAAGGGGAAAGGAAAGGAAGAAAGAAGTAAATGAAGCAAAGGAGTACGAATACTGCTAGGGAAAGGCAAGACGTTAATTTTGTTCCTAATTACATCACACACAAATTATGGACTGTCTTTCCCCCATGTCTTGTCAAGCACTGAGTTGCAGAAGAAAGGTGACAGCCCATTTCTTACTGAGCTTGTGTTTTTACGTGGCATCTTATAGACACAAATCATTTAACTTGATCAAACACTCTAGCAGCAGGCCGTAATTCTCCTGTTTTGAGAGACAAGAAAACAGGAGTTCAAAGAGGATGTATAACTTGACAAAAGTCAGAGGACCAGTAAACAAGAGAGGATGAATTCAAACTCAGATCTGAATGCAGAGTCTGCTCTTCCCACTCCCAGGGCTGGAAAATCCTTAACACACAGGCTCCCCAGCTCCCCTGCGGTGTTCCTGTCACCAAGGATTTCCCATAGCGATGGTCTCCAGTTCTCACAGACACAGCGCTCCTTGCAGCCAATGGCCTCCATCGGACCTTGATCATCTACCTGCCACGCCCAACATGCTTCACCATAAAGGCAGGAAAGCTGGCTTTCAAGTGCATACAAAGCCATCCCCAGTCTAACCTGGGCTCTTCTGCAGCTTCTCCAGCCTAAAGGCAGCCATGAAAGTGCTCAGAGTTTGTACATGAGCCACACTACCTCTCTCCATCTGTCTCCCCAAATATACTACTTAGCTATGACCATTTTGAGAATCTTGGAAACAAATTTTTAAAAACAGAAAAGAAAGGATTCTGGAACAAGTACTTTATACTTACAATTTTAAGTGACAATTTACAAAGTGAGTATTTACAAACCGAATCTGCCTTCCTAGGTGTCAGTTTTAACAGTTACAAAAGATAATAGCAAAAAATTCTCACTTACAGAATTAACAAAGACATCAACAATAATCTGGAATAAACTCAAAATTAAAGCCCATGTTCTACATGGAGAAAACTACTGGACTCTACTGAGGAGTAAAGTAAGACGTGTGAATGTAGAGACATCAACATACTGCATGGAGGAAAGCAGTTTTGTAAAGATGTAAGTTCTCCTAAAGATAATTCAAAACTTACTAAAAAATCCCGTGAAAATACTTATCTGTTTTTTTTTAACTTGAACAATGTATTTTAGAATTCTTCAGGAATAATAAAGTCATAATACAAGCCAAGAAAATTTGGGATGGAAGAAAAGAATCAAAAAAAATCACACTTTCAGTTATTAAATAAATTTTTACAATATGTAAGATATAGCACTGGAGTAAGAAAGTAAAATTGACAGAAATAAACCATGAGCTCAAAAAGAGACTCTAGTGTGCATAAGTATATTGTACAGGTGGGATTTCAAATCAAAGAGCAAAGTATGAATTCAATAATTGTCCTGGGACAATCAGAGAATCACCTGGAAAGAACAAATTCTATTCCTGTGCTAATGACCACAAGAAAAATTACAGATAGTGATGTAAATATTAAAATACTAATAACAACAAATGCAACTCTTTGCTCATATTAATTCAACTTCTCCTCACTATAACAAGTAGTATTATCATCTCCATCTTAGAGATTAAAAAACTTACAGAAGTGACTTATATCATTATAAGAAAGTGTTTCTAAGAATAATACCAAAGATAAAACCCAAAAGGAAGACATTTACAATCTTAAAAATATTTTGGGCCACAACAAAAATAAAAAACCTACTGAACAAAATGAAAGGCAAGAAATGACAAGAAAAAGCTCTGTGATACATGTTGATGAAGACAAGGGGTTAATGTTCATAACTTACAAAGAGCTGTCACAAAGCAACAAGAAGCTCCCTCACTTAAATGTGTGCAAAGGACAAAAGGGATCATTCACTTTTAAAAAGTCAGATGGCTAATGAGTGAAAAATGCTCAATAACTCACTGGTCATCAAATACAAACTAAAACAATGAAAAAGCACTTTTGCTCATCATATTGGCAAATATTTGTAAAAGATATTCTAGCTAGTGTCCATCTGTGAGAGAACAAACTGTGAGCGACATTTTGGAGGACGACATGTCAATGGATATGTAAACTCTGAAAAACGTGTGTACACACAGACTCAACTCAACTTCTAGGAATCATTTCATTTAGAAAAAAAATCAGTTCAAAAGATGTACTCATCAGAGCATTTATACAGCACTGTTTACAATGGTGGGATGAAAAGCTGAAGTGAAATCATATCCAGTGATAGAGAATTGGTTACATAAGTTATTCTACAGCTTTTCATTCCCCACTGGAGAAGCAATTTCTAGAGTCACTTGAAAGGAGCCTGTGATGAATGTAAATGTCACATCCAGGGACTAAATTTCCAGAAGCCTTAACTAAAGGAATACTCATACAAGATCACAGGTATGTTTATACAAGAGGGATGCCAGTCAAACATCCTTTCTGAAAGTGGAAAATGGAGAAAACTTAAGGGTCCAACATCAAGAAAATGATGCGGTAAATCACGGCGAGACGTGGGCTCTGAAGGGGCTGGCGATTTGGCATGCTCCAGGGCCTTGTCCACATCACTCTCCCACCAAAGGTGTCCTTGCACAAGAGACCACACCTGCACATCAGGAGACCCCTCCACTCTATCTGAAAGGACCGGGTGAGTCTGGAGTGGGAGGACGTCTATGATATACCCGTGAGTGAATAAAGCGAGCTGCAGAACACATATAGTATGGTCTTATTTTTCAATAAAGCATATATACACACACATATACACAGATTTCTCATATACGTGTATGTATGTAGGTATGTATGTACTTATGGGTATATATATATGTCATAGGCATAAAGGTCATGAAATATATACACCACATTGTCAACAGCTGTTACACTCAGGAAATAAGGGGAAGGGAGTTAGGGGCCTTTCGGTACAACCACAGTTCTCTTTTAAGTATTTCAGTTAAGTATACTTGAATTTAAAAGTTTAAGTCCGAAGTAAAATGGACGAAGCCTCCACAAGACAGAATGCTATACTGGTCATTAAAAATCATGCCAGGGGAGATAGAATATTGCAGAAAAACATGTAATAAGCCGAATGGAAAATGGAGGTCTCCACACAGTAAACAGGCACAGAGTGATCGCTGGTTTTTATGACAAAGGTGATACACACTGACGAAAAGAACAGAAAATAGAAGTTAAAGTGTTAATTACTGTCTCTGAGTAGTGGGACAAGGATAACCTCTTTTGCCCCTTTTTTCAGACTTATTATATTAAATACACAATATTTTTCATCTGAAAAAAGCATTTTTAGATGTCTAGTACCATGCATTGGAGAAAATACATGAGTACTTACAGAAACAAATAACTAGGAGACACCGCAGCAGCGTCACACAATGTAGAATGGGCGATCCTGAATAACAACGCACAGTTAGATAAGGACCCACAAAGTGAGAGCACCTGCTGAAACAGGGCATGGCCCCCTTCTATTTGTCAGTTGTATCTTCAGGGCTGAGGCAGTTCTGAGCACGGCCAGTGTCAGTGCTGGTGTCCGGATGGATGCCACTGGAGGTGAGGGCATCTGCAAGCCGAGAGGAAGAACAGAAATCATCCTCTGCCTTTTCTGTCTTGTTTCTTTGTTACTGTAAAAGAGAGGCATAAATAAGATAAACTAAATCTTCCCTGCTGAAATTTAAGTAATGAAACCTTTTTTTAAAGTCTTCACAGCATATATTCTGCCTATAACTGTCTTTACAACAAAGCATCATATTTATTAAATGTTAATTAACTGAATTAACTCCCTGTTGAAACCTATTAAAGAACATGAAATGCACTACGTGAAAGCACCACGCCTGCAGTGACTACCTCAGCTGTCTTGACGGCAGTGCAGTCAGCCCCCACCATCCCGTGGCCCTGAGCTCCTGATGCTGCTAAGAGAGCACGCTGCCGCCTCAGATGGAGAGGAACTGTGAAAGCATTTTCTGAAGTCAACAGCACTGACAAAACATAACTGACAAATCCCAGGCTTCTTGGAGGATGTCATTTTCGGTTTCTGGCCAACACCCGTCATTGAGCAGAACCACCCCATTCCAAGCCATGGGACACACGTGGGAAGCAGTTTTGGAGAAATTTCCATGTATAGAATGTAACCAATGATACATAGAATTCTGAAAAAGGAAAAGATGAAATACTCTGATTTTGGAAGACACTCAAAATATTCTCCTAACCCTTAGTAGCTGGAAAGGCTGGGCTTCTCCTCATCCACTTATTTATTTCACAGCCAGTGAGCATCTCCCACAAACCCTGTTTCCCTGTGTCTGCTGGGAGCCTCAGGCACACTCTTGCTGTCGATCTTATAAGTCACAGGACAGACACGTGTCTCTCACGCCTGCCACCCTCACACAGGCTCGCCTCCTAGCCTCACTGTCTGAACTTGGCCCCATTTTCTCACCTGTTTATTTGGTATCTGTTCTTCTGTAAGCTGCCTGAAATACTTTTTGGAACAAGTCAGAAGAATGAGTGCATAGAGAAATGGACAGTTGGACAGGTGAGAGGTGGGCAGACAGACTCCAAGAAAAGGGGAACAAAGAAAATTTCCTGTGCAGAACCCTCTTCTAGTCAGGGAAGAAAACCGCCACGGAGACGTGTGAAGATGCAGGTGGCTTAGGGCTGTTTCCTGGATTCCATGAAATGTCCCACCAAGAGAGAGGGTAGAACTATAAATAATAAAAGAAAAAAGCATGCATGCTTGAAAAATATATCTATAATATGTACTTTCTAAAGAATAGATTCAAATCAGCAGGGCCCAATTACACAATCCTTGGGTATTTACAGAAGT
Source organism: Camelus bactrianus (assembly GCF_048773025.1). Lineage (NCBI taxonomy): Eukaryota > Metazoa > Chordata > Mammalia > Artiodactyla > Camelidae > Camelus > Camelus bactrianus. The sequence continues at coordinate 46,052,872 of NC_133558.1, read as the reverse complement.
GAGAATCCCATCTCTAAACCAAAAGGCATCCCTTAGAAGCACTGAGAGTCTTCACGGGGCGGTCATAAAGCCGTCACCGCAAAAGCTATGCTCTCCTGCACTTACGAGGAACGAGCAGCTCTGCTAGGGCTGCCCACGTGCGTCAATTACACCCCCCAGTACCTCTACGGGGGGGACGCCTAGCGAGCCCCATCTCTGCAGGACAGAAAACTAGTCCGAGAGACGCGAAGGCGGCCTACCAGTTCTCCATCTCACAGGACTGGTCATTCCAGAGCAGGACTCGAACTCGGTCCCACGTTTGTAATCACGGTTCTACTGTGATTTGTGTGCTTATTTTGTGTATAATACATTTGTTTCTGGCATGAAAGGACATTTAATAAATGATCGGTGGTCTTGTCTATCTCATTAGCTCACAATCTTTATATTTTTGAATTGTACTCTTTTCCCCTGGAGAAAGGAACGGAAAGAGCAGTGGTCAGAATGAGCTGGGGCTCCATTCTTCATCTGTTACTTCATCTCATCCAAGTCCCCAACCAGGGAGAAGGATCAAATGTCCTCCTCATCTTTAAAAGAGATGTCTCCAGTGATGGTGACTTACTCAATTCCAAAACCAAGTCTGGGGGAAGGGCACATGCAGCAACCAGGGCATTATCATGTGTAGGAAGGTGAAAAGAGCTCAGGGGGTCAGCCTGATTTAATTTCAATAGATAAAAAATACCACACACTAAAAACACTAGCATGCAATGGATTGGTTCTTTCTTGACATTTAGCAAGTTTCCACAGCCCACATGTAACATTATCGTGAACTAGTGAAAGGATGAGTCCACAGATAGGGAAAATCAATGCCACAGGCAGGCTGAAACCCAGGCTGGAGGAAAGGAAGAGAAAGGGCATAGTTAAGAAAAGGGGAAAGTCTGGGAAAAAGATATCATCACAAGGACTCTCAAGCATCATTCAGCAATCATAAAATCATTCATTCAAGAAAGAGTTACTTAGGTCCTATTTTGTGCAAGATTTTACAGAGGGCAAAGAAAGACCGCAGCGTCCATTGTAGCAGCAAGTGGTGGGGCTATAATACAGTTCTGATTCCGGTATCTTGCACAATTTTACTCAGTATAAAGGGAAAAAATAAAGTAAAATAATACTATGTAAACTATACACATTGTTGAAAAAAAATTAAAAAAGACCTAAATACCTGGACAGACACACCACGCACATTCCTGGATCAGATGACAGCGCTCTTGGAATGTCAGAGCTCCACAGAGCGATCCATATATTCAACGTGGTCTCGATCACAATCCCAGTGGGCTCCTCTGCAGTAACTGACTAGCTGCTGCTACAATTCATTTGGGAATTCGAGGGTCTCGGTAACCAAAACGTACTTGAAAAAGAAGAACAACGTGAGAGGACTTGTAATTCTCAATTTCAAACCTTACAACTGTATCTCCAGGTGAGATTAGAGGCCATTTTAAGTTATTACTGTGTTTATCCTTATTTTCTAAATTCTCTACAAAGAATATACCTGTTAGAATAAGAAAATAAAAAGTAAGGTTTTTTAAAACATGCACACTGATTCATTCATTGGGAAAAAATTATTTTAACTATAAAGAGATAAACAAATATCTAGTGAAAAATGACTACTTAAAAACAAGGGTGCATTTACATTTTTCATATATTGAAAACTGAAAAGCACAAACACATCAAGTTTCTAGGGAGACCTGTGAAACATATTAGTAGTTATTTTCAAAAATTCTAATTGAACAATGAAAACTCAAGAAAGGGAAAATCGTGATTGACAGCCAACTGCAAACACATGGAGAGCAAAGGCCTAGAAATGCCAGTTCCTTTAAATCTGCTACTAACTCAATAGGAGAGTAAATTCCTCCCTGTGGGGACAGTGGAATCCCATGCATAAGACAGGATACACAATACAAACTGCAGTAGTATTGGGAGTGAATTTCTTAGAAGAATTCTAAAGTTACAACATTGCTGAAAAACTATAAAAACACTGACAGACAGATTAAAACACACAGTCATATATATTATATAGAAACATATGAAGTCTGCTCCCATGTTACATAGAAATACAAACATATTTTTTCATTTATGGGCACTGAATATTTTATCCCAGGTAGAATATTTCAACTAAAACAAAAAATCAACAATACACACCTCTTGTCAAATCTACTTGATAAGTTACTCTGCTATGTAACCATAATGTGTCTAAGATAGATCTAAAATTAGTGAAAAAGATCTTTGTATGGTTTCTTGAATTCTTCTCAAAATTCCAAGCTTAATTTTAAAATAGATCTGAGCAGTATTTCTATATTATCTTTTCCCTCGTGAAATGAACAACATAGTCTGTTGTCAAAATTCTGTCCTTACAATGATTCACGAGCACCGTATCCTCACAAAACTGCTGGGCAGCAAGGCACTATCCAGACACTGTGACCAAACAAATGAAACACAAGGAAGACAGTGACCCTATTCTGGAGGGCTTATAATCTGTGTCAACACCGGGTTTTTATTTGATTGGTTTGATTGGGTAGCAAGATGAAATCAATCAAGTAATTTCTTCTTTGAGCATTCTGTAAGTCATGACTCTTTTCAGTGTCATGAGCAGGAAAGAGTTAAGCATGACTTAATTAGGTCAAATAGCAACAATCATCACCGGAGAGTGAGTAATAAAGAAGTTTACTGATAGCAATACTTCTGCCTACATGAGACCTAAAATAAATCTACATTGATATCTGTAAGGAAAATGAGAAGATGAGGTCCCCAAAGAGAAAACAAACTAACAAGAAATCAAAAACGGAAACACTTTTTCATTAACGATTCCAGGTAGGAATGGATCATGATGGTGAAAAGCACAGATGTTGGGGACAAACATGAGGGTCTGAACTCCCACAGTACTGGGTAGCTGTGACACTGATATGTCAGTGAAATTTTCTGCATCCCAGTCTCCTATCCATAGACTGGGGACAACAACAGCACCCGTCTCCTAGAACGGTCCTACGAATTAAGTTATTTTATATATAAAATTTTAAATAAAATACCTCAGATATTAAATAATCCCCAAAAGCACAAGGAACAAAGAAAACAGAGATAAATTGGAGTTCATCAAAATTTAAAACTTTGCTTCAAAGGGCACCATCCTGAAAGTGAAAAACCAATACACAGGAGAAAATTTTTTCAAATCATTTATCTGATTAGGAATTTGTATCTCCAAATGAAAAAAAAAAACAAAAAACCCTACAACTCAACAATAAAAAGGCAACTCAATTAAAAGGTGAATAAAGGATCTGAAAAGGTATTTTTCAAGGACAATATACAAATGGCCAATAAGCACAATGAAACGATGTTCAATATCATTAGCTCTAAGGGAAATCAAATCAAAACCACTAGAAGAAACCGCTTCACACCCACAACAATAGGTTATAATAAAAAAAAAGTAACAAGCACTAATGAGGACACAGAGGAAGCGGAGCTCGCAGCAGTTGCTGGTGAGGACGTAACACAGCATGGCCACTTTGGTAAACAGCCTGGCAGGTCCTCAGGAAGTTGAACATTTGGTTTCTGAATGACCCAGCAATTCTGCTGTCTGGGCACACACGTAAGAGAACTGAAAACAAATGTCCACATAAAAATTCCTAAAGGAATGTTCACGGCGAAACTACTCATTACAGCCAAAAAGCAGAAACAACACAAATGCCTATCACCTGATGAATGGGTAAACAGTGGGGCCCAGCCATACAGTGGAATATTATTCAGCAATAGCAAAGTATAGAGTACTGACCCAGGCCACAACGTGGGCAAATATTGAAAACGTTACTCAGTGTGAAAGAAGTCAGTCACAATAGACGGTTCCACTTACATGAAGTGACTCGATTTAAATGAAATATCCAGTACAGGCAAATCCACAGAGAGAGAAGAGTGGCTCATTGGGGCTGGGGGAGGATGGGGAAGATGGGAATATCTGCTTATGCATACGGGGCTTCCTGTTGGGGGGAAGAAAATGTTCTAAGATTGAATGGGATGCACAATTCTGGGCATAGAGTAAAAACCGCTGTACATTTTAATGGGTGAATTGTATTAAAATTGTTAAGAAAAAAAGCACCTCGGGCCAGTACCTTCCCATAGTAAATGCAAATTGCTAAATTTTATTACAGGAAGAAGAAACTGCCCTCAGCATGAAAACAGGAGATCAGCAAATGTGAGTTAACCGAAATTGGACAAGAGCATTTCACTTGAAACAGTTGCTGAGTGTACACGAAATATTCAGAAATAGGAAAATTAGTTTCACATCATGAAGAAGCATTCTGCTTCAAATGCAGATCAAGGATTCGGCAAGCCCAGCTGCTAGAAATGACCAGAGAAGAAACCTGGTCTGTAAAACAAGCACCAGAGCCAGCAAGGAAGTGGTGATGAGGAAAGCAGGCGGCCGAAAATCTGGAACAGTTTGCTACAAATAATTTCTCCACTGAAAATTCAAAAATAAAATGAAAATGATGTAATGCTCTGTTGACCTCACGTGAATGGGCTTCCTTCGGTTCTCGACTGTTCTGTAACCCCGATTGAGAGACTCAGGAGAATCAGCATGGCTCCTGGGAGTCCCCAAATGACTGCCCACCAGCACGCTGACCACCATCACATCTGCCAGGGTGGAATTGCAGAGAAGAGACCAACTTCTGAAAGGAAATGTTGACAAGGGAAGAAAAGGCTGCAGTCAGTCCTGGGACAGAGGCCCTCTGAGCAGAGGCCAGAAGGCTTCAGGTGAACTGCAGTGGCCCTGGGGCAGGAAGGGACCACGGGGGAGCATATCTCAATTCTCTCCTCTCTCTCCCTCGGGTAGGAGAGATAAAGCCTGCATACTTCTCACCTGGAACTGTGGCATCTGGCTGGCAGAAGTCTTACCAGCACGGAATGATTATTCAAGACTCTGTGTAAAAAGTCAAGAAATCGAGAGGGAGTAGGGAGCCAACTCCACGAGCCTCTCAAATGCTCCCATATTTATTGTGTATAATCAAAGGAAAAATTCATCAACAGTTGTGAGATAGTAAGGAGGAACTTCGGGAAACAAGGGATGAGGCAGAGAATGTAAAATCCACAATGACTACAAAGGATTAGTGTATCTTTAGGGAAGTCATGGGGTGAGGGGCACAAGATACATTTTTAGATATGTGAATTACAAAGCAGACCACCAGACCAGCCAGGTCCTTGTTTTGGGGATAATAGACTATCTAACAGCACACAAGCCCAGCGTTTATTGCTGAGGGCCACAGTCCTTGCTTTGCAACCAGCAGAGTGCTATCTAAAATGTCAAATATGCAAGCAAAGCATTGTCTCTGCTTTTTAAGGCAAGGAGACTGGTGTGAGGCTTCACAGGCACTTGCTTGCAAAGCAGTTTCTAAGCATATTTTTTTCTTATCAAAGTTCACAGGCGGCTGGGGTGTGTTACAGTTTGTTAAACCAATCATGGGCTTTCACATGGAACCATTATGGAGGACACCCTAGGATGACAAATCCTGCCTCTGGGTCTTTTCCTGCCATCTTCAGCCACTCTAGCAGGGTCTAGGCACATCCGTGAATAACGATCCTACAGAACCACCCACACTCTTAAATCCTGGTGCTTGAAACTTAATTTTAGCTCTACACAACTTACCGTTGAAAAGTTTCAGAAATAAAAGATATGATATCCCTTTTATATCTCATCATATTACTGATTTTTCTGATTGCTCTAAGCTGCTTCTACTTGGTAAAGCACATAATTCTACAGGTGAACTCAGTAATTTCCATTGGGCATATCTATCCATTTTGGGCTCGCTAACTTCTATTGGTCAAATATCGATACACTTAATTGATTTATTTGTTTATCAATTTCAGCCGGGAGGAGAGGGAGTGTCACTCTTTTCCTCAGCCCACCCTCAACACTTTTCTCATCAACTCAGGACTCCTGAAAACAAAACAATGTATTTGTTTCCCATCTACTCTTTCCACAAACACAACAGGAAACATCAGCCTGGAGAAAGAATTCAACACAAATTTTAAAACAAAAATCGACAAACCTGAAGCAACTCCATCTCCGAATCATGATACACAATGAATTGAGAGTAAGTGTGTCAGGCACAAAGCATGCGTGAGCCTGACCACCTCATTTCTATTCTTCAAAGGAAGGAAGGTTTTTGTATTTTTTATCATTCTTTGTCATTGTTTCTGATTATGCCAAAAAATAATTTATGAAATAATTATGCACTGCAATAACAGATTTTTATTGTATCAATTATAGAAGGCATTCAGAGGGGATAGGAAAACCCAGCTCTGTAAAAAATGCAAAATTTCTTCCCCTGTTAAGAACACATATACCAAATGCAACAGAGAATTCAAATTCTTGTGGAGAGGAGCAAAAGCCACAGAAAAAAAGCAAAGTCATTACAATAAGTCAATTCAAAATTCACTGGACAAACATGCTCAATGCATTCAAAGAATTTTAAAGGCACACTGCAAACCATTCACTTAATGGTCTACAGGCTAGAGGAAGCATTTCCCTCTTTAACAGACAACAGTATTCAATAGGGTGCCCCAAAAAACAAGGACCAAAGAACAATCAAGTTTTTAACGGTTCTCATAAATCAGCATGTTCTAAACATCAAAATCCAGAAATTTTAAACATTCATTCAAACCACAATGAAACAAGCATTTCAAAAAAAAAAAAAAAAAAAACCAAAGAAACTAAGCACAAAGATCATGTACATAGATAAATGAGCATGTCTTGTACCGCTGGAAGAAAGAACAGGCTATAGCCTTTTACTTGAAAAATAAAACTACTTTTAAAGATAACTGCTAAAACACATTTCATCATTCATGTTGCCTTCAAAAATCTGAGGCACTTGTATCTGATCAGAAAAGCAATTCTCAGTAATAGTATGTTACAATTCAGCGCCAGTTTGCTTTAGAAAAAAAAAGAAAAGCTACTGTTCCTCAAATCCTGCACAGAGTGTGAAGTGCCTCCCGGCCTCTTTCTCCTCCCGTTTTCTAAGCTCATGCTCCCCAACCCTTCTGAAACAAGTATGACAACCTCTTATTCCCAGTATGCCAAATGACAAAAGAATATCAATTTATTTGAGTAAATATATGGCTACACCTTGAACTGGAGGAGGAAGGTATCAGAGGGCTACATGGAACTTATTTCTACCTTCCTGAAATCACACACACAAACGTTCACACAGACACAGACACATACCCCCTGGATTACTGGACACTTCACAAGCTTAGGAATTCCAACTTCTAGAAGATAACTTTGTAGTTAGTTTAAAATACAATTCTGTCAGCTTTTGAAAGCCTTGATCATCTGCTAAACCAGCCAAATATCAAAGAGACCCAATAAGCCTTCTCTGTAGAATGTAATTTCCATTGATGGCAAAACAGACCCTAAGAAGTACTGGATCAAAGAATCGTGTTTATCACTACCTATGATCGTTTTTAAGCACATTAAGATTCAGAAATGTATGTCTCAACAACATTTATTCATATTGAAATAGCATAAGTGTTCAATTGTCTATACAGAGACTAGGTCCCATGATGGTGTTTAAGATCTATTATGTGTATTGCAATAATTATTTTCAAGTGCAGACAAGGAGGGTGTGTATTACTCAGTTGTACAGCACCTACTTAGCATGCACAATGTCCTGGCTTCAATCCCCAGTACCTCCAAAAAAATAAATAAAAATAAGTGCATATTTAAAAATAAGAATAAAGTTATAAAAAAATACAGACTAAAAACCACTGCAATCTAGCTGCTACAATTATACTAAAAAAACATGGGTTTCTATCAAACACTGACTATATGCCAATCACAGAGACAATCACAAATCACACCTGACAAACATCACGTGTGATTTTCAGCAAACCTACTAAGTAGACACGGATGAGCAACCCGGCACTGCAGATGAGGAGACGGATCTTGGAGGAGCCGTGGCCACTGACCATCCTGCTCCCCGCGACACCATGTCAGCCCAGGGCAAGCGCTGACAGAGCTGCTTTGAGGGGACACCCAGCTGCATGGAGCCTTGGGGCACTGGGGAGTCCCAGAAAACACTAAAAATTGTTCAGTGAAAAACCAGCTCAAATATATTACATTGTGCCACATCCTTTAAACAGGGAACATGACTGAGACTTTTTGATGCCTCCGTGTCCTTTCCGCCATCATCAATTATTTGCCCTCTCAGCACGACCAGTGATGAACTGGACCCCATATGAAGTGCACTCAGATGGCAGAGTTTTAAAGCTGTTTTATGAAGTTTGTAAGACTCTGTCTATGCCTCACACAGGCGGTCATCCATCACTTCTCACCGGTGTGGACGTACCACCTGAAATCACTCCTTTCTCCTTTTTAAAATCCCTTCATCTAATCCAGACTTTTCAACAGCAAAGCAGCAGCTCAACCACAGACAGTGGACAGCTTCTCACCAAATGGATTTGAACAGCCCATCGGACTACCTGGAAGCCCTTTTCTTCTATTAAACCCACTTCCGGGTACTTCATCATTTTCTGATTGGTGGACTTGGCCACCGACTGGCCAATTCATAGAGCTCCCAGCCTCACATCCAGGGGTGGGAGAGGACCCTGCTGTTTGGAGAAATCAGTGAGGAAGGCGGACATCCTCCAGCCAGGTCTGCACGGGTAGAAGTGCGACAGTGTGCTCAGAAATTATACCGTTAGCATCCCTGGGCTCCCATGGACTGGTTTCACATTAACCAAACTCATGACACACTGATGCAAGAAAACCAGAAACTTATTAATGTAACAGAAGAAGTGAAACTATAAACCAGACTGAAATATCAGAGTTCAACCAAGAGTACATTTTCTCCTCCACAGCCCAATCACGGGCAGGCAGTCACATGGCAAGCATGGACAGAAGCAGAGCAGGAAGGGTTTCTAGATTAACTCAATGGACTAAATTTCTGTTATACGAACAGATCTACTGCCTAGAAAATAATTAACGCTAATCACAGTGCACACTTCGTGGACAGTGGCTGAGACATGACAGTGAGCACCTGTGTAACTCTCCTTCCCCTGTCCTTTCTGGGCTAACTGATGCAAAGTGGTACAAAGATTCAGGGATGCAGATACCTCTAAACACCCAAAGCCCATCTCTGGGAGCCTCAAAACCAGACAGCCAGGGTTTAAATACCAGCTCTGCCACTTACTAGCTCTGTGACCTGGGACAACTTACTTACCCTCTGTGTGCCTCAATTTCCACACTGTAACCTGGGATAACAATCAAACCTTACTTACTTGCTTGTTGAGAAGATTGAAGGATTCATTTTTGTAAAACTCTCAGAAAAGAATGTAGCATATTTTTGGTGTTCAACAAATGTCAACTTAATATAAAAGTGATTTACAAGTCTCCCTTCTAATAATATTATGTGTTTCCTGGCTAGTATGAGTCCCAAAGAAAATCCTTATTTCTCCTTTTATAAACTCTTGAGGAGCACCCTCCCATTCCATCCCACCACCTGTTTAAACTAGGGAGGGAATTCCTCCTCCCCACTCCTCTGGGCCATGGAGAGTGCTTCTCCCTTCATACCGCTGGCCGCTGGATCACAGCTATCCCTCGTCACACTAACAGGGTGAGGTGTGAGTCCGGGGAGACAAGCAGGGAATGTGAAACCCTACCTTTCCCTCCAGTGTTGGTCACCATTGGGAAGCACCTGGGATGCTCAGCTCCATGTCAGGACAGCCCTGTGCATGAAGGGGCAGGTCCTCTCAAGGGAAGGCTCGCTGTGGCCCAGAGCTACCTGGGACAGAGTGAGCCTCTAATTCTGGGACACAGTATCATGACACACATTTTCCCACAGCCCTGAAGTTCATGGAGAACGTGGCTTCATCAGTAACAAAGAAGACATTTATCGCCTGCCTACTCTTTTGTGTCATCTCTCAGTTGGCTGCTGGAGACAACATGCATATAAGTATTGGATCCCCTTAGTCCCCAACATATATGAAGTAACAGAAAATTCTGTGGCTTAACGTTGGTTCAGGGTGACTGTGTAACAGTTCTGACTTTGCTGATGCTTAATTATAGGTATAGGAACTATGGAACCTCCTCAAATATCTTTCATCATAAAACCATCTTTTCTTGTTTTCCTGTATCTTAGTAATTGCCAAAGACTATAAAATGATGGCTTCACACCAAACAGCAGCTAAAGATTATGAGCCCTCTTGACATACCCACTGTGGTAAACACTTTACATAATTTCTAATTCTCACAATTCTACAAAGCAGATACCAACGTCCCAATCTCACAGACGAGGGAAAAACTCAGAACGAAATGACTCAGGCTCACGTGGCTCAGTGGCAGCGTGTGCACGCAAATCCAAGTCAAAACACTACACCCCTTCGTATATGTACCAAATCTCCTACCACCAATTAACACACAGCGGCGGGGTCAATACTCAGGGAACTCAGTACACTTTTCAGCTTTAAGGTGCTCCAGAGGCCACTACTAGCTGTTTTATATATTCCCGGCTCACTGGTTTCTAGCACTGGAAGAAAAGTCCTATTTTGCCATTGTTTACACAACAAGTCTGTGATGTTCACAGCGAGATGACAGAATAAAACTAAAATATAAGCAGAACAATTTTTCCAGGTAGACAGACATAATGGACATTGTGCTATTCTGAAGCATCAAGCAAAGAAATCAAAATAAAATAACGTTGTTTAAGCCTTCTTTAACAAACAGGAAAATTAAGATGGTAAGAAATTACAACAGCACCACCTATGGCTAAAAAGACCTTCCAGGTTGCCAGGAAGCATGCGACACAAAAATTGCCTGTAGGATCAGAAACAAGAATCAGATAACTAAAAGCTTCTGTAGCACATACTGCACTTTGCTTCGGGGGAAGCGAGGGTAACTCAGTATTTAATCTGATATTGCTAATACTCCTGAATATAAACAAAAGACACAGGCTCATGGAAACTCATCTTAGAAGAGGAAAGAATCCAGTCCAACCACTTCATTTTACAGGAAGGGAGACTGAGACATGGGATCTGTCCTCCTTGCAATCGGCAGCAAATCAATCCTAGGCCTCATGTCTTGCACTGTAGCAAAAACGAACAGATCTGTACTAGGCCTATATTCATAAAAGCCGCGTCTGTATTTTTCCGAAAGTAGGTTATCTAAGTATCTTGCAACATACTTCTCAAAATCCAGGAAATCATACGTTTGTTGAAATACAAAAACATTTATTTACATAATAAAACAGCATGAGCTTTATTCTCTCTATTAAAAAAGTTACATGTCAAATCAATATTTTGATATTTTAAACCTGTTAAGAGTGCAGGAAAAAAGTTCAAAATTTTCTTTAATCACAAATGGGAGAAGCTTATTCCCTGAAAATGATCAATGTTGATGTCAGAATCCAACGAATTTAAATGTCTGAGTGGATGGTTACACGGCAACATGACATCTGAGTTCTAACAATACACATTCTGTGTAAATAATCTTCAAGGTCGTCTGCTTAAGGCAATTTAACTAGTCCCTGTCTCACTAGAATGATACAGATTTCATTAAAACTTCATATTGCACTAAAAAATAAATGAATCCTTGTTACTTTAAGCCATATTCATATATATCATATATATACATATTAAATATGCATCAGTAATAAGCCACCCTCTTTAGTATTCAGAGTTGGTCCTTCTAAAATATCTGTCATTGTGACAGCACATTTTTACTAAGCACCTCTTGGGTTCTTTGTATACAAGGCTAATAACTCTCACAGTCAGACAAGTTAAACGATATTACTCAAATTTCACAAATGAGGAAATGTACTTAAGCCATGAAAACAACTTATATATACATCATCAGGAAAGAAAAGAATAAAGATTTTCTTAAAATATTCACTGATAATCTTTTCTTCCATATTAAGACTACATAAAACCAATTCAGTCTTTGTAAGTATTTCTGTCAATAAGGGCCACTAGAGAAAAACAAGTAACATCATCAGCATTGTTTGGACTTTCAAAGCACCCTTCTCATTTCACTATAATTATTTTCAATGTTTTGTTTTTAGTGCTTACAGAGCACTAAAATACATAAAAATTAACTTTTTATGCCACTACCTGAGAATTAAACATCTGTGAAAATGTACAATTTTAATTTATGCCACTCTGTCTCACATTCTCACTGGTGTCTCCCCTTTGAAGGCCTCATCAGGCTGAGATCACTAAAATCGGCCATTTATGGAGTCACAGGAGTTCGGGTAACCAGTCAACGGGAGGCTGATTAGAGGAGCAATTAAGAATGCATCCTGTGCAGCCTGGGTTCCAGCACCGAGCTAGCCACCGCCAGCTGCGTGTGATTTGGGACAAGCTGCTCTATCTCTCAATCCCTCAGCTGCAAAAAAGGAGACACTGATACCTACCGTCAAACACCTGCTATGAAATAAAACATGAGGAAAGTATTTTAGCCTTAGGTAGGTGTCCACTCAGAGCGAGTTTGGTCCTTATGATGATGAGGATGTCTGTTAATCAATTGAGCTAGACCAAAAAGGAGAAATCACCTTAAAGGAGAAACATTTTAAGCCAATGAGCATTTCCTTTTGGATGGATTGCAGAATATTCTATTCATTTTTTTAATAAACCAAGTTTTGTCCATTAATAATAGATTTACAGGTTCATGGACAAGTCTCCAGAAAAAGAATTAGAGGCCTCTAACCTCTGAATACTAAGAAAGTAAATTTTAAAAAAAATCAGGGGGGAGATTATACCTCATTTGGGAGAGTATGTGCTTAGCATGCATGAGGCCCTCAGTTCAGTCCCCACTAACTCAATTTAAAAACTTTTTTTTTAAGAAATGGAGAATTAAAGCAAAAAGATGGAGGAATATAGAAATTTTTAGAGACTCATCTCAGATTTAAGATGGGGAAAAAACCATCCATTTCTCAGAGGAAATCTTGAGAACTATGTAAACTGAATCTGAGTTGTCTAGTCTTCTAACATTATTCATGAATTCATATTACCAAGTCTTAAAACTGCCTGATAACCCACAGTTGTGATACTGATCATAACAGCTGCCAACAGGGATCTAGCTCTGGCTAGGAATACTCTGTTCTGACATATCTGCCCCTGAGGCCTCACCAGGCTGAGAGCACTAAATTCAGTCATTCATGAGCATCTCGTGTAAGTCCTCCCTTTGTGCTCCTCACTCTCCCCTCACCAGCCCCTCTGAGGGAAACACTGTTATCATCATCCCCACCCGAAGATAAGGCCACTGAGGCACAGAGACTAAACCTGCTCCAGGTCATATTGGCATTAAAGGACGTCTGTATTTCTGCTGTTTTGCTTTTGACAAAGGAATCTGAGATATCAATTCAAGGGAGACTGTTAAATAATAAACTCTGTCAGGTCTTCACCTCAAAGAGCAGATACTATAAATTCCTGATGTAGGATGAGGCTGCCGCCACAAACTGACTCAGGTTGAAATTAATATCCAAGATGAAGCAGCGGATACACGTAAATATTCACGATTGTCAACTCCGCTCGCGGGTCTGGGCTCTTCACTGCCTGAACAGGGGTGAATACTCCACCCATGTCAGGGAGGGAAGCGCGGCTTTTCCAGGTCTCCCCAAGGCTTCACGGGCTATTTTCCCCCACAGACTGTCCTCAACGATTAAAAAGCTCTCAAGATTTTTACACCATGCAAAACTGAAATACATTTCTGCAGATGGAGCACTTTCTCAGGCTTAATCTTATTTTGCCTACACTCAGCGGGGGGGGGGAAGAAACAAGACTCTGTAAAGTCTCTGATTCTCACCACTCACACTAGTAGAAAGGCCACTGCACAAGATGTCTCTTCAGAGTGCAGGGTGAGAAGAAAATAAAGCCGCCCCCAACCACAGGCACTCCCAGAGAGAGAGCTCAGCAGTTTTCTGCACACTCACGGTTGTGCAGCCCTCATCACCATCTATTTCCAGAACACTTCATCACCCCAAAAGAATCCCCTTGTCACTAGCAGTCACTCCCTAACCCCCCTCCACCTAGCCCTTTGCAACCATCACCTGCTCTCCGCCTCTGCATGTGCCTATTCTGGGCATTTCAGATCACTGAAGTCAACAATATGTGGCAGTGTGTGTCTGCTTCCTTTCACTTAACAGGCTGTTGTCAAGGCTCGTCCATGTTGAAGTGGTATCAGCATCTCTTTTTTTTTTTTTGAAAACGTTAAAGTTTATTAGAGGGTTGTAAGTACTATCAAAAAGAGTAGAGTGGAGCATAAGTGATTGTGTTTCAAAGGGAAAAGGGCGGGTTGAGCAGTCAGAGTGGACTTCCCAGAAGAGGTGGCCTTTTTCATTTTCCTCTTTTTCTTTTTTATTCACTCTCACGTCTGAATAATGTTTCACTAAATGGAGATTCTACATTCTGTTCATCCATTCAGCAGCTATGTATTGACGAGGTCCAGAAGGATGAGTGTAAGAGGCGACTTGCAGGGATGGCATTTAAGCAAAGGGCAAGATGTGCTTTCAAAAAAAAGCCAACAAACAGAGGCACAAGGAAATTCAGTGCGTTTCTGAGCAAAGTGCATGCTTGCTTCGGCAGGACAACCGTGCAAGGCTGGGGCGGATTTTGACAGGAATCACAGCGTGGGAGTCAGCTGAGAAGACTCCCCACTGCAAGCAGCTCAGCCAATTCTCCTCCCTCATCCTGTATTGTTAGAGCCATGTTTCTAGGTTTCTCTTATTTCAAGTAATAGCACTTCAACTACATATCTGATCATCTGCATCAGACCACTTTACCTCCAATGCACAGAAAATTATTCACTAACCGGAGCAGCTCCAGGACATAATGGTGATGGATTAGGGAGCCCTGCAGCATCCCAGCCTGCATGCACAAACCCCACATGTGCCCTGGTGATGTCCGGAAATTTAAACGCATGGAAATATCTCACTGCTGGTACACGACATCTGCCCTCAAATTGCCCCAAACCCATGCTGGCAAATCACTACTCAGCCCTCTCACTACAAAAGAAAAAAAATGATAAGAAGGCAAATTTAGGCTCTTCCACTGAAAACCAGCAACCATCAATGCCAGTATCTGAGCTGGAATGCTCCTGACTTCTAAAACCACTGCGCCGTTATTTTTCAAATGTGGAAGTCATATATGTATTCCCCGTAGATGATATTACAGTAGGATTTTTCTTTTCAAAATTTCCAGTTGCAACATTAGCACAAGAAAGTTTATGTTTCAGCTTTAAAAAAATCAATTATCTTCCACTTTCTTAATTTTGAACCTATTATTATTTTATAAATGGAGCTATGCTGCATAATATAAAAAAACTGTTTGAATTCTGCAAACAAGACCTTTATGACCTATTTCAGAGCAAACTTTAATGATGTTTTGAGAGGTGGGGCCTGGGGTGCTCACTAATAGCTCTTTAAATACTGACAAGGATGTGCTATTAAGTAATGCAAAGGCTCTAACTCCACATTAGCTCAGAAACCAAAGAAACTACACCAAAGCCTTACTTTATCATTTTTAAATTTTGCTATTCTTTGGAATATTAAATTTCTTTAAAGATATGATTTTTTTTTGAGAAAGACAACAGCTGTATTAAATTTCCTCTCACCAAGAAAGCAATCTTTATCAAGAATAAATACCCCATGGAAATCGAAATGACGGGAGGTTTCTAGCTAAGTGAACATGCAGATCTGAACAGAAATCTAAATCCTATCAGATCTCACTTGAACGAGCTCAACAAAGTCCTGGGCTACCCTGGAACTTAGCTCTTCTGTTCCAAAAGTTGGCTGAGCTAAGATCATCACACAAGGCAGGGAAGGAGAGAAGAGGAAAGTCCACCTGGCAGCCTCCATCTCTTTTCTTCCAGCCAAAATTTGCCTCTCGGGCGACCCCGATAACAAGCCCTCCCCATAAGGAAATCCGGCATCCACACTGCCCCTGCCGTCCCCAAGCAGCCCTGACGCCCCTCTCTCAGCCTGTGAATGGTCTTCTAGTGGCCCCCCGAGTTGGTGGCACCCTCCCCCTCTTCCCCGCTACACACAAACACACACACAGAGCAACGGCAGCCTTCCCAAATCACAAAGTTGATTACATCACCCCACTTCAAACCCTTCAGAGGCTCCCTGGTGGAATTCTAGCCCCGCCCCCGACACTGCTCACCCAGCCTCACACCAGTTCCCAGGTCCCCAGTGACCTCAGGGACCCCCTGTCCTGCTCCTACTTCCCACTTGCCTCCAGGCTCATTTTGATTATTTCCCAAGGAAGACTTCCCTCCCTCCAACCTCCGCAACTTGTTCCTCTATTCCTAGAACATTCTAGGCTAAGTCAACTTCTGACACTGCTAAGCTCACAAGAAGCAAATACATTTTGCTTACTAATGTGGGTCCACCCACTCTCCCCTAGACACACAGAAGTGCACGTGTTATGAATAAATGAATGACGGGGTGGGTCTCAAAGGGACAGACAGACCGGCTCTTGCCCGTCCCGACCCTTCTGTCTGTAGAATATCAGAAGCAAAACCAGAAGTACATTTCCTGAGGGTCACTTCCTGCTGACACCCTTCACTGCCTCCAGTGTCTGTTCAAATAAAACCCAACGTCTTCCAAAGCCCTTCACCCCAGGCTCTCTCCAGGGTCCTCCCAAGCAGGGGAACACTCCACCCTGGGCCACACAGGGCACTCTCCCCAGGTCCCCACCCCACAAGCCTCCAGGCCTCTGCCCGGGCTGCACCTGCCACCTGAGCCACACTCTTGACTCCTTCTCCTGGCTGACACTTACTCTGTCATCACGATTGAATGTAGAGCCCAATTCTTCCAGGAAGTCCTCTCTGATAATGTCCTTAAGGTCTTGGCAGGGCTCCATCTATAGCAACAGTACATGGTGACCAACTGGGTGTTTGCCCATTCGTTTGAAACCACGAACTCTTGGGGGCCACGTGGGAAGGAGTGAGAGATTACAAGAGGGGTGGGGGAAGCAAAAAGCAAAAATCACAGCCCAAGACCCAAATTCAAGGATTCT
Source organism: Camelus bactrianus (assembly GCF_048773025.1). Lineage (NCBI taxonomy): Eukaryota > Metazoa > Chordata > Mammalia > Artiodactyla > Camelidae > Camelus > Camelus bactrianus. Next base: position 46,035,844 of record NC_133558.1, on the reverse strand, counting down.
TTCTCAGAATAAAGTATAAACTATTTCACACGTGTGCAATTTGGCTACTAGTTTTGTGGCTTGTGGACAGCAAGGGCTTGGTGTTCTAGTCCAAAACTCAGATTACATGCAAAGAAATGTATATATTCATATCCAAAGGAAATCAGAGCTGTTCAACAACAGTTTGCAGTTAGAATAGAAAGGAACTTTGATAAAGGCAATCTCTCTCTCCCTCTACTTTCTTTTCTGGCATCATATAATTTTAGAAGTATTTGCGTAACTAAGAGATGGCTACAGCCCGTGATTCTGCACTGGAGTGTTTGGGGCTGAGGAAGCCCAGATTACATTCACTGCGTAAATGCAATCACACCAACACACTGATAGGTGCTGTGGTGGTGGAGCTGATGTTCCAAAGCAGGCAACATTACTCTGTAAGAGAACTCTAAATAGAAAGTAAGAATTGCAATGTTCTGTACTCAATTTCATTCAATATATGGGTCATTAACTGATAGAATATCTTCACTAATGTAACCCAAAAATAAATTGTCAACGTCGATTTTCTTCATCTGACCGTTTTATGATAACTTTGGATATCAAACCCTCACTCCATATGGAAACTCAGGCCTACGCTGCAGCAGTTACATCCCGTGGAAGAAAGCCGATCAAGGGAGAACTGGAGAGTTTCCCTTCAGAAGCTGCTAAGTCTGGTTTTGCACCTGTACGTCATTTGCAACCACGTCATCATCAAGGAGTAAGACCTTACCTCTGTGGGGCGAAAAGCACTGCGGTGCTTCTGAACCATCAAAGAACACTGAACTTTGTGAAACTGTCCTGAGGCACTTAAATCGTATTTTTTGTGAAAGGCTCCAAAACTGACCCAATTCACCAATCCAGGTACAACAGAGAGGTACCGGAATTAGTAGAGAGAACATGCCCTTGAAGTCTGACAAGACCCTGCTTGAATCCTGCTACAGCATTTACCAGCCGCTAAACGGACCAATTCCTTAACCCCTCTGAGAAAGCTTCCTAATCCGCAAAAGTGGGCTGCCATCGCCCACCTGGGAGGCATGGATGAGAATGCAACACGCAAGTAGGGCTGCAGACTGGTACCAGACACGGGGTATGACTAGCTTCTCTCCGCTGCCCTTCTCCCCCTTTAAACTTGCACTGTTCCCCCTGGTAAGCATCAAACCCCTGGAAAAGACTGCCCGAATCTTATGTGTATCCCTGAATATATGCATTACCCTTAGGAGGCCAGAAAAACAACTGCCTCCTCCCCAGTCACTATCAATGTTCTTAAGAGTCTGGGTATTTTTAACTCTATTTTTCAGGGAGACTATTCCACAACTTTGCAAGCACCATTCTCCAGGTTGGCTCCCCTCCCAGCGCCCATCCCTTCTCACCTCAGATCCTCTGTCTGATTGCCTTCTGTTCATTGGAAAGCGAGTCCAGTAGGGTGGCAAATCCCAAGGTCTCCCTCCCTCCCTCACAGGTGAGTGTGACTACTTTCTCCCCACTCCATCTACAGCTTCTTAGAAGTCTACACTCCCGGACCCTGCAGAGTCTGCATCTTCCCAAGACACACACGTGACCATGACCCTCCTTTCAGATTTCTTCATGGCTGGCCCTGCCCAACCCCCGGCCCCTTAAGGATAAATGGCATTAGTCTGAAAATCGCAAACGTCGCTGACTGACACACCAAAGCTGCATGGTCTGGGGTTTCCTCAAACCCAGGCTCAGCCCTGCCCCCCCCTCGGCCTCAGTCTGCAGCTCTCAAGATGATTTAATTCACATGCAAGGTGGTGAACACCAGCTAAGAATGACGACTCTCAACGTGTATCTCAAGTCCGGCTCCTTCAACTCAGCCCCAGGGCCATAGACCCGAGTGCCTCTTTGAAGTCCTAACTTGGATGACAAATGGCATGTTAAAAATGCCTCATGTCCGCCATTTACTCTGGAATTCGATTCCTGGCAGGTACCTCCCTGACACCCCATTTTAGTAACAGCCCCAGCACCCACCGATGTGTTTGAGATCACATTCAATTTCCACTGTTCCTTCCCCCAAGCCCTGCCCTGGAATCAGTCCTGTTATTTCCGTCACTAAGCCCATCTCAAGTCTGGTTCTGCAGGGACCACGGCCGGAACCCCACAAGCTCACAGCATGGTGCACTGAGTCACAGTCCTCCAAAGGGTGCTCCCTGGAGGGGGAGGCATCTCCTGCCACTGGTCACCTCAGAATGCACTGGATTCTCACAAATGAGGCCCAGGAGAAGGTACTCAAGGTTCTCCCGTGGTCTGAGGTTTGAGGGGCCCGAGGTGTGGGGTAGCTCCTAATTAGCAGACACACTTGCCAGTAAGCAGATGAGGATGGAGGAACCCAGGCAAGGCTGTTCTGACTCTGACCCCTGGGCTCTCAGGAGCCATGGGAAAGGCCTGTGTTCAGGGCATAGCCCGGCCATCACAGATCCCAGCCTGCATTTGCCAACCCGGACAGACTAGACTCCTTCTACTTGCGACATTTACTTCTGATCTGTTCCTCACCCACAGTGTGATGGACTCATTCAGATATTCTGGCCTGTCTCAAGCGAGACAAATTCAGTGAATAATGAATTGTCCACATTTGGACCAGAGCATGAAAGGAGAAACAAGGCCTCATGGTCAACATGATGGTGGTGGCCAAACACTTCCACCGGGTGAGATGAGCCATGGTGGGGGTGAGAATCCAAGGTCCTAGGTCGGCCAAAGCATCTTCCTTCACAGTTGACTGGGGTGTTGGAGACTCACTTCTGCAAACTAACGACAAGGCCGACAGTGGTGGACGTCAGCTGCAACAGACACGGAGTCAGCTATTTACTGCCAACATGGGTTAAAAGTAATGGCCGATGCAGGGAGGCCTGCACGGCTGCTGAGGCAAACCACAGACCCGGCTGTGAATTCCCACTGCCTGGAGCAGAGAGGAAGCTACGGTCCCCTTTAGCGGTCCCTATGTCCAACAGATCCAGGTGAGCCAGCTACTTAGGAGAAGGACATGTTGTCCTGATACTCAGAAAAACCAGCCTCATAAAGGGAACAAAAGAGTGGCATGGATTTTAGACGCACTTCTGCCCCTTTATGAAGGCAAAGTAAAGTAAATGGCACGGGAAATAAAATGCAAAAAAAAAAAAATTAAATAAAAAAACGGTGACTGCTTCCTCCAACAGTTGCTCACCCCGAGACTGCCACTTCCTCACCAGTGACCGCCGGCCAGGCAGCGCCATCACGCACGTCTCACAGTGACAGCCAGGAACCGAGTGCCAAGCACGTTTGTGTAAAAGCAGGAATCGAGCAAGATGCTGCAGAATTTGACTTTACAAGTTTAAATACTCCATGAAAAGCATCCCTCAGCAGCTGCCTAAATCAATTCGCATCTCACTTCTTCAAAACATTCAAGCAAATTTAATAAGGGTGCATTTGTTACCAAATATAAGGAGGACCAAACTGCTTCTTTAAAGCAAGGATTTTAAGAGGTATCAAACACCAGTGGGTGATGTGCTAACAAAAAATTAGAAAATTAAAAGATGACAAGGATAATACATGGATCAAGGCAGCTGTTAAGTTTTTGCTTTTTAAAGCGATGGAGACAGCACGGAGGGCGATCTAGATATTTCCAATGCAGGGTGTGCACAGCCCACATTTTCAGACGCAACAACATGCTCACAGGGCAGTACAAGAGGAAAATGAATAAAGAAAAAGGAAAAGAGGAAGAAGGGAAAATTAGAAACACACAAGAACAAAAATGACTTTGACAGCACGTACAAGAATTTACGTGAGTGTGTGAGGCCAGGGACGCGGGGATGGTGAGACCCAACCTCACCTCCTGCTGCAGGGAAGGCAGGGGACTGAGGGGAGCGGCGCTGCCGGGGGACCCCAACGTGGTCAGCGCCCCTAACCAAAACTCCATCTACATGGGTCTAGGCAGGTCTTAAGCTACAAATTGTGGTCACATTTCAGGCTGGACAGTTTTAAGCACTTCAACCAAGAGTAGCAGGAGAGAATTCGGCTCTGTTCCTGCACCAAAACATTGTTTAAAAAATTAATGTCTGCGGAATAGTAAAAGCAAGAATGGAGTAGAAGTGAGTGGAGGAGAACGTGCTTGACCCGAGCTCACTGGCCGCGTTATCTCACTGACGTTAAGATGCTGGCTGAGACCTTACGGTACCAAAACAGACAGACGCACCAGGAGGGAGGTTTAATGCGCTGCTATATTTTGATGCCGGGAGCCATGCCTGGTACACGAGGTTCTGGGTAACCAATGGTGACAGTGTCAACCACTATGGGCTAAGCACATATCCAGCTACTCCCACAAATCCCAAGGGCAGACTTCAAAAGGCAAAAACAAGCAGGCATTCTCTGGTGGGTCCGCAGACTCAGAGCCAAGCAGTTGCTGAGCAAAAATGTCACCAGTGCCTCCTGTGACAAAAGAGGAGGCACTGGCCTGGGGGCTGGGGCAGGGCACCAGGCTTCCACTGCTCATCCACCAGTCTGTCCAGGGGGAGAACATGGTCCCTGCTTACGTTGCAACAATGCACCTACCTTGACTGATGCCTGGGGGATCAGCAGGAGGTGACATGTGAGGTTAACGGAGCCAGCCTCGGTGTAGCACGGTGATGGCAGCTGTGTCCTCAGCAGTGCCCAGGCTCCTAAACCTGACACCTCATCTCCAAGGAGCAGATGGGGAGCGCGGGCATGTAGATCACAGGGCCCTGTGAGGACAAGAACAGATCATGGCCACGACATGCCTTGCCCCTTCCTTAAGCATGTCCGGGAGGAACAGAAAATTCATCCAGAGCCCGCTAGGCACCTCACACAGGTGGGACTCGGGTCCTCTTTCCTATCACTCACAGGGCTGTTCTGGATATTCTTTATCAATTCTCTGGCATCTTCTCCTCCAACTTACCAACAACCAGAAAGTAGAATCTGATCTTAGTTAAGTTCAAGAATCACAGAGCACCGCCTCCACAGCGGGCCCGGCAGCACGTGCCAGGTCCTCCGACCTTCACCTGTGGGACCGCCATGAGCCCTCTCCAGACTCAAGGCCTGAGGCCTTAGGCCGGGGGTACACAGATTCCCTCACTCTCCCCAGAAAAGGGGGACCACCTCTCGGCAAAGGCATCTCACCCTTTTCTGCCCGAGGGACAGAGTAATAGATACACGGGGAAACAGAGCAGAAGTTGGGGGGTTAGGCAACCCAGAAGAGCTCGTCTGTAATTCCGAGGCAAAGTGGGGCCGTTGACTTAATCACAGGGACAAAGTGAGGATGAACATTTCCCTGCTCTTTCCCATACTCCGTGATACGCCTTTCCCTGCATAAGGAGTTCATTCGGAGGTCCCTGGTGGTGTTTCTGATGTCCTAACATGGCATGCTGGCTGTCGGGCAGGAAGAGAGGGCCTGAGCCGAACAGGTGCTGAGCCTGGGAGGCAGGAGACACTGGCTCGAATCCAGCTCAACCAGCGCCTCGTTCTGCCTCTCGGGATTCAGCATCTCATCTATAAGCAAAGGGATGAGACTGTCCCAGGAAAGGCTGCCCAACAGAAATGAAATGAGAGCCATGTAAAGAAAGTATCCCAGTTGCCACATTTAAAACATTAAACAAAGCAACAAACCAACAAACAAAAAACAAGTACTAGAAACTGATTTTAAGAACATATCTTACATAATCTACTGTATGTAAAATACTATCATTTTGACATGTAATCAATATAGGAAGTAACAAGATAGTTTATATGCTTTTAGTAGACAAGCCTCAGCGTCTCATGTGCATTTGAACGACAGCACATCTCAGCTCAGACCAGCCTCCTCCCCAGTGCTCCTAGCATCAGTGGCTGTGGCTACTCTATTGAACAGCAACTCCAGGGGTCCCACCAGGGGAATTCGCTGAAAAGCAGGAGTAAGTGTCCACACTAACACTAAAAGGATCTCTCTGAAACAAAGGCGGATTCACTTTTAAATATCTGTAAACCGGCGGGCTGCACCTCACTCCCCCCTTGGATACAAGACAGTCCTATTCCATGCTAATCCCTTTCTGGATGGAGGGAAGAAACCCGGCACACAGCCAGGGTGGACTGGCCTCCAGGTAAACTTACCTGCTGTCTGTGTCCAGTCCCATGAAGTCCTCCTTCTCAAACGGCATGCAGAGGAGTGGGATCTTGTCCCCAGAATTGTCAGGGGCCCCATCCAGCCACTTGGACTTGAGCAAGATGAAGAGTGACTCAGTGAAGTCCTCGATCCTCTTCTCCACCACCCTGCAGTCCTTGTAGATTGAAGGCCACGGCGGTGCGCGGCTTCTTGGCTACCTCCCCATGCAGCACAAAGACAAAGAGCTGAGACTTATTAAGCGTGGTACCATACAGCTCCTCTGCACTTGGAGCATCTCGAAGGCCTTGGCCGAGAGGCAGTCGGTAATTGTGACAAGGCCCACGACCGTGCGGTGGGTCTGGAAGTCACTTCATCCATTGTCGGGCGCATAGTGGTGCCTGTAGTGCATACAGAGTGCGCCCTGGGAGCTGCACGGGCTGATCTGGCTCAAAAAGGAGATTCGTTTATAGATGCAAAAGAAATTCTCCTCTGAGATGATCCCCACTGGTTGGACAACCAAGGGAAGAGTCTCATAGTCCTCAGCACACTGCACGTAGTCAGGGATGCTCATGTTGCAGGCCTGCCGAGAGAGGAGAAGATATCGAGGTAAATATTGTGTTGTGGGCTGCGGGCGACTCTGGGTTGCGGTGACCTGGTTTGTACCAGCCAGAACGCAGGGGAAGCCAAAGCAAATCCGGGGGTACAGTTTGTCCTTCAGAGCCTGCACATGGCTACCGTAGCTCGGATCACTTTACCCAGCTTTTGGTCTAGGCTTCCTGCCCCTGCAGAGAAGGGTCATTTCTTGTTTTCTGTTTCCAAACACCTAGCAAGTCCCTGATGCAAAGTCACTGCTCAAAAATGCGGAATAAAAAATGAAAAAAGGAACTGCTTTCCGCAACCCCCTTCAGAAGAATATAAAGAAAATGACAACAGTAGGAGCAAAAGATCTGGATTTTAATTCCAATTTATTTGAACCCCTAAGCTGCAGAATAATGGATAAGAAAACTTGCCTTGGGTAGGAGGGTACAGTTCAGTGGTAGAGCACGTGCTTATCATGTACGAGGTCCCAGTACCTCATTTTAATAAATGAAACAAATAAATAAACCTAATTACCCTCCTCAAAAAATACTTTTTAATTCAAAATTCAAAAAACACCTTGCAATTTACACAACATTGTAAACTTGACTATACTTAAATTAAAAAAAAAAAAAAATCCTTGCCTTACAAGAATATATCTGGATTACGGAAGTCTGCAAATGTAAAATGCCTAGGGTACCACCTGCATAAAAAGCGGTGACTACAAATTTACTATCCCTCCTTTATGAGCTATATTTCCTTCGGGGGGGTTATAACCACTGAGAGCTAATTTTCTCAGATTTAAAAAAAAAGTAAACATTACCTGATTCTCAGTACTGCTGAAGAATCAGATAACCCTATGAAAGCATCTGACCCACAGAGGTTACTCAATAAATGTTTGTTGAATGAATGAATAAACAAGCAAAATGAATGCTGCTCCCTGCCACAGACCGTCATAATGGTACTGCCTGGAAATCCCAAGCCCACGTTCCACCCGTCTCTACACTAACCATGTGGGTGATCTGGGCAGGCCTGTGTGCTTCTCTAAGCCCCAGTTTAATCGTGAATAGAAATGAGGGCAATAACACAAACCTCAAATTGTTAGTGAGTCTTTAATGAATCTTACCCCATCTTTGCAAGTTGGAACCATTAAGGAAAACTGGGCAAAGTGTCCATAGGCCTTCTCCATATTATCTCTTACAACTACATGGAAATCTACATTATATCACAAAATAAAATTTCTACTTTTTTAGAGAGGCTATTGAGTTTAAATGAGCTCACTGTCTCAAAAAAGGAACATAGGAAACAAATAGGACAATGCCCAGCACATGAGATACACTCAGTTAAAATTCCCACTGAACCCACTGGTCCCTCCAACTTCAGAGCAAGAGGATGGGTCCTCGTGGCAAGAGGCCACTGTACCTGAAGCTAACAAAAATAATGGTGCTCACTTCCAAGAGTCCCTGTCACCACGCTTGTTCTAATTTTCTATTTGTAATTTTTTTCTTTTTATTAAATAGAAACTCCCAATTGCATAGCCTTCACCTGACTAGACATCATGATGGCAGCCCTTCAAAACCTGACCACAGAGATCATGATGGCAGCCTTTCTTGGTGAAACAATAAAATGAAAAGCCATTTCCACAAGACCGCTGTGTAAATCTACTAGGGAACTTCATCCTGGACTGAGGAAGAGGACTGGGGAGGAGGGGGCAATCTGGGGCATAGAGAACTATGGGCCACCTGTCCCACGATGGACTTTAGACTCAACCATCACCCTCCAGGAAATTTAAAATACACAGCGACATAGAGCTATTGGCAAATATTTTTTTTTTTAAATCCCTGAATCCCTTGCAGGTCTTGTTTCTACTGAGACACAAATAGATTATGTGTATAATGTTTCACAAAAGCCTTAAATATTATCACCCCAACTTGACACATCAAGAAACTGAGGTAGAGAGGTTTCTCACATTGTACAAGATTAAAGAGAGGCCACGACAGACACCATATTTAAATCCAAGCCCCTGTTCCAGTGCTCACACTAGAAAGTGTGACATACTGGCCCTTTTCTGCCCTCTCCTTGCAATAAATCTCTGAAGAGTATTTTCTGTGCCACCTGGAATTACAATAACTTCAATTTTCCACAAAGAGCTATGTCACTCCTTGCAGGATGTAACAAAATCTAAAGTGTTGGGATGGGAGGAGAGATTTGCATTTTCTGTTTCTCAAAGGAAACATGGCTTTAAAAGAAACTGAAATGCACTTATCTAGTCTAAGCCCTCATTATGCAGAGAAAGAAACGGAGAGTCAGAAGAGATGAGGAAAGGGCCTTATTAACTAATATTGCCTCAGCGCAGCACCAAGCCAGACCTGGGCACTACTGGGGGAGGATCTGGGAGGCCCAGGAGAATGAGTGTTAGAAAACGGAAAGAGAAGAAGCATACAAGGCCCTGTCTCTACTCCACCATAACATGAAATTCCACCAAATTACCCAGTATGGGGGCAGCCAATAATAAGGTGGGGTAAACAGGTTACAGAAACCTGGAAGTCTCAACCATAGTGGAAATTCCAACATTTACTATGATTTTTCCCAGTTCAAGCATCAACTCAGTGGTCACTCTGTACCAGGGACTACACTAGGCCTGGAGTTCTCCCAAATACAGATCTCTATTACCACGTGTGCAAACCACATAAAGGCCTCCAGAAGATAAGCGCTCACAGATAACACGGAATTACTGAAACTGAAAGCAGCCAAAGAGCATATATTACTAGGAAAAACGGTGCTGCTAGAAATGGACTCATGGACATAGAAAGCAAACTGTGCTTAGCAGGCAGGAAAGGGGAGATTAACAGATACACATTAATAAATATAAAATAAATGACAGGGACCTACTATACAGCACAGGGAACTATATTCAATTTCTTGTAATGAGTTGTGCTAAAAACAATCTAAAACTTATATATATATATATGCATATTTTTATAACTGAATCTCTGCTGTACACCTGAAATTAACATTGTAAATTGACTACACTTCAATAAAAAATAAATGAAAAAAATAAGTAAAAATATAAGCAACGCCATTAAGAAAAAAAAAAAAAAGAATACTGTAATCCCCTTAGCTGTAGGTGCTGGAGAATCCTGGTTGCAAGCACCAAGTCCACTGGATCACTCCAGCACTGGCTGTCACTCTTTCTGACCATCAGAGAGTTACTTGGCTTCACTGAGGTTACTTTTCTCTTCTGTGAAAGGCTACAGTGGCAACTAATGATGTATAGAATCTCATCATTCACAAGCCCAACAATTAGTGAGGACTTCCCATGGGCCAGGCTCTAGAGAGATGAAAAGATACGGTCCCAGACATATTCATGGGTAGATGAAATTTATGCCATAAAGACATTAATTCTTCCTGTTTTGATACACAGTTTCATTGCAATTCTGATTAGAATTCCTACCAGATATTTCATGGAATGTAACAAGTTAATTTATGGTCAGGAATAACCAAGAAACTTCTTTAGAAACACCACTGGGGAGGGGTGGATATGTCACTCATTTCTACTGGTCTGTCTGATGTGATGAAAACGTTCTGGAATAATAAATGTTGCACAACTGTGAATATGCTAAAAGCTGCTGAATTGTACCATTTAAATGGATGGACTTCATGGTGTGTGAACAATATCATAATAAAGCTGTTATATGAAAAAATATTTCTTGACAATTATTTTTCCCTCTATACTACTAGTCTGCCCCACAATTTAAGAAAAACAAAAAAACCAAAACAAACCAAACTGTGCCAGGTGCTCTTTAGGACTGCAATGTCCCTGAGTCTCCAACGCCTCTGGTGGTGCTGTTCCTGTTAAAACAACCTAGCTGGGCTGGGCTAGTTAGGGACTGTAAATATCTTTTTAAAATCGACAGTTACACGTTTCACCCTGGGAGTGGGAAGGAAGGAGGTTGTCACAGCCTCATGCCTTCAGCTCATTTTTAGCTGAACCAAGCCCTGCTTTCAACACTATAATCACTGGCACTATAAAAACACGTGACATCAACAAGCACCGCCATCATAACACCTGAAAGTGTTCAAGGTACTTACCTGGGGCAGAAACACTGAGGGAGGAGACAGAAGCTCGCTCAGCACTGAGGATCCAATTTCCCGACTCCACCAGAAGCTGGGCTTGACAGCCGGAGGCTCTCAGCCCAGGGAGAAGCGCCCATGCCGCTGAGCTTGTCCTCAAGGAGCAGGAAAGGAAGAGCAGGGCAGCCCCGGGGTCGCCGGGCAGGGAAAGCGGGCGGGTGGTGGAAACGCGGGCTGCAGCCCCGCTTGGGGGCCAGCCGTAGCACCAGCCGCCCGCCCCCTTCCGGGTCCGCAGACCCCGCCCGCCTGGGACACAGCACCCCCAGGGGCGGGGACTGGCCGGCGGCCGAGGAGAGGCAGCCCGGGAGGAGAGGACTCGCGGGCGGGAGACGGGAAGGGGACGCCAGCCGAGGACTGAGGGGAGCCCGGCTGGGTGTGAGGCTGCAGGTGCACACCTGGCCATGGACAGGTGTGGCCGGGGCGCCTGGGTAGGTGGTGAGGGCAGAGGGGTCTGGCCAGAGCAATTCAGCTGAACACAGGCTGACTGGCGCCCTGGGGGGCTGTGACATGCCGACAGCCCTCCCTCAGCCTCCTGACCCCTTTCCCGGGAGCACCCCACCTTGCACTTCCACAGCCAGAGGCCCCGGCCCAGGGCAGGAGCTAAAGGCCTACCGGTCGACAGAGCTGAGAAGCCTTTGGGGCCTATCCCCGGCTCGGAGCTGGAGCTTCCAACCCGCCGTCCAGCTGGCACCGACTTCCCATGCGCAGGAGGGCCAGCGATCCACTCTGGGTTCTGCTAGAGAAGGTGGGGCAGCTAGGGAGGGAGAAGATGGGAGGGTGAGGAGAGGAGGGGAAAAGTGGAGGGAGACAGATGGACAGGAAGAGCAGAGAAAAGGGAGGGATCTGGAGAGGGGAGGGTCGTAGCGGAGATGGAGAGAAAAAGCTTTACCTCTGGGGGCACCCCGAAGGAGGTTTCAGTCCTGCCTCTGTACCATTCTGTAACCCTTCAAGGCCCGCAGCTCATGTTTTACCTCTCTGATCCAGCCCTCCATCCGATGCTTCTGCAGAACCCCTATGGGTATTACACCCGTTGCCCCCACGCAGATCTGGGTTTTCTGTTGCTCTGGGAACCAAGCACCTGCAGGTGTTTTCGCTCAGAACTACCTTGGGAAGAGTACCTATTCCCCTTTTACACGCTGGGAAACAGGCAGGCATGATCTCTACCTTAGTTCCACTCTCCCAGGTGTTGGGCTGGCGGGGAGCGTGGTGGTACAAGATCAGAGCCCCAGATAGAGCAGACTGCCTGAGTGTTGGTGCACAGTCCCCATCCCTCCTGGGTAAACCACACCCCACCCTAGTGGAACCATCAAGGGCTCACAGTAGTTCCCTGGGTGTGGGAGAGCTATACTCATGTGAAGGAAAAGCCCAGCTGGGCTAACAAGCTAAGTCACAAATCTAAGTGTGATAAGTGTCGGTTTACTGATCTAAATTCTGCTTGGCTAACACATAAATCTGAAGTTTAGTGTCAGTTTACTGGGCTAACAAGCTAACTCGTAAATCCAAGCACAACAGGATTCAGTAACGTGATCTAGTACAAGTTGATAAGCTCCAGTGTACTGATTCCTTGCTTTTTGTTGTTTGAGCCTTATTGGCTAATACCCCTTACTTGCAATTAACCCTTTAAAACCTCATGTGCACGTCTTGGTGGTGCTCAGAACTTCGGAGAAGAAGCCCCTCTGAGCCCGCCGGCATAATAAATCTGAGTACTCCAACCCTCCCAGTGGTGCTTGTTTCTTGGCTGGCCTGTTGTTTCCATAACACTCAGTTCCAGTGCCCATCTTGCTAGGTAGATAGGAGTGTTACCGAGTCCAAATTCATTCTCCTCAGTGCAGGACAGGCCAATAAGTTGGGAGACCAGGTGTTGGAGCAAGGAATAGCAAGTTTCTGTAGACCTAGATGGCAAACTAATGTCCTGGAAAACCATCTCCTCAAGTCAGAATTCAGGCTCCTTTCCTATGTGCTTGGTTGTTGCAATCTTCCTGGTGTAGGAATTCCTTCTTCTTAGGATCCTTTGTCCTTGCAGCTATCTGCCTGGGTCAAATCTCTGTAAACCTCCAACAAAACAAACGTTATTTTCTATTCTGTAATTTGTTATCTTTTTATGAATGAAAAAGTGTTAAATATCCTTAAAGGTCAGAGCCTTCTGAATAGGCTCTCCTATATATTTCAGGCTCTAAGCAACATTGTTTTACAAGCAAGATGAAGCCTAGGAGACAGAGCATAGGGTTAAAGTCAAATGAAAAGATCAAATATGGAGTCAAATTTGTTCTGTTCTATTACCCGGGCAGAAGCCACTTGATTATTTAAATCCCTTTAAGTTAAAATTAACTAAAACTTTAAAGGAATTTACATACATATTTGGGAATGTGCATAGCATATCTGGAAAAGCATCCAAAGGATAGTAAACAGTGGCATCTCCAGGGAGGGCTGGAAGAACAGGGGATGAGGGTAAACTTCTTTCACTTGTGTAGTTTTATGCTCTGTTTGAATTTTTTTTAACCATTTGTATGTATTTCTTTTTCAGTTTAAAAAAAATGTGTAATGGAGCAAAGGAGTAATTAGCTCAGCAAATACAGCAGCCATGGAATCACTGTGTCATCACTTTTGACTTAAGCCAGGAAGCATTTATTGACTCTCTCCAATGTGCCCAGTGCTGTTTAAAGACTTCTTTTATTATTATTATATATTATTATTATTATTACTATTACTATTATTATTATTGTTATTTTTATTTTATGAAATAATGACAAGTTATCCCCCACACCTGCCCATGGCTGGTGGAAAACCAACTGAGTTTTTATTGAGTTGTTTTCCAAGGAGTAGAGATGAGTTATAAACTGAAGACATCTTCAGGGCAAAACAGGCGGAGTGGTTTTACAGCACGCCAGACAGCTATGAAGGGTTTTCAATAAAGGCACCCAGAGGCTGAGAGAGAAATCCTCCAGGGCCCTACAAAAAGCTGCCCAAACTGCCTTCTCCATGGCACTACTGAAATAGGAAAGAACAAACCTGACTCCATATTTGATTTGTTCCTTTGACTTTAAGAAAGCCAAGTTAATACGCTCCGGTCTTTTCATGGGTTATGATGTCACAGAGGGGACGGACAGGTCAACAAGGAACCACTCTGCCGTGATCATGGAGCCGGGGAACGGGATGGGCGGCAAGATGTTTGACGCAGCCGTAGCTGTGCCCTTGCTTCTAGGCAGGTAACCAAAGTCGCCTTGACAAGGTGTCAAATAATTGTGCCCACGTCCTAATCACCTGACATGTATTAAAGAGAAACGGAAACCTATAAAAGCCAATACCCTTGGTGGGTACACCGTCCAAAGAGCAAAGTCACAGTTTGACAACTGGCCATCCCGGTTCCCTGGGATTCATTCTTGGAGAACCTTAAAAACCACTCCTCTGTCCTCAAGAAGTGCTGCATATTTGTCCTATCTTTGGCTCAGGGATGGAGCATGTTCAAGTGAACTTTAATGTCTGCAGAGATTTGACTGTCTTTCTCCAGGTTCACTTGTCCATTCTAAAGAGGCCTGAGCTAAGTCCATCCTCCATAAGATCTATTCCCTCCAGTAACAGCTCATTGAGTCTGCAATTAAAAGCCAACTGAACAAGACTGTCTGTCCTCAGCTAAAAATTTCACCCACCCTTCACTGCTTTCTTAATCTCCTCTCCTGGCTAATTGCAACAGACTAACACCTCCCTCCACCAAGCTCCCCAGCTATGTCAGTTTGTCTCCCCAAAGAGAAAGTAAGATCCATAAATGAGGAGTCAACTCCATAGTCACCTCTGAATTCCTAGCATATAGTAATGTTAATAAATAGAACTATGATTATGGCTTCTTTCCTTTAAAACATTTCTGGTTATTTGAATGAGACCTTGGAAGAGAGCTGTTTGCCGTCCAGTATCTTGATCCACAAGACTCTGGAGGCCTTTTTCAGAATGGCTGCTCACTGATTCATTCAAACCACAGCTTCTCATTCCAGGAGTAGCTGTGCTTCTCTGCCAGGAGTTTGTGGTCACTCTCATGGCAGAAGAGCTTTAAACTATATCCTTACTTTGGATTTGTTATTTTTCCCCTCTTCCAACAAAATTGACTTTCCTTAGTGTCTTGCCTTGAGGATTTTTTTTTCCTAGTTCACCCTTTAGTAAACCATGCTTCTTGGGATGGGCTTGGCCTTGCATATGATCAGTCATCCAACTCCCAGTGTGAGAGGCTTCGGGCTCACCTCCTGCCCTACTGTCAAGGCAACTGAAACTCAGTACAGGAGCCAACAGGCACCCCAGGGCTTCTAAGTCTCATGTATCACCCAGAATCCCTGCTTTCTGGTTTGTCTTGGCTTCTGAGGATTTCCCCTCACTTTCTTGACAATTAGCTGTGCAGCTTGAAAGATGAGGAAGGAAGGTTTTATTTCTTAATCAGCATTTTAAGAAACTTGTGTAATGAAGGTTTTCACGAGTTTCTACAACCATCCATTGCCGAGACAGAAAACACACTAGGTATTTTCTAAGTTTAGCTATCATCTGTAATTTTTCTTTTGTTTTCTTAACTGAAAACAGACATCTTTTAATTAAAAAAAATAAGGCCCCAAATAGGATAGAGAAAGGGCATACAAAATTAAAGGGCAAAGACAGAAAAATGATAAATACTCTACAAGGTTAATATAATACTTACTCTATGGATCAGATCAGCAATTCTCAGTAACAGCTAATTGAAATATGACCATGAGGTAAAAGGTCTCTCTTGTCAGGAGATGTCTAACAAAAAATAGAATTAAATCAACAAACTAAAATTCTAAGTCTGGCGAGGTACAGAAGGCTACCAGCAAAATGTGTCATCTTTTGGAAAGGAGGGAGGCTCACCAGCTCTTTACTGTGGAGCCTGAGCCCAGGGTAGGGCGGTGAAGTGAGCTCTGTAAGTACCCAATTAGCAAAGTGGGTGATGAATAAAGAGACGTGAGCTTTGATGACAGAGATGATACTACTATTCACTTGTCCTTTAAAGTATGCCTTCACGTTCAGTGATCAATACTTTGGCGTCCTCAGGGATTAAGATTATAGGAAAATTCACAGCCTGGGCCCAGACCTCCTCTTTGAGCTCGTGACACTGCACTTAGATGTCTCAAGGGCAACTCCAACTCCACCTTCATGGTGCTCCTCCCATAGCCGTCCTGCCAAGGGCCCCTGGTCGGGGGGCAAGGTCTCTCTGCCTCTCCCAGCTCAGGCCCATCACTCACAGATGTGACTGGACCCCTCCTTCAGGGCCCAGATTTCCTCAGTCACCAAGTCCCACCACCCACACCTGTCCTACCAGATACTCACTGGCACTCACTCAGCACTGACTCTGTGCTGGGTACCATGCTGCACACTGTGCACACGTTATCTCACTGGATCTCCACAGCAGTCCTGGGAGGTCGGTACATCACTGCTTTTATTGATTAGATAAATTGTTTCTCTTCTTTGAGTGCATCATCCAAAGTGACACGGCTACTGAGCCACAAAACTGGGACTGAAAACCACTTGAAAATTCTACACTCCTACACCTGGCAGCCACCCTAATCTGACTCATCATATCACCTCCTGCCGAGCCTTCTAAATGTTTCTAAGCATTCTACAAGACAAAAGTGATCTACGAGAGCCCCCACTCCCCTTCTTAAAATCTGTCAATGATGGCCCACTGCCCTTAAGAGAAAGCCACACCGGGCCTGAGCACAGCCCAATGACCCGGCATCCGTGTTCCCTGCACGGCCTCACCACCTCACCCACCACGCAGCTCTACACTGGCCGTGTCCATGACAGGGATGCTGACTCTGTACAACAAGGGGCTCGTCTCAATCGAACAATGATCACCTTCTTCAGTGTTCACCCTCTTCACTGCTGACTCTCAGAAAAATGTTTTCTCAGGATGAATCAATATCTTTTTCCTTACAACTTCCCGTCATTGATAATGAGCTCCACCCAAAAGAGAGAAGAATTAATTCTCAGTCTCCTTATCTGTAAAATGAGAATAACAAGGAAATATGTGAGGTTTTAAGAGAAATAATATTCATGTGAGGCTGAGGGACAATTCCCAACATACAGTAAGCACTCAATATGTGCTTACTTAATATTAATAAGAATATATTACATTCCAGCAACATTAACTCAATGTTTTATGGCTTTGTCCAACAGACTACAGACACACTGTTGGACGAACTGCTTTGAGCAGATCAGCACAAGCGTACTGGGAGAGGTAAGCGCTGACTCCAGTTACAGCTGCAGCCTCCCAGCACTACGGGGCGGGGGCAGTTTCTCAGACTATTACATGTTGCTTGAGTATTTAATTGTCACTAATGAATAAAGACAGGTGTTCTTTAGTCAAAGCTCCTGAAACATAAATCTTCAAAAATTGATGCAAATTAGATTTCAAGTACAACACTCTCTCTAGAAATTATTTGAAAATAATAGTCTTAGCCCCTCTGCACATCAAAAGGCCATGTTGTTAATGTATCTGACTACACCGAAAGTGTTGTTTAAAAGAAATTAAGATGAAGCCATCCTAAATAAGCTCTCAGTATCATCTACACAAAGCCCCACCCAAGGGTCTCATTTCTCACTTCCACATAGGTGTTCAGGTAGCTTAACCTGGGTCTTGGTTTCTTATAACACGGGGGTGGGAATAGTTGTGGATAGATTTATGTAGCAAATATAAACCTAGGTTATTTGCTGTGTAGGAATCCTAGAAATAAACAAATTGATATATAGTAATACCCTCAAGAAGCTCAGCCTTTCCAATTACAACAGCATTAAAAATAAAATGAGAGATACATTAACAAAAATTTACAAGATTTGTACATTGAATATTTTGAAGTATCACCAAAAAATTTTAAAAGATCTACATATATGGAAGACATCCCATGTTGATGGAATGGTAGACAATATTGTTAAAAATGTTAAGACTTCCCAAAGTGATTTATAAATTCAGTGGAATCCCTATCAAATTTCCAGCTTACTTCTTTGCAAAAATTGAAAAACTTATCCCAAAATTCATATGAAAGTGCAAGGGGCCCAGGACAGCCAAAGCAATCTTGAAGAAGCAGAGCAAAGTGGGAGGACTCACTTTAAAGGGTACTAAAAACCTATAGTACTAAGTCAGTATGGTACTGGCATAAGTTTGGATAAATAAATCTATGAGACACAATAAAATCCCAGGGGAAAAAACTTACATTTACAGTCAGTTTTCCACAAGGGTGCCAACAACACTCCATTGAAAAAATAGTCTACTCAACAAATGGTGCAGGGAAAGCTGGGTATCTGCAGGCAAAAGAATGAATCTGGAATCTGGACCCCCATATTTTTTATAACAAATAAAAATTAATTCAAAATGGATCACAGACAGAAACGTAAAAACTAAACCTATAAACTTTCTAAAAGAAGACACAGTATAAATCTTTGAGGTCCTAGGATAGGCTTTGGTTTCCTAGATACAATACGAAGAGCACAAGTGATAGAAGAAAAAAGCAGATAAACTGGACTTCATCAAAATTAAAACCTTTTTGTTACAGAGGACATCATCAAGAAAGTGAAATGACAGGGGAAGGGGGTATCTCAACTGATAGGGTGCGTGCTTAGCAAGAAAAATAAAATAAATCAATACATCTAATTACCTCCCCTATAAAGAAATTGTTTTAATTTTTAAAAGAACTAAAGTGAAAGCACAATCTGCAGAATAGGAGAAAAATTTTACAAAGCATGTATCTAATAAGAGACAAGTATTCAGGATATATAACAAATGCTTACACCTGAACAATACAAAGAAAATCGACCCAATTTTTAAATTTTCCAAGGATTTAAAAAAATACACAAATGGCCAATAAGCATATGAAAAGAAGCTCAGCATCATTAGCCAAATCAAAATGAAAATGAGATCTTATTTTACACCCACCAGGATGGTTATAATCAAAACATGCACAATAACAAGTGTTGTTCAGGAGGCAGAGATACCTCATATGCAGCCAGTGGAAAGGGACAATGGTGCAGCTTCTTTGGAGAAGTCTGTTGTTTCCTCAAAAGGTTAGAGTTATATGGCTCAGCAATTTCACTCCGACATATAGAGTAATCCCTTAGTATCCTCGAGGGGTTGGTTTCAGGAACACCCCATCCTGGATTCCATAATCCAAGGATGTTCGAGTCCCTTTACAATCAGCCATCTGGATCCATGAAGTGGAAACTAAAGATATGGCGGGCCAACTATACAGCCAACAGAATGAAAACATATTCTCACAAAAACTTGCACATCAATATTCATGGCAGTATCATTCAGAGTAGCCAAAGGTTACAAACAATATCCATCCATCAATGAACGGATAAACAAAATTACCAAGAATAGGCCCACAAACTTTTGGTCATTGAATCTTTGACAAAGGAGATGAGAACATACAATGGAGTAAAGACAGCCTCTTCAGCAAATGGTGTAGGGAAAACTGGACAGCTGCATGTAAATCAAG
This sequence comes from Camelus bactrianus, assembly GCF_048773025.1. Taxonomy (NCBI): domain Eukaryota; kingdom Metazoa; phylum Chordata; class Mammalia; order Artiodactyla; family Camelidae; genus Camelus; species Camelus bactrianus. The sequence continues at coordinate 46,016,554 of NC_133558.1, read as the reverse complement.
GAAGTTAGACTACTCCCTCACAGCATACACAAAAATAAATTCAAAATGGCTTAAAGACTTAAACATGTAGACAAGACACTATAAACCTCTTAGAAGAAAACATAGGCAAAACATCTGACATACATCTCAGCAATGTTCTCCTAGAGCAGTCTACTCAAGCAATAGAAATAAAAGCAAAAATATACAAGTGGGATGTAATTAAACTTACAAGCTTTTTCACAGAAAAGGAAACAGTAAGTAAAACAAAAAGACAACCTATGGAATGGGAGAAAATAGTTGCAATAAATGAGACCGACAAGGACTTAATTCCCAGAATATATAAACAGCTTTTACACTTCATAAGAAAGAAAAACAAAGAACTCAATCCAAAAATGGGCAGAAGACCTAAAGAAACTTTTCTCCAATGAAGACATACAAATGGCCAATAGGCACATGAAAAAATGCTCAATATCGTTATCAGAGAAATGCAAATCAAAACTGCAATCAAATATCACATCTCGCCAGTCCGAATAGCCATCATTCAGAAGTTCACAAACAATAAATGCTGGAGAGGCTGTGGAGAACAGGGAACCCTCCTACACTGTGGTGGGAATGCAGTTTGGTGGAGCCATTGTGGAAAACAGTATAGAGGTTCCTCAAAAGACAAAAAATTGACCTCCCATATGTCCCAGCAATCCCACTCCTAGGCACATATCCAGAAGGAACCCTAATTCAAAAAGACACCTACACCCCAATGTTCACAGCAGCACTATTTACAATAGCAAGACATGGAAACAACCTAAATATCCACTGACAGATGACTGGATAAAGAGGTTGTAGTGTATTTGTACATTAGACTACTATTCAGCCATAAAAAAATAATAAAATAATGCCATTTGTAGCAACATGAATGGACCTGGAGAATGTCATTCTAAGTGAAGTAACCCAGAAAGAAGGAGAAAAATACCATATGAGATCGCTCACATGTGGAATCTAAAAACAAAACAAAACAAAACAAACAAACAAAAAAAGAAAAAGCAAACAAACAAAAAGATAAACTTATCTACAGAACAGAAACAGACACAGAGACATAGAAACCAAACTATGGTTACCAGAGGGGAGAGGGTGAGAGAAGGAATAAATTGGAGTTCAAGATTTGCAGATACTGAGTATGTATAGAGTAAACAGCAAGTTTATACTGTATAGCACAGGAGAATATATTTAGTTTCTTATAGTAACTTATGTTGAAAAAGAATATGAAAATGAATACAGGTATGTTCCTATATAAATGAAGTGTTGTGCTGTACACAAGAAACTGATGCAACATTATAAACTGACTAGAATTCAAAGAAAATATTTTTAAATAGACAAAAAACGAAAAAAAGAAAAAAGATATTATGAAACCAAAAGAATAAATTACTGAATGAGGCTACAACATGGATGGAACTTGAAATTTTATACTAAAATAAGCCAGACACAAAAGGGCAAATAGTGCCCTTTTAGGTGAACTGTCTCTAAGCATTTATTGTACTATTCCAGTACATTTTCTGGAGGTTTGAAGTCTATCAAAATCAAAATAAAATGTATTATTCATTAAAAATATAAAATGATTCCTCACAGGAGGGCTTTAATTATTAAATGCAGAAATGCATGGAAAGCTCCTGGAACAACAATTTGCATGTCCACAGACAGTCACTATTGTCACTGCCACTCAGAGGGTGGTGCCAGCGCTGATGAGTGCTGCCTCCACTCGCTCCCTTGCAGAGAGGAGTGAGGGCCTGGGATCTGACAGGAAGGGTGACCATGAACATGGGTTAGACAGAGCCACTCCCCAGACTCTGCATTACCCAGCTTTCTTTTACAAACTGCTCCATCTAACATAAACAAGCTCCAGGGATGTATCATACAACACAGGGAATATAGCCAATGTTTTACAATAACTATAAATGGAACATAAAAATAAAAATTGTGCAACTATTGTACACCTGAAACTTATATCATATTGTAAATCAGCTATACCTTTAGAAAAAATTAAAAAAAATTTTATCACTTTAGTATTCAATTCGGTTTTTAAGTAACTACTAAACAGCTTAGAAAGTATAAAACATTTAAGTGTGATAAGTTTGTTTACATATTTATTTACTTTCAGCCTCCTGCTAAAAGAGAAATTAAACAATTTTTTTAAACACATCTTAACAACCATAACAACAAAAAGACAAAAGTGAGAGTGAAGACAAAATGGAGATTGAATACTTAAATGAAACCAGGGGAAGGTAAAGTCATAAAAATGAATGCCATGAAGTTAGGGTAAGTGTTAAAGGCCGACCAGAAATTCAGCTGTAAGATTCTTGGCAGCTAAAGCAAAAAGTAAAAGATGATGGGGCGGGTGGTAGAGCTCAGTGGTAGAGCGTGTGCTTAGCGTGCACGGGGTCCTGGGTTCAAGCACCAGGGCCTCCACGAACAGATAAATACACCTAATTACCTACCTCCTAAAGAGCCCCAAAGAAAAGAAAAAGAGAAATTTCTTTACTAAAAATACCTGATATTAAATTTAGATTAAATACTTGAAAAAAAAAAAAGAAAAATAGAAAAAGATGAGTAACACAAGCGATAATGCCCGAGAGATAAATCTGCAGTGGCTGCTGGCACGTCCCCATGTCCCACGTGGGAAAATCTGAAACATCCTTCTCACCACTCAGAGTCATCCTCAGCCCACACCACCCTTCCCACTGTTAAATGAAGGAGCACGGGTAGGGCCTGGCCTTTGCTCTCTCTGTGTCATCACAGTGAGACAGGATGGAAGGGGGCAGAGCACAGCCATTCAAGGAAGGCCACAACAATTAACGTCAAAATGGTGAAGGATTCAAACCCCAATAGGCCTTGATGCTCAGGATGAAGAGATATAACTTCTAGCAGAGCTTGAGCTTCATTATACACCCATTGTAATAGTAACATGGTGAATAACATTCCCCAAGGCACCATGGCCATCCCAAGGCTAGCCACAAAATGTCACAGGGTGGGAAATGGCCAACTCCCTGGGAATCCCAGCCCCTTGCCCTTAGGCTGCTCAGTCTACTTATTAGAATATGAAACAACCAAGCCCAAGAAAACGAGCAACACAGCGCCACCTCGCGGTCACCACTCTCTCTCCCTCTTCGGAGAAAACCCACACTCTGTCTCTGGAGTGTGTACCTACTTTTAATCTGAGAACCCAAACCCCACACCTCGTGGCCTTTCTCTTGCCTTTCAATGTGTCTCTGTGAATAAATCTACCTTTCCTCAACAGTGGCTTGCTCTTGAAATCTTTCCTGCATGAAGCCAAGGACCCACGTCTGGTGGGGCACATTCCAGGGTCTCAACCAAAGCCTGGGACACAGCCCTTCTCATGCCCCACATCTGTTTTCTTGTATCAACAGGACTGGGATGTGAAGGGAGTTCTGAGGCCCCAGCCAAGGGACAGAAGCCGCCCCCAGGGCTCAAAATGGTGGGCAGCCCCTCCCCCAGCAGGGGCCCTGAGGTCGGCCCTGTTCTCTGTGGTTCCCTATTGTGCTGACTCCCTAGCCAGACAGCGTTCTCCTAGGCCTGTCCCCACAAAACCCTTCTCTCCACAATACAAGCACATCATGTCACAGTCCTCTTATTCAACCAGGAAGTTTTCAGCGCACTTTATCCTTCCCTAGTAAAGAATCTATCTGTCCTCCCTCCCATCCCACCACTTCTTTCTTTGTGAGAACTCTGTACTCCCCACATACCATCCTGAATGCAGCTGCCTTGCTAGCTGGGACCGAGATGCTTCAGTCTCACACAGCCTGCATCCTTTCACTTTACCCTTTCTACCTTAAAAAGCCTTTCCTGAGTCTCCCACCCCTCTGATTCTGAACTTCACAAAGTGCTGAGGTTGCAGTCACTGTCTGCATACCTCCCAGGTTTTGGCTAGTTTTCCTTCGACAGATCTTCACTAAGGAGCTGCATCAAGAAGTTTAAAGAGGCTATTCTTACATCTGAGCTGAGGAGCCTGCATAAAATTTAAATGGCTTTGAAGAGAGAGTTAACCAGGGACAGAGAGGCCGCAGGTCCTAGTCAACAGTGTCATGAGGCAAAATGTTCTTCAAAGGCTCAGAGTGGCTTCTGAACACGGAGTCGGCAGGGAGGAGATGTCAGGCAGTGAGTGGGGTGAGTGACACTGGGTACGCTTCCCCAGCTGGGGAAGAATTGGATTTTGTTCTAGTTTTCCAAACAATTTCTGACTACCTTTTTCTCTTATTGTCACAAACCATTTCCTACGAATTAAGAAAAATCAATGTCAGTCATTTGCGCCACTTGGTAGAAGCTACACGATGCCATTCACAGGGCTGGGATATAACAGCCACACCAGTCTAGGTTGAAAGACCAGTGGGGGTATTTCCAAGGTAATCACGGGCATGCAACAAACTCCCCAGCTTCAATTACCTCATCTCAAATGTGAGGCCAATAAAACTACCAAGCAAAGTGCGTGATGATTATGGCCGACATCTGTTTACTAGGTAAGTGCCCATAAGAGCTGCCGCTGAGTGGGGAATTAGTATGATCAACGAGGCCAAGTCAACCTGGTCACACGCGCCCTGCCTTCCTGCCTTGGTGCAGGACCGGAGTTTGTTTAGCTGAGATGAACGCCCCCAGAGCAGCCCTGAAGGGAAACCTCCCAGCTCTGCATGGCGAGGCGTGTTCCTTTCCTTCTCAGAGCTGATCACAGTTTGCAGTCATCTGTTTTTACATTTATCCCCTTAGTACCTGCCTCCCCTCCAGAGTTTTGCTTAAGCAGCACAGGTCCAGGTTTGTGTTGCTGCCTACTGGATATTCTGGGCTGGGAGACAGGTGATCCCACGTCTGGCTCTGGGGCTGAACGGAGAGGGCAGAAGGTCCAGGGGCCCATGCTGAACCGAGGCCCCAGCACCCAAAATTATGGTCTGACTTTGGGCAAATTACACAGTCTTCTTTACCCTGAGATTCCTCATCTATCCATGAAAATAACTGCCCATGGCATATAGAGTTTCAAGGATTAAAGGAAATCACCAAATTCACAACCTATTCAAGGGGCTACCAGTGCGTCCTCAACAGGCACATGCTACTTTTACGGCTGTGACACACGCTAAGCGGGGCTGACAGACACAGTGAACACTGCTAAGTGCATGCTTGTTAAGTGTTTCATGAGTGTTATAATACTGTTTACAACTTACAACAAACCCAGGAAGAAACGAATATTATAATGCACATTTCACAGATTCACCAACAGATTAAGGGAGGTTACACTCTTGTCCAAGGACATTTGGTGAGGAAATGGCGATTTAAACCTGTATCTGAGCCCAGGCCTGGGCTACATCTCTCTCCAATCCACCTATCCAATACACAAATTTGCACAGGCCAGCTCTTAAATGTAATGTGTGCCACCGTTTGTCAATGTTTGTTAATTACCATAAACTGCTCTCAGAAACTGCTACAGAAAAGACAGGTGGACCCACATCCCTGCCAACAAAGTAGAGGAATTCTGCCTTGATTTCTCCTGTAATGTGCAGAAACCCTTCCCTACACCACCAAATCCAAATGTATGCTTCATCCGTGTTTATGTTTGCACACGGAATATTAAAGTAGAAGGTACCTGCAGTAATTCTATCTCGGTTCCTTTCCAAGTTTCCAGATTATCCACAATCAGTCTGTGAATGAAAATACTACAATGTGAATGAAAATACTGCAACCATGTCAGTAAACAAAGAATGCTGAAACCAAGTCATCAGCAGCTGCTGCCATCCCCCAGTGAGGACAGGCCTGAAGACCAGCCTCTACAGCCACTCACAACAGTGCCCTCTGAACAGAATGAGAATAAGAAAAGACAGGATACTTGCCCTAGATAGCTAGGTGCTTGTCTAAAGAATGAATCTAGTGAGCCCAAATGATACATAGAAAATCACTAAACTCCTTAACTTGACATACCTGGCTTTCTTTAGATAACAAACCATGTTTTATTGTTCCAACTACCTGGTCTTTTTTGTAAAGCTCCTATATATCCTAGCTCCTCCCCAACCTCTTCGGAGCAGTCCCTCAGAGCGATCTCAGAGGCTGTCAGCCCGGCTTGAGTCCTCCCGCCAAATAAACATAACTCTTAACTTTTAGGCTGCACATGTATTTCAGTCAACAGTTTTGGACACCATGAAGGGACCAAGAGCACACTTTCTCCACCTGAACTCTCCGAGTAACCGGAGTCTTGGTACCAGCAGTGGCCCTTTGTGCCCATCCACCTCCTCGGGGAGTCCAGATGAATTTGGGGAGTCTATCTTGGTTCTCGTATCTCCCATATTGGGTGATAATCCTGAGTTTTATTTGGCGGTGTATCCAGGTACCTGGCCCTCCAGTTGAAAGATACTGGGGGGGAATAACCCACCAAGTGGAGACATACTGGGTGGGGCCTTGTTGAAAGATAACGGGAAACACCCATCTTTAGGAGACGTCCAAGGTGGGGCTGGTTGAAAGATACCAGGAAAATACCCAGTGGAGACATCCAGAGTGGGTCCATGTTGAAAGACACTGGGGTCAGGACTGAGTGGTTAGGTAAGAGGCTGGTCTAATGTTTTCCTCAATTTGGTTACATCCATTGATTTTTTCAGAATAAAAGTAAAACTCTTATGAGGAAACTTTCAACTCCAAAAATGGGACCCTCTTCCTGGCTGGTAACAGTTTTCTCAGATGACTGAGAAACTTGCAGGAGTGGTATAGGCAAAGACTTCATGCCATAGAGTTGTCCCTGTGGGAAAACCTACTAGCAATTTTATACTGACAACCCTACCTTAGAATGGGGAATAGAACTTTCAAAAAAAAAAAAAAAAAAAGGAAGAAAGAAAGAAAGGAAGAAAGAAAAGGAAAAAAAGATAAAAAAATTACAGATTGCCAGCCTCCAACTAATACCCCAGCCAGGTTTATATACATACAAAACTTACAAATTTAATTGGGAATTAAAAAAAAATCTCGCTCTTAAAGTAACTAACCAGGCCTGATAAAAACATTTTTTGGAATTCTGGACTTATAAAAACCAAAACCCTTTTAGGGGGAACTTGGATTTCTCTTCCTGTGTCCTTGAAATATAAACGTTTTATCTTTCGCTGGGTGTTTTATGTGTGTGTATGTATGTATATATGTGTTTCCTTTTTGTTTTTAATGGAAAATTTGGACTATGCCATGCAAAAGGTACAAGTATTCTGTACATATGGTGGCCACACAAATAAATTGGGATTCTCAACAATCCTTTGTACCAATTTTCAGGCATTTTGCCATCTTAACCTTTGTTGCATCAGTCTGGACCATGAATTGCTTTACCTTTTGGAGAGTAAACTTTTGAATTTTATTTAGGCAGCACCCCTACTCTCATTTGGAAAAGCCTCTTCATCTTATTCATTTAAAATCACTATATATATATATAAATTAATGGCCATATGATGGATCCCTTAATTTGGAAAATCTTTTAAATTGGTGAGAGTTGATAGAGCTCTCATTATAAACAGCCGTTTTATTGGTACCTATTAAAATCAAGTTTAAAGGTAGAAAATATATCTAATGTTTAATCTAAGAACTTATTTTAAAAAAACTGGTTTAAAAAGCTACATTTATGTTTTTCCTTTCCCATTAATGGTTTTAGAGATGTTAATAAAATCTTAGAATAATTAATGTTAATTAGGTTGAGTAACTGGAAAAAAGAATGTAAAAATGTCGAAAGATTTTTTCTTAACGGGGAAAAAAAAAGATAAGGGGCTTATCACAAATGGGTAAATTTTTTTGATGGTTATTTTGAATGAGATAAATAAAATGGACTTTTTTTGTATTTAGAGACAAGGTTTTGATACTACACTATGTAAAGTTAAAAAAAAAAATGGCCAAAGAGATCACCTACTGCCCCCCAAAATTAAAGTTCAAACAAGTCCGTTTTATTTACCACAGCTTAATATGTATGTATTTATAGGGATAGAAATACATATGTAGACTGTGATATTTGATCAATGACTGGGGCAACAGACCAATTAATCAAATTAAAAGTTGAGAAGGGCCTAAGTTCTTTGGCTCAAACTTGGGGATCCCAGAGACTTTTCTATAAAATTAGACACAGTGGAAAAAAAAAAAAAGAAAGAAAAGAAAAGAAGAAAAAGGCTTCTGGCATTCCTTCTAGAAATAAAAATTATTGATTAAACCTAATAAATATTAAAATGAAAGGTATAAGAGTTAATAAAATTGAGATAAAAGTTTGTAAAATAGGTATGTTTAAATGGGCTTTATATAAACTTTTTGCTTAATTATGTTGTGGGATAGATATGTTTCAATGGAAAAACGCTTCCCCTTCTTGGTATTACAAGGCTGGGCACATTTCTGTCCCTCAGAAAATATTAATTGAACAAAATAAAGGAAACCAATAGAGTTACATGAGCCGTCCAATATAATGCAAAACTAAAAACTAATATTCAGTGGCTAATAGAAAAATATAATAAGAGGTTTACCCTGGGTTTAACTTATAACTCAAGGAAAAGAGACCTTACTAAATGCCTTATGCAAGCTTTGGAAGACAAGATAAATTGAACCTTAAAGTTTTAAAACATGGAATTCTTTGTTTACAGCTCTTCTCACTGATACAAAAAAGCCAAATAAGGAGATACAATTGGGCCTAGGTGACAGAGCAGTTCTCTGGGGAACTGGAAGTGTCTGTCATTGTCTTGCAGATCAGAAATGTAAATACAGCAAACAGTGACCTAGGACTGAGCCTAATTACCTCAATGAGATAAAACTTAAGGCCAAAGAAATTTTTGGCATTTTAGAACTCAGAACTCTGATGGGTCCTTCAGACTTTGTCAAGAAATCTTAAATGTCTTTTTCATAAATAGTAAGCCTTAGTGATTTAAGCAAGCAAATTCAGCTTACTCCAACTATTATTATTCCTATCTTATAAGTAAGTTTTAAAGTGAAGCTATGAGATCTCTAGCTTTGGTCTGTTTATAAGCCTGAGTACACATTATAGATGTGAGATATTTCTACTGCTAAAAAAAAAAAAAACAAAGTCAAAGAGCTCTGCTTAATTCACGTAAAAAGTAATAGCTTACAAATTAAGTATTTTTAAAATAAAAACTGACTAAATTGACCTTCAGGTTCACGTGAACTGGAAAATATTCAATATTAAGATAACACTTGGTATTGTTTAGTTTAAGTATGTTCTAATTAATATAGACATCTTTAAAGTCATCAATATTAAGTATAATACCTTTACTGTACCTAGGTTTAATGAAAGTCAAATAAGATCCTGTTATATCTGTTACAGATTTGTCAAAAAAAATAATAGTAATGTGGTGTGATAAAATTTGAAGTAAATTAAATGCAAATGAGAAGAGAGTTTTGGGTAAATTTTTAAAAAAATATATTTAAAATGTATGCTTAAGATAATCTCTAAATGTTTGGTATCTAAATTCTAGAGTTGTGCTAAATTAAGTTAAATGATAGGATTTTATTTAATAGCTATACCATTTTCAGATAAAATAAGATTGAAATATGAATTACTTAACATATGACTTCCTCTTACAGAGAAACTAAAGGTGTTTAGAAATATTAATAAATGCTTGGTGCCACTCTGAAATAGTCTCTATTATTAAGGGAAAGATCTCAGTATCCTAGGAAGGTAAGATAAATGTGTAAAGAAAGATATAAGGAATGGAATTATATTTTGTTAATGAAAAATAGTGACTTTGTCCTGAATCTGGTTACTTCTGAATGGAAGAAAAAATAAGGGGCACAGTAATACGAGTATAGAAAGCTGGGGAAGGCTTGTGGAAGAGGAACCCTGAGGAAAGAGTTTTGTACGTGGTCAGAATTGGCTAAGTTTAGAATCAATTTGGGCAAAGTAAATGAATCTTAGAAGTAAGCTGGTAGAAGACTACATTTGGTTTTCTCTCTGTTAGGGGACAAAATTTTCTTAAAATATTAATCCACCTTAAGTAACAAATTGTAAAGCTTCTTATGCGACTTAAGTGATCTGTTGTGCCTTTACCTTTGAAATATTTTCTTGTTAATGAGTAAGTACTACTTTACAGTGATCTATATGTTTATCTGACCAAGTGTTTGAAAAATTTTAACAAGCTCCCCAAATATCAATTTCTCATTAAAATTCTTTTAGTCTCCAGTTAACTATGGGATGCTACAAAGGGTCCCTGAAACATCTCAAAGAGAGATTTTAAAGTAGTAAGTTTCATTTGGCATGTTAACTAACATGGGAAGTATTGTCAAATGAATAATAAATCTTCCTACGTTATATTGTATGAGAAAATATTATTAATATAGATATTCTAGAAATTATATGGACTCCCTAACATTCTGGTATATCTGAAATGTTACCAGTCATAATTCTGGTTATTGTGACCAGGTTTCTTTATAGATTACAGTGTAATGTTTAACCATGCTGTTAATTCTGTTGTCATTTATAGGCAGGTAATTGTTTTCTTCTGATGATTTTGCAAAATACTCTCTCTTCAAGGAGATTTACTGATTTCTAATAAATTTCAAACTATAGCACGGAAATAAACTGGGTAAGAAATTTTAAAGGTCTAATGAAAACTCTGATTAAAAGAATTAGTTACGTGGGACTGAGTAAACTGATGAATATGGTTACAATTTTTGATTTTGTCTGAAATACTACTGGCTTTTAACCTGTTTACCAGACATAAAGAAACTCTTCTCCTTAAACTAGTTATGATTCACGTCAATTTGATAAATTATACCTATGTAAGCAGACTTAGAACAGTTACCTTTTCTCTCTATCTGATCCCTCAAGAGACTAAAATCTTTTAGGTCCCCAGTGGCTCTATGAGATAAATTAGGAAGATCGTCTCCTAACAGGTATAGGAACCTCAAGGTATTTTAAGGACTTCAAAAAGAAAGAATTTTCCTAAATCTGTTAGGCAGAAATCTATGACAAGCCCTTGACGGGCCTTTCCTGGCCTTAGCAAACCTTAACATTCTAGCTTAAAAGTCCTTATTAAAAGCTCCAACACAGCCAATTTAAAAGAGCCTATATGATCAAATAATCAGACTTAACTTGTAAATAAATTAATCTTGATTTGACTATATTTGATAAAAAAGAGGGAACTTTAGAGAGAAAAAGATTATATTTTAGTGGATATTAAATTCTCGTTTTGTTAATTGAGGTCTACATTTAGTAAGACACTTCCCAGATCATTCCTTGCTGTTATGTTACATTGCTGCAAAGTTTAATTGAATTATTAAAAGGACACTGTATGTTTCTTTCTGAAGCTTAGTAATATATCCTTGGGTAAAGATCCAATGCCCCATGACATGCAGCCAGGGGATTATACATACTGGAACAGGCATGACTTAAAAAACTGTCTCCAACATGAATGGAAGGACTCTATCAGGTACTCTTAACTAGACCATACACAGCAAAGCTGAAGGAAACTGACTTTTGGATTCATTTCCAATCAGAAAGAGCCCCTGCAGTGCACTGGCCTATAGAGCACTGCTCACCTTAAAACAAGGTCCAAATGGAGAAAAAGCTACCAGGCCAGGATGAGAAGATGACGACATATGAGGTAGACAGCTGACCCAAGACACCAGACCAGGCCTGTATACCAATTACTTTGATAATTTCTACTACCTTTGATTATGAACTACTCCAATTGTTAAGTTTATGGTAAATTACCTATGTCTAGTACTTCTGTGTTACCTTGGTGGGTTTCCCTACTCCAAGGCTCTAACTAGATAGCCCTCAGAAAAGTTATTCTAAAAAGGAAATTATAGTTCTGTTTAGGCCACTGTTGATCTTACAAGGTGGGAGACCTCACCTGACCAATTAATACCTGCTCGAAGCCTGACCATAAATACGAACTTTCTCATAAGATCACTCAAACTCAGTCAGAAACACAAGAAAAATTTTAACCCAAAAATATAAATTCTTGACTTTTAAATTCTTAATCGTGACTTTATTAACGTTACTACCTGTATTACTTATATCCTGTCTATTTTATAAGATTGTTTTCTCTTACATTTCCCAAAGTGTAGCTAGGCCTACAACAAGATTGATGATGGCAAATCATATTGAAGAAATACATAAAATTTATAACCCTGCATAAAATAATTATAACAGTGTGATTCTAGGTATGGGAATGAGCAACGAAGGGTAAACATTTCCTGGATCATAACAGAGTAGTAAGACAGGCCATCCAGAGAACTTTTAGTATCAACAGGGCCTGATAAAAACACCTAACACCTTGAATGGCAGGTCAGAAGTTTCTTCAACCTGAACTAGGAATGAGCCTTCATAGCACCCTGGGACAAAATTGGTCATGAAATGTCTCTCAAAATATTGGTCGAATTTAGGACCAAGGGGGAGCACTGTGAATGAAAATACTGCAATGTGAATGAAAATACGGCAACCATGTCAGTAAACAAAGAATGCTGAAACCAAGTCATCAGCAGCTGCTGCCATCTCCCAGGGAGGACAGACCTATAGCTCAGCCTAGGCAGCCACTCAGAATGGTGCCCTCTGAGGGGACTCAGAATAAGAAAGGACAGAATACTGGCCCTAGATAACTAGGTGCTTGTAAAAGGAATGAATTCAATGAGCCAAAATGTTTACTTCCTCCCATACAAAGAAAATCACTAAATTCTTGAACTTGAGATGCCTGGATTTCTTTAGATAACAAGCAATCTTTTATTCTTCCAACTCCCTGGTCTTTATTGTAAAGTTCCTATATAATCCTAGCTCCTCCCCTACTTCTTGGGAGCAGTCCCTCAGACAGATTTGAAGGCTGTCTTCCCGCCTCGAGTCCTCCCACCAAATAAAGCATAACTCTCAACTTTCAGGTTACACATTTCTTTCAGTCGACAAGTCCCAGAATAGACACAACTCATCAATTCTGTAATGGAACACAGTGGATCAGGAACCAAAAGCATGTTCTAGTCCAGAAAAACTATGGGACCCTCTTTCTTCCTGTCATTATACAATCCCACCAGAACTCATTAATTTCCTCTCTGCTCATCTGGCAACCAAACTCAGAGAAGAGTCAACTCAGCAGAGTGCCATGCTGGGGAGAACACCCCACAGCAGCATGGCGGGCTGCCTGCCCTCCCGCACGCTCTGCTGACCCCTAGTGTCCTCCATGGGGACCAGGCCAACAGAGCTGTTCCCAACAGCTGCAAAGTCCCACACATTAAATAAAAGCATTTTATTTTATACGATATGTTACGTATATAACCATCTCTGAAGACAGATTTGCCAGAAGCCCAAATCTTCAACATTAATCTGCAAAGGCAAATGCTGCCCCCAAGGGAAAACAAGTCTTAAAACGATGCTAAGGCCTCCAAAGTCCTCTCCAGGACCATCAATCAAACTGCCTGCAGGCCTGCAGCTGCAGGCGGCTACATGTCTGTTTTTAAAGCAACCCCTTCCTGCCGTCAGGTGCTACAATGTCCCTCTACGCCCTCCCATCTGAGGGTAAGAGCAGCCAATTCAGAACCTTGAAGGGAAGCACTGACAAGTCTGGACAAAGAGGATCAGAGCTAAACTAAGCCTTCTGATGACACGAGCTTGTCACTGTGTCATTTTACAGATGAAGATATGTAGAGAGAGGTGGGGTGATCTTGCTCAAAGTCACACAGCTAATAAGTGGCAAAGTCTATAACTCTGCTCCTCCCTCCGGTGTGACGCCCCAGCTGGGACGCCCACAGGGTTCTCTCATGCCTGCCGGACCAGTCCTTTACTGTCACTCATAACCCACCACAGTGTCTGAACCTAGCCTGCCTTTTCAGCCTCTTCTCCCTCTAGTTTCTCAGGAACAAGGCTGCTCGGGCCACTGTGTGACTTCCGGCTCCCCAAACCCTCCGTGCTCAGGGTGGTCTTGCCTGTGCATCCAGCACCCTGCTCAGAGGCTCTTCCTCCCCTGTAGGAGGACGTTTCCACTCTCCGAAGGGACACCCCCTCAGGGAAGCCCTCTTTTCACCTTCAGCATGGCAGGTGTCCCAGGCCACATCCCAAGCTGTCCCATTAGGACTGCGTGTGCCCAGGTCTGCTAGTCAGAGCAGCAGCCTCTGACCCAGGGATTATGCCTGGGTCACCCTGCAAACCTACTGTCCGCCTCACAGCCCCCAGCCAGCAGGTCACCTGGAAGTCACAGCAAGTGGCCCTCCCAAACCCGAAGTCTATTCATTTGCCAGCACCGCTGATGACTGTTCTCCAAAGTTTGGTCAGTTTCACCCAAAACAGCAGCTTCCACTGAAGTGGAGGGTTTTCGCTTCTGCTCCCCATCCTTACTGGAAATGTCAAGGAAAACCAAAAGGACTTTACTCAACGCTTTTCTGATGACACCCTCCCACCCACAATACTCACATGCTCAAGGGCTTTGGGTCCACGTATTTTTGTTTCCCTTACGCTAAGTGGCTCAAAACACTGCGGGATTCTTTCTCTTTTGAGAGTATTTGTTTGTACTGAGTTTATTGGCTTTAATCACTTTTTGTGTCTCTCTTCAGTGTCCCTAGCAGTTGCCACTTTTTACTCCCTTCAGCAGCCTCCCTCCCAACATCTAGTCTAGGAAATCAGCTGTGATGAGGGGCCCGGAGGCAGTCACAGAAGATGGAACTAAGGCACAGAGAGGCGACATAATTTGCCTGAGAAGATCAGCTACAAGCCCCAACACTGTGTGTCACGTCCCTCTGTTTAACTCTTACGCTAAACTAGTTAACTTTTTATAGATTATGGTTATAAACAGATGAGGTATCAAAATACATACAAGGACATACATCAACTCTAAGATGTTCATTAACTCCACTATTTTGTTTCTATCTATTTTATTTCTGTTAAGAAAAATTAGGAACCACTGCAGTCAATATAGCAAAACGTTAATGGGTTTTAAATCCAGAATGTAGAGGTGTAAGTGTATCATTACTCATAATTATTTGTATGCTCACAAAATGATTTGACAGTCTCTCTCCCCTCCTGCTACTCGCTACTGGCTCTCACCTGAGCTCCCAGACCACACATCGAACAACCTTTCACTTTACGCACAGCTGAACTCATCAGTTTTCCCCCAGAGCTCCCTCTGCAGCTTTCCCTCCTCAGAGCACAGCAGGACCATCACTTACCTCATTAATCCACCCAGAAACCTGGGCCTTACTCCATCCTACCTTCACAGACATCATTCATCCTTTCCTTTTTACCATCTAAACATGCCTAAAGTCTGTTCATTTTTTCCCAGTGACTGCCCCACTGACTGTCCCACCGCTCAGGTGGAAGCCACCAACACTGCACACCTGGACTCACGAGTCTCCCAAGTGGCCCCACAGCCGCTCTCCCATACTAGACACAAATGGGATATTGTCACTCCCGTGCTTTTATGACTCTTTTCAAACCTACTGTTCTTAGAAGAAACTCCAAGTTTTTCACCTGGTGAAGGTGTTTGCCATGAAACTTTGAGCTCAGGAACGGCAGAGCCCCCCTCTTTCTTGGCCCACCCCTTTCCCCAAGGCCCCGCCCTCTCCCCCTCAGCCCTGCCCTCTGGCACAGCGCTGGCTCAGGAGGACCTGCTGAGCTACACCAGCCTGTATTCTAACCCTGGTCTTGAGTTCTTAGCAAACTGCTTCACTTATCCATACAAATCCAAGGTAGATTAGAAAGATTTTAGATGTTGAGCTAGACTATTGATTTGGGGATTTTGCACTAGCAACCTGCAAGTACATGTTCTAATGATTCTGTCTTCTTAAAACCACACCCAGGTTTTAGTAGTATTTGTGGAATGTCTTCGGAGTAAAAGGGACTGTACTTTAACAGACTATATGTTTTATAACATGAACAACCCGGACAGGGTCACAAATGGAATCGCCTCACAAGTGACAGAAGACAGGTGAGAGGCACAAAGCAACAGGTCTCGAAGATGGTAAGAGCAAAGTTGTTTTGCCAACCACCCCCAAAATTCCTGAACGAACCAAAAATTCTGAATTTTGAAAGTAAAAGGCTATCATATATAGAAATAAAATAAATGATCTTCTTCATCAGTGTTTCAAGATCTGACTCCAGATATTTTAGCAGGCCATACTGAATCCTAGCACAGAAAAATCAGATGGACTAGTGGTGAGTAAGTTCCAGGAAAACGGCAGTAATTCCTCCACTTGTGTAAAGACATACACTCACCTGCCGAAGGTGAATGTAGAACGCATTCTGGAGAAATTCGGAAGCTTCCAGGGTCCGCTTCTGAATTGCAAGGACACGGACAGCTTGGAAGCATGCTTCTAACTCAGTCGCCGGCATTCTTACACTGCAGGGGGAAAAGGAGGCCCTCAGAGAAGAGCAGAGTTATTCCTGTCCTGTCTCCCAGGCCGCGCCTCGGGGACTCAGTGCCCTGCAGCAGCCCGGCCCCAGGCGAGGACACACAGCGTGGCCCACCCAAGCGGGAAAGGCACTGTGCTTGAGAAATCCCATCCCCGATGGGGGCAAGAGGGGCTGGCGGGGTTGAGTGAACCTATAAATGCCCACAGAAATATGCCTGCATTCATTCAAGTGATACAAGCAACAGTAGCAGGCTATTTAACAAAATTTCAATTTTCAGTGGAAATTTTGCCATTCCTTTCCGCTTGTCCCCTGCACTCTGAGACAGGCTTAGGCTCTCTCACACCTGCAGCTCTGAAGCAATATTTGTGAAGTCGTTTTACTTTGCTGCAAGTGTCCTCGCTCCCCGTGTCACTGTGTCTGTCCTCTCTTAACACAGTCGGATATCTTCCTGGATCTCTACCTGAGTTCCTTTCTCCTCCTTCTCAGATCCTGAGATAAAGGACAAGTGAAGACACATGACCAGAAAAGGCACTGTGGACTTGACCGAAATCCACTGTGACACCCTAGATGAATGCTGCCCACCCCTTACCTTCGATTCTCAAGGCTCTGCCCAGGGTGACATCCAGCCTAGAGAGGTGGCCCAATTAAAAGCTATGTGGCTTGGGCACGGGGACAGGTGCAGGAGCTGGTTCCGGGGCCAGGCCCCTCCCCACCTCTGATCCCCTCTCCCCCGAAGCCCCGCTGCCAAGCACTCAGGCTCCGTGATCTGATTTCCTTCTCTTCTACTCTACTCCAAACCCTTTTCCTTTTCCTTTTTTCCCTAATTATCTCCAGATGGAGTGATTTTTCAATCGCAGTATCTAAAAAAATTCCTGCAGCCGAAAATGAGGTCTCCAGATGTCAATGCCCATATGCTGGCTCCTGAAGAGTGCCGCTAGCTGGGGGGACCTTCACCAACACTTACGGGGCATCAGACATGTTCCAAGGTCGGCCACCCCCAACAAGAGTTTGCTGTGACCCCTATGCCCGCACAGCATCCCTGCTCACAAAAATATATTTGGCCCACTAATCGGTTATTAAGAAGCAAAAATACAAAATTGCTCATGTTTCTTACTAAAATTATCTATGAAGCGGAAAAGGGAATTGTAATAGAAAAGAACAATTTTGACCCCATGTTAGGTCTGTTCCTTTGGCTTTAACCCTGTGCCCTGTTTTCTAGGCTCAGACTTGCTATCTCTGTACCATTTGTAAAAGAAAGTTGCCTTTAGACTGAAATATCCGGGACAGCCTCTTCTCCTGGCCATGATCTTGAAGGATGCTAACTCATCTGCACTTATGTAGAGATGGCAAGTTGCAAAATAGAGAATAACTTTGTTTTATTTTTGGAGGTTTTACAGGGGCAACATGATTTGATCCACATGGACAGCTGCAAGAACTGCGGATTCAAAGGACAAGCAATTCATACAACAAGAAGTTTCCAACAACCAACCGCAGCCCCGCCCCTTTTTAGTATAAAAGGAGACTCAATTCTGACTTGGGGAAGATGGTTCTCCAGGACATCAGTCTGCCATCTTCTGGATCTGCCAGCTTTGCAAATAAAGTCACTATTCCTTGCTCCAACACCTCATCTCCCAGTTTATTGGCCTGTCATTTGGTGAGCAGAATGAGTTTGGACTCGGTAACAAAATGACTGCATTGGAGGTAGTATGTCTCCACTGTTTCCTCGTTTCCAATATGTAACATGCACATTATTTATGATCTAGTGCAAATAATTCATCAAAGACAACCACAAAAAGAAACTATACTCACCCAGCTATCAACACTGAAGTCAAAACCTGTCAATTTTATATGCTGTTTAAGCACACAACTGAAAAACCTAACATAGGGAGTTGATTCCACGGAAATAAAATTATTTCTACTCCTTCAAAACTTTTTCTTTTCTTTTCTATTTTATTTTGTTTTGCTTATTGAAAAGAAAATAAAAGTCAAATCATTTTATTTCACGTATTTTTGTGATAGCTACATACTTTAAATACTACAAAAAGACTTAAATTGCAATAAAAAATTGTTCATATATTAGTATAAAGATATATACACAATCAATGGGGATTAGGAAAGGAATGGACATTTACTAAAAATCCACTGCAATCCAGTCTTTTACAAGCATATCCTGGAATATAAGCTCTATTATCCGGGGAGCCTCACCCACATGCTCACTGCTGAGTCCCTTAGTAATCAACCACTAAGTCACCAGCATAGATCCATGTGATCAGTATTTTAGGAATAAATGAGGGAATTAGTTCATTCAAATCTAAAACAAAAACCCTAAAATAAATACTGAACTTATTTACAGATAAAGAAAATTTGTCCCCAAAAAAGTAAAGTTTCTTCCTCAAGGTCACAAAGATAATAACTGGTAAAGGCAAGATTTGAACTCATCTGCCTGATTCTAAAAACTAAGGTGGAAATCCCATTCGACTGCGGAGTGTCCAGCTGTACAGCCTATCACCCTATCTTTGTTCAGAGCTGGCCTTAGACAGCCTGAGACAGCACCCCATTCCTGTGGAACTCGAGGGCAAATGATAACAATAAGGATTTTATATCCAGCAGTTTCTTAGGTCTCATGTATATAAAGTGTCAGCAGGTCAGCAGAAAATCTCTGGGAAACATGAGTGGGTCCATAACTTTTTGCTGATTAGAAACTCAATCTATCAGGACATAGTGACCTTCCCATGAGAGGCCACATGGACATAAACTAAAGGCAGCTGAACAATGGAAACTAGCAAGACCCTGGAACTCAAGCAAGGATTCCTGCCATCCCCCACCCAGTTGCCTCTTCATCCACGTGGACACGAAGACAGAAGACCCGGGTTCTTGTCCAAGTTACACTATCATGGATTCTCACCCATAAAAATTATGACTCTATGCTGTCTTAAGTCCTTTCCAACTCAAATATAATGACACCAATATCTCAGCAGAATATCTATGTCTCCACTTCCCCTCTTCTAATAGGAGAATATTTCTATGGACACAAAGCAGAAATCCAATTTAAAAAACCATGCAAGAAGCCAGGTGAATTTCTGCTTAAGAGACTTTGCTGTCACGCTCAGTGAATGAAAATTCAGAAAAAGTGGTCCTTCTCCCTCAGTAAATGGGAGGTAGCCTGATTGTGTGTGTTTGTGTGTGTGTGTGTGTGTGTGTGTGTGTGTGTAAATCAAATATAATCATGTCTGGGACGTGTACAGATTATTTTTAATTTCACTGTAATTTCATGGGGATGAGCCAACATTTAAAGTAATTTGAATGTAGTGTTCTGAGACAGACTCAGTCTCTTTTGGTGGAGGAGGTGAAAGGGGAGAGTAAAGGAGGAAAGAGGTAAATGAAGCAAAGAAGTAAGAATACTGCTAGGGAAAGGCAAGACGTTAATTTTGTTCCTCATTGCATCACATACAAATTAGGGACTGGCTTTCCCCAGATGTCTTATCGAGCACTGAGTTGCAGAAGAAGAGGTGACAGCCCATTTCTCACTGAGATTGTGACTGTACGTGGCATCTTATAGACACAAATCATTTACACTGATCAAACACTCTAGCAGCAGGCTGTAATTCTCCTGTTTTGAGAGACAAGAAAACAGGAGTTCAAAGAGGATGTATAACTTGACAAAAGTCAGAGGACCTGTAAACAAGATAGGATGAATTCAAACTCAGATCTGAATGCAGAGTCTGCTCTTCCCACTCCCAGGACTGGAAAATCCTTAACACACAGGCTCCCCAGCTCCCCTGCAGTGTTCCTGGCGCCAAGCATTTCCCATGGTAATGGTCTCCAGTTCTCACAGACACAGCGCTCTGTGCAGGCAATGACCTTGATCAGACCTTGATCATCTACCTGCCACGCCCACCAGGCTTCACCATACAGGCAGGAAAGCTGGCTTTCAAGTGCATACAAAGCCACCCTTGGTCTAACCTGGGCTCTTCTGCGGCTTCTCCAGCCTAAAGGCAGCCATGAAACTGCTCACAGTTTGTACGTGAGCCACACTACCTCTCTCCATCTGTCTCCCCACCTATACTACTTAGCTATGACCATTTTGAGAATCTTGGAAACAAATTTTTAAAAACAGAAAAGAAACGATTCTGGAACAAGTGCTTAATACTTACAATTTTAAATGACAAGTTACAAAGTGTGTATTTACAAACCGAATCTTCCTTTCTAAATGTCAGTTTTAAGCATTTAAAAATATAATAGCAAAGAATTCTCACAAAATTAACAAAAACATAAACAAGAAACTGGAATAAATTCAAAAATAATGTTCATGTTCTAAATGGAGAAACTTTAGGACTTTACTGAGGGTTAAAGTAAGAGGTATGAATGTAGAGATATAAACATATTGCATGGAGGAAAGCAGTTTTGTAAAGATGTAAGTTCTCCTAAGAATAATTCAAAACTTACTAATAAATCTCATGAAAATTCCAATCTGATTTTTTTTAACTTGAACAAAATATTTTGGAACTCTTCAGGAATAATAAAGTCATAATACTAGACAAGAAAATTTGGGATGGAAGAAAAGAATAAACAAAAATCAGACTGCCAGTTATTAAATAAATTTTTACAATTTGTAAGATATGGTGCTGGAGTAAGGAAGGGAGATTGACAGAAGGGAACCATGAGCTCAAAAAGAGACTCTAGTGTATGTAAGTATTTTGTACAGGTGGGATTTCAAATCAAAGAGAAAATTATGAATTCAATAATTGTCCTGGGACAATCAGAGAATCACCTAGAAAGAATAAATTCTATTCCTGTCATAATGACCACAAGATAAATAGCACATAGTGATGTAAATATTAAAAAGTACTAATAACAGCAAATACAACCCTTTGCTCTTATTAACTCAACTTCTCCTCACTATAACAAGTACTATTATAATCTCCAACTTAGAGATTAAAAAAACCTACAGAAGGGATTTATGATTTATTCCATTATAAGAAAGTATTTCTAAGAATAATGTCAAAGATAAAACCCATAAGGAAGACCTTTACTATCTTAAGAATAGTTTGAGCCACAACAAGAATAAAAAACTTTCTGAACAAAATGAAAGGAAAGAAATGACAAGAAAAAGCTCTGTGATACATGTTGATGAAGTCATGAAGTAAATTTTCATAACATACAAAGAGCTGTCACAAAGCAACAAGAAGCTCCCTCACTTAAATATTTGCAAAGGACAAAATGAATGATTCATTTTAAAAAAGACAAAAGGCTAATGAGTGAAAAATGCTCAAAACTACACTGGTCATCAAATGCAAACTAAAACAATGAAAAAGCACTTTTGCTTATCGTATTGGCGAATATTTTTAAGATATTCTAGTTAGTGTCCATCTGTGGGAGAACAAATCATGATCGACTTTTTCAGATGATGACATATCAATGGATATGTAAACTCTGAAAAACGTACGTACACACTGACTCAACTCCACTTCTAGGAATCGTTTCCTTTAGGAAAAAAAAAATCAGTCCAAACAGATGTATCCATCAGGGCATTTACACAGCATTGTTTACAAGGGTGGGAAGAAAAACTGAAGTGAAATCATATCCAGCGATAGAGAATTGGTTACATAAGTAATTGTGCATTTTTTCATTCCCCAATGGAGAAGGAATTTCTAGAGTCACTTAAAAGGAGTCTGTGATGAATGTAAATGTCACATCCAGGGACTAAATTTCCAGAAGACTTAACTAAAGGAATACACATACAAGATCACAGGAATGTCTGTACAAGAAGGATGCAATTCAAACATTTTTCTGACAGTGGAAAATGGAGAAAACTGTCCACCATTAAGACAATATTACGGTAAATCACGGCGAGCTGCGGGCACTGAGGGAGCCGGCATTTCTCCGTGGTCCAGGGCCTTGTCCACAGCACTCTCCCACCAAAGGTGTCCGTGGACAAGAGACGACACCCGCACATCAGGAGACCCCTCCAATCTATCTGAAAGGACCGGGTGAGTCTGGAGTGGGAAGACGTCTATGATATACCCCTGAGTGAATAAAGCAAGCTGCAGGAAAACATATAGTATGGTCTCATTTTAAATAAAGCATATATATACACACGTATACATTGATTTCTCATATGTGTATATATATGTATCTCATAGGCATAAAGGTCATGAAATATATATACCAAATTTTCCACAGCTTTTACTCTCAGGAAATAATGGGAAGGGAGTTAGGGGCCTTCCTGTACCACCAGAGTTCTCTTTTCAGTATTTCAGTTAAGTATACTTGGAATTTAAAAGTTTATTTAAGTCCGAAGTAAAATGGACGATGCATTCCTTAAGACAGAATGCTACACTGGTCATTAAAAATCATGCCACGGGAGATAGAATATTGTAGAAAAACATGTAATAAGCCGAACGGAAAATGGAGGTCTCCGCACAGTAAACAGGGACAGAGTGCTCACTGGTTTTTATGATAGAGCTGATACACACTGACAAAAAGAACAGAAAATAAATGTTAAATTGTTAATTATAATCTCTGAATAGCAGGACCAGGATAGACTCTTTTGCCCCTTTTTTCAGACTTATTATATTAAATGCACATTATTTTTCATCTGAAAAAAGCATTTTTAGGCGTGTAGTACCACGCATTGGGGAATAATACATGAATACTTACAGAAACAAGTAACTAGGAGACACCGCAGCAGCGCTACACAATGTAGAATGGGCGATCCTGATTAACACCGCACAGTTACATAAGGACCCACAAAGTGAGAGCACCTGCTGTAACAGGGCGTGGCCCCCTTCTATTTGTCAGTTGTGTCTTCAGGTCTGAGGCAGTTCTGAGCACGGCCAGTGTCAGTGCTGGTGTCTGGATGGGTGCTACTGGAGGTGAGGGCACCTGCAAGCGGAGAGGAAGAACAGAAAACAACCTCTGCCTTTTCTGTCTTGTTTCTTTGTTACTTTAAAAGAGAGGCATAACTAAGATAAACTGTGTATCTTCCCTACTGAAATTTCAGTAATGAAACCGTTTTTAAAGTCTTCACAGCTTATATTCTGCCTATAACTGTCTTTTCAACAAAGCATCATATTTATTAAATGTGAATTGACTCAGTTAATTAACTCCATGTTGAAACATTCTAGTAAAGAACATGAAATGCCTTATGTAAAAGAACCACACCTGCAGTGACTAGCTCAGCTGTCTTGACGGCAGTGCATTCAGCCCGCACCATCCCGTGGTCCTGAGCTCCTGATGCTGGTAAGAGAGCACGCTGCCACCTCAGATGGAGAGATAATTTGAAGGCACTTTTTGAAATCTACAGCACTGACAAAACATAACTGACAAATCCCAGGCTCCTTTGAGGCTGTCATTTTCTGTTTCTGGCCAACACCCGTCAATGAGCAGAACCATCCCATTTTCGAGCCATGGGACTCACGTGGGAAGCAGTTTTGGAGAAATTTCCATGTATAGAATGTAACCAACTATATGTATAACTCTGACAAAAGAAAAGATGCAATATTCTGATTTTGAAAACACTCAAAATATTCTCCTAAGCCTTAGTAGCTGGAAAGGCTGGGCTTCTCCTCAGCCACTTATTTATTTCACAGCCAGTGAGCATATCCCACAAACCCTGTTTCCCTGTGTCTGCTGGGAGCCTCAAGCACACTGTTGCTGTCGATCTTATAAGTCACAGGGCAGACGCGTGTCTCTCATGCCTGCAACCCTCACACAGGCTCACCTCCTAGCCTCACTGTCTGAACTTGGCCCCATTTTCTCACCTGTTTATTTGGTATCTGTTCTTCTGTAAGCTGCCTGAAATGCTTTTTGGAACAAGTCAGAAGAATCAGTGGGTAGATAAATGGACAGACTGACAGGTGAGAGATGGGCAGACAGACAGAGAGACTCCAAGAAAAGGGGAACAAAGAAAATTTCCTATGCAGAACCCTCTTCTAGTCAGGGAAGAAAACCGACAAGGAAAAGTGTGAAGAGGCAGGTGGCTTAGGACTGTTTCCTGGATTCCATGAAAAGTCACACCAAGAGAGAGGGTAGAACTATAAATAATAAAAGAAAAAAGCATGCATGCTTGAAAAATATATCTACAATATGTACTTTCTGAAGAATAGATTCAAATCAGCATGGCCCAATAACACAATCCTTGGGTATTTACAGAAGTGAGAATCCCATCTACAAACCACAAGGCATCCCTTCGGAGCACTGAGTCTACACGGGACGGTCATAAAGCCGTCACCACAAAAGGTATGATATCCTGCACTTACGAGGAACGAGCAGCTGTGCTCGGGCTGCCCACGTGCGTCATTTACAACCCACAGCACCTCTAAGGGGGAGGGACGCCTAGCGAGCCCGTCTTTGCAGGACAGGAAACAAGTCCAGGAGAGGCTAAGCTGACCTAACATTTCTCCATCTAACAGGACTGGTCACTCCAGAGCAGGACTCGAATTCGGACCCACGTTTGTAATCACGGTACTACCGTGCTTTGTGTGCTTTTTGTGTGTATAATACATTTGTTTCTGGCATGAAAGGATATTTAATAAATGATCGGTTGTCCTGTTTATCTCATTAGCTCACAATCAATCTTTATAGTGTTGAATTGTACTCTTTTTCCCTGGAGAAAAGAATGGAACGAGCGGGTGTTAGAATGAGGTGGGGCTCCATTCTTTATCTGGTACCTCATCTCATCCAAGTCCCCAACCAGGGAGAAGGATCAAATGTCCTCTTCATCTTTTAAAGAGAGGGCTCCACTGATGGTGATTTAACTCCAAAACCAAGTCTGGGGAAAGGGCACATTCAGCAACCAGAGCAGTATCACCTGTAGGAAGGCGAAAACAGCTCAAGGGAGGGCTCAGGGTTCAGCCTGATTTAATTTCAATCGATAAAACATTAACACACTCTAAAAATACTAGCATGCAATGGATTGGCTCTTTCTTGACATCCAGCATGTTTCCACAGCCCACATGTAAAATTATCGTGAACCAGTGAAAGGAAGTGTCTACACACAAGAAAAATCAATGCCACAGGTAGACTGAAACCCAGGCTGGAGGAAAGGAAGAGAAAGGGCATAGTAAAGAAGTGGGGAAAGGCTGGGGAAAAAAAATCATCACAAGGACTCTCAAGCATCATCCAACAATCTTACAATCATTCGAGAGAGAGAGAGTTACTGAGGTCCTATTCTGTGCAAGATTGTAGAGCGGGCGAAGCAAGAGCGCAGCGACCATGGTGGCAGCAAGTGGCGGGGCTCAAATACACTTCTGATCCTGGTACCTTGCACACTTGTCCTCAGTATAAAGGCAAAAAAAAAAAAGTAAAATAAAACTCTGTAAACTCAAAGCATTGTTGAAAACAAAATTAAAGAAGGCCTAAATACCTGGACAGACACACCACGCACATTCCTGGATCAGAAGACAGAGCTCTTGGAATGGGAGTGCTCCCCAGAGCGATCAGTGTATTCAACGTGGTCTCGATCACAATCCCTGCAGGCTCTTCTGCAGAAACTGACTAGCTGCTGCTACAATTCATATGGGAATTCAAGGGTCTCAGTAACCAAAACGTACTTGAAAAAGAAGAACAATGTAAGAGGACTTGTAATTCTCAATTTCAAACCTTACAACTGTATCTCCAGGTGAGATTAGAGGCCATTGTGAAGTTATTACTGTGTTTATCCTTATTTTCTAAATTCTCTTCAATGAATATAACTGTTACAAAGAGAAAAATAAAAAGTAAGGTATCTTTTAAAACATGCACACCTATTCATTCATTGGGAAAAAATATTTTAACTATAAAGAGGTAAACAAATATCTAGTGAAAAAGGACTACTTAAAAACAAGAGTGTATTTACATTTTTCATTAATTGAAAACTGAAAAGCACAAACACATCAAGTTTCTAGGGAGACCTGTGAAACATATTAGTAGTTATTTTCAAAAATTCTAATTGAACAATGAAAACTCAAGAAAGGGAAATTTGTGATTGACACCCAAGTGCAAACACATGGAGAGCAAAGGCCTAGAAATCACAGTTCCTTTAAATCTGCTTCTAACTCAATAGGAGAGGAAATTCCTCACTGAGGGGACAGTGGAATCCCATACATAAGACAGGATACACAGTACAAACTGCAGTAGTATCGGGAGTGAATTTCTTAGAATTCTAAAGTTACAACATTGCTGAAAAACTATAAAAACACTGACAGACAGATTAAAACACACAGTCATATATATTATATTGAAACATATGAAATCTACTCCCATGTTGCATAGAAATATAAACATATTTGTTCATTTATGGGCACTGAATATTTTATCTCAGGTAGAATATTTCAACTAAAAGAAATAATCAATAATACACTCCTCGTCTCAAATCTACTTGATAAGTTACTCTGTTATGTAACCATAATGTGTCTAAGATAGATCTAAAATTGGTGAAAAAGATCTTTGTATGGTTTCTTGAACTCTTCTCAAAATTCCAAGCTTAATTTTAAAATAGATCTGAGCAGTATTTCTATTTTATATTTTCCCTTGTGAAATGAACAACATAGTCTGTTGTCAAAATTCTGTCCTTACAATGATTCACGAGCACTGTATCCTAACAAAACTGCTGAACAGCAAGGCGCTATCCAGACACTGTGACCAAACAAATGAAACACAAGGAAGACAGTGACCCTATTCTGGAGGGCTTACCGTCTGTTTCAACACCGGGTTTTTATTTGATTGGTTTGATTGGGTAGAAAAATAAAATCAATCAAGTACTTTCTGCTTTGAGCATTCAGTAAGTCATGACTCTGTTGTTAGTGTCATGAGAAGGAAAGACTTAAGCATGACTTGATTAGGTCAATTAGCAAAAGCCATCACTGGGGAGTGAGTAATAAGAAGTTAACTGATAGCAATGCTTCTGCCTACAAGAGACCTAAAATAAACCCACACTGATCTCTTTAAGGAAATGAGGAGATGAGGCCCCAATGAGAAAAACAAAAACTAACAAGAAATCAAAAAAGTAAAGACTTTTTCATTAACAGTTCCAGGAAGGAGTGGAGCATGGTGGTGAGGATCACAGATGCTTGGGACAAACATGAGGGTCTGAATTCCCACAGCACTGTGTAGCTTTGACACTGATAATTCAGTGAAATTTTCTGAATCTCAGTCTCCTATCCATAGACTAGGGACAACAACAGCACCCGTCTCCTAGAATGGTCCTAATAATTAAGTTATTTTATATATAAAAGGTTAAATAAAATACCTCAGATATTAAATATTACCCCAAAAGCACAAGGAAAAAAAGAAAACAGAGATAAATTGGAGTTCATCAGAATTTAAAACTTTGCTTCAAATGTCACCATCCAGAAAGTGAAAAAACAACACACAGGAGAAAATTTTTTC
Organism: Camelus bactrianus; assembly: GCF_048773025.1. Taxonomy (NCBI): domain Eukaryota; kingdom Metazoa; phylum Chordata; class Mammalia; order Artiodactyla; family Camelidae; genus Camelus; species Camelus bactrianus. The sequence continues at coordinate 45,988,872 of NC_133558.1, read as the reverse complement.
AAATCATTTATCTGATAAGGAATTTGTATCTATAAAAAAAAAAAAGAACCTCCTACAACTCAACAATAAAAAGGCAACTCAATTAAAAAATGAATAGAGGACCTGAAAAATATTTTTCAAGGAAAATATACAAATGGCCAATAACCACAATGAAACGATGTCCAATATCATTAGCTGTAAGGGAAATCAAGTCAAAACCACTAGGAGAAACCGCTTCACACTCACTACAATAGGTTATAATCAAAAAAACAGTAACAAGCACTAATGAGGACACAGAAGAAATGGAGGTCGCAGCCGTTGCTGGTGAGGATGTAACACAGAGTAGCCAATTTGGAAAAATGCCTGGCAGGTCCTTAGAGAGTTGAACATTTGGTTTATGAATGACCAGGCAATTTTGCTTCCTGAGCACACACGAAAGAGAACTGAAAACAAATGTTCACATAAAAACTCCTACAGGAATATTCATGGCACCATTACTCATCACAGCCAAAAAACAGAAACAACCCAAATGTCTATCACGTGATGAATGGGTAAACAGAGGGGCCCAGCCATACAGTGGAATATTATTCAGCAATAGCAAAGCATAGAGTACTGACCCAGGCCACAACTTGGACAAATATTGAAAATGTTACTCAGTGTGAAAGAAGTCAGTCACAATAGATGGTTCCACTTACATGAAGTAACTCGATTTACATGAAATTTCCAGCACAGGCAAATCCACAGAGAGAGAAAATTGGCTTCCTGGGGCTGTGGGAGAATGGGGAAGATGGGAATGTCTGCATATGCGTAAGGGGCTTCCTGTTGGGGGGATGAAAATGTTCTAAGATTGACTGGGATGCAAAATTCTGGGCATAGAGTAAAAACCGCTGTACATTTTAATGGGTGAATTGTTATTAAAACTGGTAAGAAAAAAATCACCTCCAGCCAGTACCTTCCCATAGTAAATGCAAATTGCTAAATTTTATTACGGGAAGAAGAAACTGCCCTCAGCATGAAAGCAGGAGTTCAGCAAATGTGAGTTAACCGAAATTGGATAAGAGCATTTCACTTGAAACAGTTGCTGAGTGTATACAAATTATTAAGACATGACAAGGAAAATCAGTTTGACATCACGAAGAAGCATTCTGCTTCCAATGCAGATCAAGGATTCGGCAAGCCCAGTTGCTAGAAATGACCAGAGAAGAAACCTGGTTCTTTAAACAAGCGCCAGAGCCAACAAGGAAATAGTGGTGAGGAATGCAGGCGGCCGAAAATCTGGAACAGTTTGCTACAAATAATTTCTCCACTGAAAATTCAAAAACAAAATGAAAGTGATGTGATGCTGTGTTGACCTCACGTGAATGGGCTCCCTCCGGTGCTCGACAGTTTTGTAACCCCGAATGAGAGACTCAGGAGAATCAGCATGGCTCCTGGGAGTCCCCAAATGACTGCCCACCAGCTCGCTGGCCACCATCATATCTGCCAGGGTTGAATTGCAGAGAAGAGACCAACTTCTGAAAGACACAGGAAATATAGACAAGGGAAGAAAAGGCTGCAGTCAGTCCTGGGACAGAGGCCCTCTGAGCAGAGGCCAGAAGGCTGCAGGTGAACTGGAGTGGCCCTGGGGCATGAAGGGACCACGGGGGAGCAGATCTCAATTCTCTTCTCTCTCTCCCTCGGGTAGGAGAGATAAAGTCTGCATCCTTCTCACCTGGAACTGTGGGTTCTGGCTGGCAGAAGTCTTACCAACATGGAATGAATGACTCAAGACTGTGGAAAAAGGAAATAAAGCGAGAGGGAGTAGGGAGCCAACTCCAAGAACCTCTCAAATGCTCCCATATTTATTGTGTATAATCAAAGGAAATAGTCTTTAACAGCTGTGTGATAGTAAGGAGAAACTTCGGGAAAGACGGGATGAGGCAGAGATAGTAGAATCCGCAATGAGTAAAAAGGCTTAGTTTACCTTTAGGGGAGACATGGGGAGAGGGGAACAAGATAAATTCTTTAGATATCTTCATTACAAAGCAGACCACCAGACCAGCCAGGTCCCTGTTTTGGGAATAATATACTATCTAACAGCAAGCACGCCCAGCGTTTATAGCTGAGGGCCTGGGTCATTGCTGTGCAATGAGCAGAGTGCTATCTAAAACCTCAAATATGCAAGAAAGACATTGTCTCTGCTTTTTATGGCAAGGAGACAGGAGTGAGGATGCACAGGTGCTTGCTTGAAAGAAGTTACTAAGCGCATTTTTTCTTCTTAAAGTTGACATGCGTCTGGGGTCTGTTAAATTTGTTAACCCAATCATGGGCTACCACATGGAACCATTATGGAGGACATCCTAGGATGACAAATCCTGGCTCTGGGTCTTTTCCTGCCAGCTTCGGCCATTCCAGCAGGGTCTAGACACATCCCTGAATAACGATCACACAGAACCACCCAGACTCTTAACTCCTGGTGCTTGGAACTTAATTTTAGCTCTACACAACTTAACGTAGAATAGTTTCAGAAATAATAGATATTATATTCTTTTTATATCTCATCATAGGACTGATTTTTCTGATTGCTCTAAGCTGCTTCTACTTGGTAAATCACCTAATTCTGCAGGTGATTTCAGTACTTTCCATTGCATATAACTAGACAGCCTGGGCCCTCTGACTTCTATTCGTCAAATACCGATACACCTAATTGATTTCATTGTTCATCAATTTCAGCCTGGAGGTGAGGGAGTGTCACTCTGTTCCTCAGCCCACCCTCTACTCCTTTCTCTTCAGCAACTCAGGCCTCCTGAATACAAAACAAAGCATCCGTTTCCCTTCATCTACACTTTCCACAAACTCAACAGGAAACATCAGCCTAGAGAATGAATTCAACACATGTGTTAAAACAAAAATCAACAAACCTGAAGCAACTCCATCTCTGAATCATGATACACAATGACACGAAAGTAAGGATGTCAGGTACAAAGAATGCGTGAGCCTGACCACCTCATTTCTATTCTTCAAAGGAAGGAAGGTTTTCATATTTTTTATTATCATTCTTTGTCATTGTTTCTGATTAAGCCAAAAAATAGTTTATGAAATAATTAAGCACTGCAATAACAGATTTTCGCTGTATCAATTATAGAAGGCATTCAGAGGGGATAGGAAAACCCAGCTCTGTAAAAAATGCAAAATTTCTTCCCCTGTTAAGAACACGTATACAAAATGCAACAGAGAATTCAAATTCATGTGGAGAGGAGCAAAAGCCACAAAATCAAACCAAAGTCATTACTATGACTCAATTCAAAATTCACTGGACAAACATGCTCAATGCATTCAAAGAATTTTAAAGGCACACTGCAAACCATTCACTTAATGATCTACAGGCTAGAGGAAGAATTTCCATCTTTAACAGACAACAGAAATCAATAGGTTGCCCCACCAAACGAGGACCAAACAACAATCAGTTTTTTAACAGTTCTGATAAATCACCATGTTCTAAACATCAAAATCCAGAAATTTTAACCATTCATTCACACAACACTGAAACAAACACTTAAAAAGAAACCAAAAACCCAAAGAAACTAAGCACAATTACCATGTACCTGGATCAATGAGAACTTCTTGTACAGCTGGAAGAAAGAACAGGCTATAGCCTTTTACTTAAAAAATAAAACTCCATTTAAAGATAACTGCTAAAACACATTTTATCATTCATGTTGCCTTGAAAAATCTGAGGCACTTGTATCTGATCAGAAAAGCAATTCTGAGAAATAGTATGTTACAATTCAGTGCCAGTTTGCTTTAGTAGAAAAAAGAAAAGCTACATTTTCTCATGCTGCACAAAGAGTAAAGAATCTCTCTGCCACTATCTCCTCCTATTTTCTAAGCTCATTCTCCCCAATCCTTCTGAAACAAGTATGAGAACCATTTATTCCCACCAATAAGCCAAATGACAAAAGAGTATCAATTTATTTGTGTAAATATATGCCTACAACTTGAACTGGAAGAGAAAGGTATCAGAAGGCTATATGGAACTTATTTCTACTTTCCTGAATTCACACACACACGTTCACAGACACAGACATGTACACACTGAATTACTGGGCACTTCACATGCTGAGGACTTCCAACTTATAGAAGATAACTTTGTAGTTAGTTTAAAATACAAAACTGTCAGCTTTTGAAAGCCTTCATCATCTGCTAAATCATCCAAATATCAACGAGACCCAATTAGCCTTTTCTGTAGAATATAATTTCCCATGATGGCAGAACAGACCCTAATTAGTGGATCCAAGATTCGTGTTTATCACTACCTATGATCGTTTTTAAACACATAAACAGTTTCAGAAATGTATGTCCCAACAATTATTCTTATTGAAATAGCATATGTATTCAATTGTCTATACAGAAAATAGGTCCAATGATGGTGTTTAAGAGCTATTTTGTGTATTGAAATATTTATTTTTAAGTTCAGACAAGGAGGGTCTGTATTACTCAGTTGTAGAACACCTGCTTAGCATGCAAAATGTCCTGGCTTCAATCCCCAGTACCTTCATAAAAATAAATAAACATAAGTGCTTATTTAAAAATAAGAATATAGTTATAAAAAGCATAAATGCAGACTAAAAACCACTGCAATCTAGGAGCCACAATTTTAATAAAAAAACAAGAGTTTCTATGAAATATTGACTATATGCCAATCACAGAGACAATCACAAATCACACCTGACAACCATCACGTGTGATTCTCAGCAAACCTACTAAGTAGACAAGGAAGAGCAACCCGGCACTGAGGATGAGGAGACGGAGCTCGGAGGAGCCAGGGACGCTGACCGTCCAGCTCCCCGTGACACCATGTCAGTGAAGGATGAGCGCTGACAGAGCTGCTCTGAGGGGACACCCAGCTGCATGGAAACTTGGGGAACTGGGGAGTCCCAGAAAACACTCAAAACTGTTCAGTGAAGAACCAGCTCAAATATATTACATTGTGCCACATCCTTTAAACAGGGAACATGACTGAGAAGTTTTTGATGCCTCTGTGTCCTTTCTGCCATTATCAATTATTTGCCCTCTCAGCATGCCCAGTCATGAATTGGACCCCATATGAAGTGCACTCAGATGGCAGAGTTTTAAAGCTGTTTTATGAAGTTTGTAAGACTCTGTCTATGCCTCACACAGGCGGTCATCCATCACTTCTCACCGGTGTGGATGTACCACATGAAATCACACCTTTCTGCTTTTTAAAATCCCTCCACGTAATCCAGACTTTTCAACAGCAAAGAAGCAGCTCAACCAGAAACAGTGGATAGCTTTTCACCAAATGGACTCGAACAGCCCATCGGACTACCTGGAACCCCTTTTTTTCTATTAAACCCACTTCCAAGGACTTCATCATTTTCTGATTGGTGGACTTGGCCTCTGACTGGCCTACTCTGAGAGCTCCCAGCCTCACATCCGGGGGTGGGAGAGGACCCTGCTGTTCGGGGAAATCGGTGCGGAAGGCGGAAATCTTCCACCCAGGTCCGCACGGGTAGAAGTGCCACAACGTGCTCAGAAAATATACCGTCAGCAACCCTGGGCTCCCATGGACTGATGTCACATTAACCAAACTCATGAGAGACTGATGCAAAGAAACCAGAAATTTAATTTATTAATGTAACAGGAGATGTGAAACTACAAACCAGACTGAAATATCAGAGTTCAACTGTGAGTACAGATTCTCCTCAACGGCCCAATCACGAGCAGGCAGTCACATGGCAAGCGTGGACAGAAGCAGAGCAGGAAGGGTTTCTAGATTAACTCAATGGACTAAATTTCTGTTAAACGAAAAGATCTGCTGCCCAGAAGACATTTAACGCCAATCACGGTGCACTGTCCGTGGACAGTGGCTGAGACACGACTGTGAGCACCTGTGTAACTCTCCTTTCCCTGTCCTTTCTGGGCTAAGTGATGCACAGAGGTACAGAGATCCAGGGATGCAGTTACCTCTAAACACCCAAAGCCCATCCCTGGGAGCCTGGAAACCAGACCGCCAGGGTTTAAATACCAGCTCTGTCACTTACTAGCTCTGTGACCTTGGCCAACTTACTTACTCTCTCCGTGCCTCAATTTTCACATTGTAAACCTGGGATAACTATCAAACCTTCCTTACTCACTTGTTGTGAAGATTGAAGGATTTATTTCTGTAAAACGCTCAGAAAAGAATGTAGCACATTTTTGGTGCTCAACAAATGTGAATTTAATAAGAAAGTGATTTACAAGTCTTTCTTCTAATCATCTTCTGTGTTTCATGGCTAGTCTAAGTCCCAAAGGAAATCCTTATTTCTCCTCTTATAAACTCTTGGGGAGCACCCTTCTGTTGCATCCCACCACCTGTTTAAACTGAGGGAAGGGATGCCTCTTCCCCACTCCTCTGGTCCATGGAGAGTGCTTCTCCCTTCACACCCCTGACCCCTGGACAACAGCTAGCCCTCCTCACACTAACAGATTGAGGTGTGAGTCTGGAGAGACAAGCAGGGCATATGAAACCTTTCCTTTCCCTCCAGTGTTGGCCACCCTTGGGAAGCACCCGGGATGCTCAGCTTCATGGCAGGGCAGCCCTGTGCATGGTGGGGCAGATCCTCGTAAGAGAAGGCTCGCTGTGGCACAGAGCTAACTGGGACTGCGTGAGTCTCTATTTCTGGGGCACAGTATCATGATACGCACTTTCCCACAGCCCTGAAGTTCATGGAGAACGTGGCTTCATCAGTAATACACGAGAAATTTATCACCTGCCTGTTCTTCTGTGTCATCTCTCAGTTGGCTGCTGGAGAAAACATGTGTATAAGTATTGGGTCCCCTTAGGCCCCAACATATATGAAGTAACAAAAAATTCTGTGGCTTAACATTGGTTCAGGGTGACTGTGTAATGGTCCTGACACTGCTGATGCTAAATTATGGGTATAGGAACTATGGAACCTCCTCAAATATCTTTCATCATAAAACAAGCTTTTCTTACTTTCCTGTTTCTTAGTAATTGCCAAAGACTGTAAAATGATGGCTTCATACAAAACAGCAGCTAAAGTTTATGAGCCCTTTGACATTCCCACTGTGCTAAACACTTTACATAATTTCTAATTCTCACAATTCTGCAAAGCAGATATGAGCGTCCCCATCTCACAGACGAGGGAAAAATTCAGAGCAAACCTACTCAGGCTCACGTGGCTCAGTGGCAGCACGTGCACACAAACCCAAGTCAAAAAACTACACCCCTTCTTATATGTACAAAATCACCTCCCACCAAATGACACACAGCGGCTGGGTCAATACTCAGGGAATTCAGTACACTTTTCATCTTTAAGGTGCTCCAGAGGCCGCTTCTAGCTGCTTTATAAAATCCCGGGTCACTGGTTGCTAACACTCGAAGTAAAGACCGATTTTGCCATTGTTTGCACAGCAAGTCTGTAATGTTCACAGCGAGATGACAGAATAAAATTAAGACATAAGCAGAATAATTTTTCCAGGTAGACAGACATAATGGACATTGTGCTATTCTGAAGCACTAAGCAAAGGAATCAAAACAAAATAACATTTGTTAAGCCTTCTTTTACAAACAGGAATATTAAGACTGTTAGAAGGTGCAACAGCACCACCTATGGCTAAAAACACCTTCCAGGTTGCTGGGAACATGTAACACAAAAATTGCCTGTTGGATCAGAAACAAGAATCAGATAACTAAAAGCTTATGTAGCACATACTGCACTTTGCTTCAGGGAAGGGAGGGGTATTCAGCATTTAATCTGACATTGCTAATACTCCTGAATATAAACAAAAGACACAGGCTCATGGAAACTCATCTTAGAAGAGGAAAGAATCCAATCCAGCCACTTCATTTTACAGGAGGGGAAACTGAGATCTGGGATCTGTCCTCCTGGCAATCAGCAGCAAAGCTCTCCTAGGCCTCATGTCTTGCACTGTAGCAAAAAAAAAACAGATATGTACTAGGCCTATATTCATAAAAGTCATGTCTGTATTTTTCCAACAGTAATTAATCTAGGTATCTTGCAAAATGCTTCTCAAAGAGCCAGGAAATCATACAAGTGTATTGAAATTCAAAAACATATATTTGCACATTAAAACAGCATGAGCTTTATTCTATTAAAAAAATTGACATGTCAAATCAATGTTTTGATATTTTAAAACCTATTAAGAGTGCAGAAAAATAAATCAAAATTTTCTTTAATCACAAAAGAGAGAAGCATATTCCCTGAAAATGATCAATGTGGATTTTTCTAAACTTAATGGTTCTGGTCAGATTCCTACGAATTTAAATGTCTGAGTGGATGGTTACACGGCAACATTAATTCTGAGTAGTAACAACACACATTCTGTGTAAATAATCTTCAAGGCCGTCTGCTTAAGGCGATTTAACTAGTCCCTGTCTCACTAGAATGATACAGATTTCATTAAACCTTCATACTGCACACACACACACAAAACCCTGAATCCTTGTTACTTTAAGCCATATTCATATATTCATAAATATGCATATTGAATATGCATCAGAAACAAGCCACCCTCTTTAGTATTCAGAGTTGATCCTTCTAAACTATCTGTCCTTGTGACAGCATATTTTTACTAAGCAGCTCTTGGGTGCTTCGTATACAAGGCGTCTACATCTCACAGTCAAACAAGGTAAACGGCATCACTCAAATTTCACAAATGAGGAAATGTACTTAAGCCATGAAAACAACTTACATATTCATCATCAGGAAAGAAAAGAGTAAAGATTTTACTTACAATATTCACTGACAAACCTTTTCTCCATACTAAGACTTCATAGAACCAATTCAGTCTTTGTAAATTTTTCTGTCAATAAGCACCACTAGAGAAAAACAGGCAACATCATTAGCAATGGTTGGACTTTCAAAGCCCACTCCTATTTTGCACTATAATCATTTTTAATGTTTTGTTTTTAGTGTTTACAGAGCACTAAAATAAAAAAAAATAAACTTTTTAACTCATTGCCTGAGAAAGCAACATTTGTGAAAATGTACAATTCTAATTTATGCCACTCTGTCTCACATTCTCACTGGTGTCTCCCCTTTGAAGGCTTCATCAAGCTGAGATCGCTAAAATCGGTCATTTATGGACTCAAAGGATTTCGGGAAACCACTCAACGTGGGGCTGATCAGAGGAGCAATTGAGAATGCATCCTGTGCAGCCTGGGTTCCAGCCCTGAGCCTGCCAGTGCCAGCTGCGTGAGATTTGGGACAAGCTGCCCATCTCTCAATCCCTCAGCTGCAGAAACGGAGACATTGATACCTACCCTTAAACACCTGCTATGAAGTAAAACATGAGGAAAGCATTTTAGCCTTAGGTAAGTGTCCACTCAGAGAAAGCTTGGTCATTATGATGATGAGGATTACTTTTAATAAGTTAAGGCAGACCAAAAATTAGAAATCGCCATAAAGGAGAAACATTTTATGTCAATGAGCATTTCCTTTTGAATGGATTGCAGAATGTTGTATTGATTTTTTTAATAAATCAAATTTTGTCCAGTAATTATAGAATTACAGGTTCATGGACAAGTCTCCAGAAAAAGAATTAGAGGCCACTAACCTCTGCAAACTAAGAAAGTAAAGTTTAAAAAAATCAGGGGGGAGATTATACCTCACTTGAGAGAGTCTGTGCTCAGCATGCATGAGGCCCTCAGTTCAGACACCAGTAACTCCATTTAAAAACTTTTTTTTTAAGAAATGGAGAATTAAATCAAAAATGTGGAGGAATACAGAATTTTTTTAGAGACTCAACTCAGATTTAAGATGGGGAAAAAAATATCCATTTCTCACAGGAAATCTTGAGAACTATGTAAACTGGATCTGAGTTGTCTAATCTTTTAACATTATACATGAATTCATATTACCAAGTCTTAAAACTGCCTGATAACCCACAGTGGTGATCCTGATCATAACAGCTGCCAACACGGATAGAGCTCCGGCTAGGAATACTCTGTTCTGCCATCTCTGCCCCTGAGGCCTCACCAGGCTGAGAGCACTAAATTCTGTCATTAATGAGCATCTCGTGTAAGTCCTCCATTTGTGCTTCTAACTCCCCCCTCACCAGGCCCTCTGAGGGAAGCACTGTTATCATCTTCCCCACCCGCAGATAAGGCTACTGAGGCACAGAGACTAAACCTGCTCCAGGTCACATCAGCATTAAAGGAAGTCTATAATTCTGCTGTTTTACTGTTGACAAAGGAATCTGACATATCAATTCAAGGGAGACTGTTAAATAATCAAGTCTGTCAGGTCTTCACCTCAAAGAGCAAATACTATAAATTCCTGATGTAGGATGAGGCTGCCGCCACAAACTGACTCAGCTTGAAATTAATATCCAAGATGAAGCAGCAGATACATGTAAATATTCACGATTGTCAACTCCGCTCACGGGTCTGGCCCTTCACTGCCTGAACGGGGGTGAAATCCCCACCCGTGTCAGGGAGGGAAGCACGGCTTTTCCGGGACTCACCCAGGATTCACGGGCTGTTTCCCCCCACAGTCTGTCCTCAACGATTAAAAAGCTCTCAAGATTTTTACACCATGCAAAACTAAAAGACATTTCTGCAGATGGAGAACTTTCTCAGGCTTAAACCTTTTTTGCCTACACTCAGCAAGTGGGAAAATAACACATGACTCTGCAAAGTCTCTGAGCCTCACCACTCACAGTAGTTGAATGGCCTCAGCACAAGATGACTCTTCACATTGCAAGATGAGAACAAAATAAAGCCGCCCCCAACCACAGGCACTCCCAGAGATAGGGCTCAGCAGTCTTCTGCACACTCACGGTTGTGCAGCCCTCACCACCATCTATTTCCAGAACACTTCATCACCCCAGAAGAACACCCCTGTCACTAGCAGTCACTTCCCAACCCCCCTCCACCCAGCCCCTTGCAACCATCACCTGCTCCCTGCCTCTGCATCCCTTTTCTGGGCATTTCAGATCACTGAAATCAACAATATGTGGCCGTTTCTGTCTGGTTCCTTTCACTTAACGTGATTTTATCAAGGCTTGTCCATGTTGAAGTGGTATCAGCATCTCTTTTTTTTTTTTTTGAAAATGTTAAAGTTTATTAGAAGGTGGTATATACTATCAAAAAGAGTAGAGAGGAGTATAAATTGTGGCGTTTCAAAGGGAAAAGTGCGGGTTGAGCAGTAAGGGTGGACTTCCCAGAGCAGGTGGCTTTTTTCATATTCCCCTTTATTTATTTTTTCTTTTTTATTCACTCTTAAATCTAAATAATGTTCCACTACATGGAAATACTACATTCTGTTCATCCATTCAGCAGCAATATATGGACGAGGTCCAGAAGAATGAGTGTAAGAAGTGACTAGGCAGGGATGGCATTTAAGCAAAGGGCAAGATGTGCTTTCAAAAAAAAAAAAAGCCAACAAACAGAGGCAGAAGGAAATTCAGCACGTTCTGGGAAAGTGCATGCTTGATTCAGCATGACTGCCATGCAGGGCTGGGAGGGAGAGTGACAGGAGACACAATGAGGGAGTCACCTGAGAATATTCCCCACTGCAAGCAGCTCAGCCAATTCTCCTCCCTCATTCTGTATTTTAGAGCCATTTTTGCTAGGTTTTCTCTTATTTCAAGTAACAGTACTTTAGTTACACATCTGATCATCTGCATCATATCACCTTACCTCCAAGCCACAGAAAGTAATTCACTGACTGGAGCAGCTCCAAGACATAATGGTGATGGACCAGGGAGTCCTGCAGAATCCCGGCCTGCAGGTACAAACCGCCACATGTTCCATGGTGATGTCCGGAAAGTAAAATGCATGGAAATATCTCACTGCTGTTGCATTATATCTGCATCCAAATTGCCCCAAAATCATGCTGGCAAAACACTACTCAGCCCTCTCACTACGAAAAAAAAAAAAGAGAGAGAGAACAGAAAAGAAAAGAATAAAGCTAAGAAGGCAAATTTAGGGTCATCCACTGAAAACCAGCAACCATCACTGCCAGTATCTCAGCTGGAATGGTCCTGACTTCAAAAACCACTGCGCAGTTATATTTCAAATGTGATAGACATATATTTATTTCACGTAGATGATATTACAGTAGGATTTTTCTTTTCAAAATTTCCAGTTGCAACATTAACACAAGAAAGTTTATGTTTCAGCTTAAAAAAATCAATTATCTTCCACTTTCTTAATTTTGAACCTATTATTATTTTATAAAGGGAGCTATGCTGCAGATTATAAACCAACTGTTTGGCTTCTGCAAACAAGACCTTTATGACTTCACTATTTCAGAGCAAGCTTTAATGATGCTTTGAGAAGTGGGGCCTGGGGCACTCACTAACAGCTCTTTAAATACTGAGAAGGATGTGCTATTAAGTAATGCAAAGGCTCTAACTCTACATTAACTCAGAAACCAAAGAAACTACACCAAAGCCTTACTTTATCATTTTTAAATTTTCCTATTCTTTTGAATATTAAATTTCTTAAAAGATAAGATTTTTTTGAAAAAGACAGCAGCTGTATTAAATTTCCTCTCACCAAGAAAGCAATCTTTATCAAGAATAAATACCCCTATGGAAATCCAAAAGATGGGACGTTTCTAGCTAAGTGAACATGCAGATCTCAACACAAACCTAAATCCTATCAGAAGTCACTCGAATGAGTTCAACAAAGTCCTGGGCTACCCTGGAACTTAGCTCTTCTGTTCCAAAAGTTGGCTGAGCTAAGATCATCACACAAGGCAGGGAAGAAGAGAAAAGTCCACCTGGCTGCATCCGTTTTCTTCCAGCCACAAGGTGCCGATAGGGCGTCCCCGCTAATAAGAACTCCCCATACGGAAATCCGGCATCCACACTGCCCCTGCCGTCCCCAAGCAGCCCCGACGCCCCTCTCCCACTGGTGGCCTCCCAGCCTGTGAATGGTCTTCTAATGTCACTCCCCAGTTGGTGGCACCCTCCCACTCTTCCCCGCTACACACACACACACACACACACACACACACACACACACACACACACGGAGCCAAGGCAGCCTTCCCAAAGCATAAATTTGATTCCATCACCCCCACTTCAAACCCTTCAGAGGCTCCCTGCTAGAGTTCTAGCCCCACCTCCGACCCAGCTCACCCAGCCTCAGTTCAGTACCCAGGTCCCCAGTGACCTCAGGCGCCCCCTGACCTGCAGCTACTTCCCACTTGCCTCCAGGCTCATTTTGACTGTTTCTCAAGGAAGCCTTCCTTCCCTTGAAACTCCGCACTTTGGGTTAGGTTCCCCTGCTGTGTTCCTAGAACTTTCTACGCTAAGACAACTTCTGACACTGCTAAGCTCTCAAGAAACAAGTACATTTTGCTTACTACTGTGAGTCCACCCTCTCTCCCCTAGACACTCAGAATTGAATGTGTTATGAATAAATGAATGAAGGGGTGGGTCTCAAAGGGACAGGCAAAGCTGCTCTCACCCATCCAGACCCCTTCTTTCTGTAGAACATCAGAAGCAAAACCAGGAGTACCTCTCCTGAGGGTCACTTTCTGCTGACACCCTTCACTGCCTCTTCTGTGTCAGTTCTAGTAAATAACCAAGCTCCTCCAAAGCCCTCCATCCCTAGGCCCTCTCCAGTGTCCTCCCAAGAAGGGGCACCCTCCACCCTGGACCACACAGGGCACTCTCCCCGAGTCCCCACCCCACAAGCCTCCAGGCCTCAACCCGGGCTTCTCCTGCCACCTGAGTCACCCTCTTGATTCCTTCTCCTGGCTGACTCTTACTCTGTCCTCATAACTGAATGTAGAGCCCATTTCTTCCAGGAAGTCCCCTCTGATGATGTCCTTTAGCTCTTGGCTGGGCTCCCTCTACAGCAGGACTTCTTGGCGACCAACTGGTGTTTGTCCACCTGCTCCTCGGAGACCATGACCTCTTGGAGGCCACGTGGGAAAAAGGAGTGAGACGACAAGAGGGGTGGGAAGAGCAAAAAGCAAAATCACAGCCCAAGTCCCAAATTCAAGGATTCTGTCTCAGAAAAGAATAAAATGTTTAATACGTATGTCATTTGGCTATGATTTTTGTGGCTCATGGAAAGCAAGAGCTTGGTGTTCTAGTCTAAAATCCAAGTTACATGCAAAGAAATGTATATATTCGTATCCAAAGGAAACCAGAGCTGCTCAACAAAAATTTGCAGTTAAAATCCAAAGGAACTTTGATAAATGCAATCTCTGTCTCTCTCTCTCTTTTTTTTTTTTTTTTTTTTGGTATCATATACTTGTAGAAGTATTTGTATAACTAAGTGATGGCTACAGCCTATGATTCTGCACTGGAGTGTTTGGGGCTGAGGAAGCCCAGATTACATGCACTGTGTAAATACAATCACACCAACACACTGACAGGCGCCCTAGTGTCTGAGCTGAAGTTCCAAAGCAGACAACCTTACGTTGCAAGACAGCTCTCATTAGAAAGTAACAAATGCAATGTTCTGTACTCAATTACATACGTTATATGTGCCATTAAGCGATAGTGCATCTTGTCTAATGAAGCCCCAAAATAAATTGTTAACGTCGATTTTCCCCATCTGACCCTTATTTGCTAATTTTGGATATCAAACCCTCACTCCATACGGAAAGCTCAGATCTATGCTGCAGCAGGTTACATCCCGTGGAAGAAAGCCTATCAAGGGAGAACTGGAGAGTTTCCCTTCAGAAGCTGCTAAGTCTGGTTTTGCACCTGTAAGTCATTTGCAACCACGTCATCGAGAAAGGAGTAAGACCTAACATCTGTGGGGCGAAGAGCACTGCGGTGCTTCAGAAAAATCAAAGAACGCTGAGCTTTGTGAAACAGTCCTGAGGCACTTAAATAGTACTTTTTCTGAAAGGGTCCAAAACTGACCCAATTCACCATTCCAGGTACAACAGGGAGGTACCAGAATTAGAAGAGAGAACATGCCCTTGAAGACTGACAAGGCCCTGCTTGAATCCTGCTACAGCATTTACTAGCCACTAAACGGACCAATTCCTTGACCCCTCTGAGAAGGCTTCCCAATCTGCAAAAGGGGGCTGCCACCGCCCACCTGGGAGGCATGGATGTGAATGCAACACGCAAGTAGGGTAGCTGACTGGTACCTGACACGGGGCCTGGTTAGTTTCCCTCCGCTGCCCTTCTCCCCCTTTAAACTTGCACTGTTCCCCCTGGTAAGGGTCAAGCCCCCAGACCAGACTGCCCGATTCTTCTGTGTATCCCCAGATACATGACTTACCCTTAGGAGGCCTGAAAAAGAACCATCTCCTCCCACGTCCCTATCAATGTTCTTAAGAGTCTGGGTTTTTTCAACTCTATTTTGCAGGGAGACTATTCCAGAACTGTCCAACCACCATTCTCCAATTTGGCTCCTCTCCCAGCGCCCATCCCTTCTCACCTCAAATCTTCTGCATGCTGGCCTTTTGTTTGTGGGAACGAGAGTCCGCTAGGGTGGGGACTCCCTAGGCCTCCATCCCTCCCTCACAGGTGAGTGGGACTACCTTCTCCACACTCCCCACTCCAACTCAAGCTTCTGAGGAGATTCCCCTCCCTGACACTGCAGCCACTGCATCATCCCAAGACACGCACACGTGGCCAAAACTCTCCCTTCAGATTTCTTCCTGGGTGGCCCTGCCCACCCCCAAGACCCTTAAGTTGAATGCCATTGCTCTGAAAATCCCAAACGCCGCTGACTGACACACCAAAGCTGTATTGTCTGGGCTTTCCTCCAACCCAGGCACAGCCCTGCCCCACCTCAGCCTCAGTCTGCACCTCTCGAGATGAGCTCATCCACCTGCACGGCTGTGAACACCAGCTAAGAATGACGACTCCCAACGTGTATCTCTAGTCCGGCACCTTCACCTGAGCCCCAGGGCCATAGACCCGAGTGACTCTTTGAAGTCCTAACTTGGATGACAAATGGAATCTTAAAAATGCCTCATGTCCACCATTTACTCTAGAGTTCGATTCCTGGCAGGTACCTCCCAGGCTCCCGATTTTAGTAACAGACCCAGAACCCACCTAGGTTTTTGAGGTCACATTCAAATTCCCCTGTTCCCTCCCCCCGGCCCTGCCCTGGAATCAGTCTTGTCATTTCTGTAGCTAAGCCAGTCTCAAGTCTGGTTCTGCAAGGACCATGGATGGAACCCCACAAGCTCACAGCAAGGTGCACTGAGTCACAGTCCTCTGAAGAGAGCTCCCTGTAGGGGGAGGCATCTCCTGCCGTTGGTCACCTCAGAAGGCACTGGATTCTCACAAAGGAGGACCAGGAGAAGGGACTCAAGGTTCTCCCGTGGTCTGAACTTTGAAGGGCCTGAGGTTTGGGGGAGTTCCTAGTTAGCAGACACACCTGCCAGTGAGCAGATGAGGATGGGGGAACCCAGGCAAGGCTGTTCTCACTCCAACCCCTGGGCTATCAGGAGCCACGGGAAAGGCCTGTGTCCAGGGCACAGCCCAGTCATCACAGATCCCAGCCTGCATTTGCCAACCCGGACAGCCTAGACTCCTACTTGCGACTCTTACTTCTCTTCTGTTCCCCCCCAGAATGTGATGGACTTTTTCAGAAAGTCTGGCCTGTCTCAAGCGAGACCAAGTCAGTGAAGGATGAGGTGTCCACATTTGGACCAGAGCATGAAAGGAGAAACAAGGTCTCATGGCCAGCATGACGGTGTTGGCCAAACCCTTCCCCCGGGTGAGATGAACCAGGGTGTGGGTGAGAATGCAAGGTCCCTTCACGGCTCACTGGGGTGTTGGAGACTCAGTACCGCAAACTAACCACACGGTCGTCAGTGGTGGACGTCAGCTGCAACAGACACGGGGTCAGCTATTTACTGCCAACATGGGTTAATAGTAAAGGCCGGTGCAGGAAGGCCTGCATGGCTGCTGAGGCAAAGCACAGACCCGGCTCTGAATGCCCACTGGCTGGAGCAGAGAGGAAGCTTCGGTCCCCTTTAGCGGTCCCTGTGTCCACCAGATCCAAGTGAGCCAGCTACTTAGGAGAAGGCCATGTTGTTCTGATACTCAGAAAAACCAGCCTTGTAAAGGGAAAAAAAGAGTGGCATGGAGTTTAGACCCGCTCCTGCCCCTCTATGAAGTCAAAGTAAAGTAAATGGCACGGGGAAAGTGAATGCAAAAACAAAAAACCAAAAACAAAAAACAAAAAAACAAAAAACCGGTGACTGCTTCCTCCAACAGCATCCCCTGCAGCTGCTCACCCCCGAGCCTGCCACTTTCTCACCAGTGACCGCAGGCCAGGAAGCTCCGTCAAGCACGTCACACAGCGACAGCCCGGAACCGCGTGCCGAGCACGTTTGTGTAAAAGCCAGAGTCAAGCAAGATGCTGCAGATTTTGACTTTCCAAGTTTAAATACTCCATGAAAAAAATCCCACAGCAGCCGCCTAAATCAATTCGCATCTCACTTCTTCAAAACAATCAAACAAAATTATTAAGGGCGCATTTGTCACCAAATATAAGGAGGACAAAATAGGTTCCTGAAAGCAAGGATTTTAACAGGTATCAAACACCAGTGGGTGATGTGCTAACAAAGCAAAAATTCCAAAAAACTAGAAAATAAAAAAATGACTAGGATAATATATGTATCAAGGCAACTGTTAAGTTTTTGCTTTTTAAAGTGATGGAGACAGCACGGAGGACGATCTGGCTATTTCCAATGCAGGGTGTGCACAGCCCACATTTTCAGACCCAAAAACATGCTCACAGGGTGGTACAAGAGAAAGGGAAATAGAAAAAAGAAAAGAGGAACAGTGAAAATTAGAAACACAAGAGAACAAAAATAACTGACAGCAATTACAAGAAATTACGTGAGTTTGATGAGGACAGGGACGAGGGGACGGTGAGACCCACCCTCACCTATTGTTCCAGGGAAGGCAGGGGCCTGAGGCGAGCGGCGCTGATGGGGGACCCAACGTGGTCAGCGCCCCAAACCTAAACTTCACCTAGATGCGTCTAGGCAGATTTTCAGCTACCAAATGTGGTCGCATTTCAAGCTGGAAAATTTTACTCACTTACCAACATGAGTAACAGGACAGAATTAGGCTCTGTTCCTGCACCAAAGCATTGTTTAAAAAATTAATGACTGTGGAATAGTAAAAGCAACAATGGAGTAAAAGTGACTGGAGGAGAACGTGCTTGACCCGAGCTCACTGGCCGCGTTATCTCACTGATGTTAAGATGCTGGCTTAGCCCCTATGGTACCAAAACTGACAGACGGACCAGGAGGGAGGTTTAATGCGCTGCTGTATTTTGATGCCGAGAGCCATGCCTGGTACACAAGGTTCTGGGTAAACAATGGTGACAGTGTCAACCACTATGGGCTAAGCACACATCCAGCTACTCCGCCAAATCCCAAGGGCAGACTTCAAAAGACAAAAACAAGCTGGCATTCTCTGGTGGGTCTGCAGACACAGAGCCAAGCAGTTGCTGAGCAAAAAGGTCACCAGTGCCTCCTATGACAAAAGAGGAGGCACTGGCCTGCGGTCTGGGGCAGGGCTCCAGGCTTCCACTGCTCACCCATCAGTCTGTCCAGGGGGAGAACGTGGTCCCTGCTTATGTTGCACCGATTCACCTACCTTGACTAACGCCTCGGGGCTCAGCAGGTGGTGACATGTGACAGGAATGGAGCCAGCCTGGGGGTGGCACTGTGCTGGCATCTGTGCACTAAGCTTTGCCCTGGCAACTACACCTGCCAGCTCATCTACAAGAAGCAGAAGGGGAGAAGAGCATGTAGATCACAGGGCCCTGCGAGGACAAGTACAGATCATGGCCACGAAATGCCTCGCCCCTTCCTTAAGCCATAGAGGCATGTCCGGGAGGAACAGAAAATTCATCCAGAGCCCACCAGGCACCACAAGCAGGTAGGACTCGGGTCCCCTGTGCCTGTCACTCACAGGACAGGTCTGGACTTTCTTTTTATCAATTCCCTGGCATCTTCTCCTCCAACTTACCAACAACCATAAAGTATAATCTGACTTTAGACTCACAGAGAATCACAGAGCACCTCCTCCACATCGGGCCCGGCAGCACGTGCCAGGTCCTCCGACCGTCACCTGTGGGACCGCCATGAGCCCTCTCCAGACTCAAGGCCCGAGGCCGTAGGCCGGGGGGAAACAGCTTCCCTCACTCTCCCCAGCAAAGGGGGACCACCTCTCGGCAAAGGCATCTCACTCTTTTCTGCCCGAGAGACATGTCGATAGATACACAGGGAAACACAGCAGAAGGTGTGGGTGTAGGCAGCCCAGAAGAGGTCGTCTGCACTTCCAAGGCAAAGTGGGTCTGTTGACCTAATCACAGGGATAAAGTGAGGACGAATCTTTCCCTGCTCTGTCCCACACTCCGTGACACTCCTTTCCCTGCGTAAGGAGCTCATTCGGAATCCCCTGGCGGTGTTTCTGATGTCGTAAATTGGCATGGTTGTTGTCAGGCAGGGAGAGAGTGCCTGAGCCGTGCAGGTGCTGGGCCTGGGAGGCAGGAGACACCGGCTCCACCCCCAGCTCAACCAGCACCTCATTCTGCGTCTCGGGATTCAGCATGACATCTATAAGCAAAGGGATGAGACTGTCCCAGGACAGGCTGTCCAACAGGAATGAAATGAGAGCCATATAAAGAAAGTTTCCCAGTTGCCACATTTAAAAAAGTAAAAAAAAAAAAAAAAGAAAAGAAATAAAAAACTTAGAAACTGATTTTAAAAGCATATCTTACTTATTCTACTGTATGTAAAATACTATCATTTTGACATGTAATCAATATAGAAAGTAACAAGATAGTTTACATTCTTTTTACTAGACAAGTCTCAGTGTCTGATGTGCATTTGACCTACAGCACATCTCAGCTTAGAGCAGCCTCCTCCCCAGCTCTCCTAGCATCAGTGGCTGTGGCTACTCTATTGGACAGCAAATCCAGGGGTCACACCAGGGGTCCTGGCTGAAAAGCGGGAGTAAGTGTCCATACTAACCCTAAAAGGATCTCTCTGAAACAAAGGCGGATTCACTTTTAAACGTCTGAAAACCGGCGGGTTGCACCTTCCTCATGCCTTGGCTACAAGACAGCCCTCCTCCTTGCTGATCCCTTTTTGGATGTAGGGAAGTTAACCTTCACACAGCCAGGGTGGCCGGGCTTCCAGGTAGACTTTCCTGCTGTCTGTGTCCAGTCTCACGAACTCCTTCTTCTCAAACAGGATGTAGAGCAGGAGGATCTTGTCCCCAGAATTGTCGGATGCACCGTCCAGCCACTTGGACTTGAGCATGATGAAGAGTGACTCAATGAAGTCCTCGATCCTCTTCTCCACCACCCTGCAGTCCTCGTAGATTGAAGGCCACGTCGGTGCGTGGCTGCTCGGCCACCTCCCCATGCAGCATAAAGACAAAGAGCCGAGAGTCATAGAGCGTGGTGCCATACAGCTCCTCTGCACGTGGAGCTTCTCGAAGGCCTTGGCCGAGAGGCAGTCGGTAATGGTGACAAGGCTCACGACCTTGCGGTGGGTCTGGATGTCACTCCACCAATTCTCGGGCGCATAGTGGTGACTGTAGTGGATAGAGAGTGCCCACTGCCAGCCGCACGGGCTGATCTGCCTCACCAAGGATATTCGCTTATAGATGCAAAAGAAATTCACCTCTGAGATGATCCCCATGGGTTGGACAACCACGGGGAGAGTCTGGTGGTCCTCAGCACACTACACGTAGTCAGGGATGCTCATGTTGCAGGCCCTGCCGAGAGGGGAGAGGAGATCGAGGTACATACTGTGCTGCGGGCTGCGGGCCTCACTGGGTTGCGGTGACCTGGTGTGTACCAGCCAGAAGGCAAGGGAAGCCAAAGCAAATCCGGGGGTACAATTTGTCCTCAGCGTCTGCACATGGCTACCATAGCTCGGATCACATTACGCAGTTTTTGGTCTAGGCTCCCGGCCTCTGCAGAAAAGGGTCATTTCTTGTTTTCTGTTTCCAAGCACCTAACCAGGCCCTGATGCAAAGTCAGTGCTCAAAACTGCTGAATAAAGGAATGAATAAAGGAACTGCTTCCACACCCCTCAGCAGGATATAATGCAAAAACCACAGTAGGATCAAAAGACCTGGATTTCAACTCCAATTTATTTGAACTCTTAAGCTGCAGAATAATTGATAAGAAAACTTGCTTTGGTGAGGAGGGTACAGTTCAGTGGTAGAGCACATGCTTAGCATGTACGAGGTCCTCGGTTGAATCCTCAGTACCTCATTTTAAAAAAATGAAAGAAATAAATAAACCTATTTACGCCCCTCAAAAAAATATTTTTTGAATTCCAAATTTAAAAAAAAAACACCTTGCCATTGACACAACATTGTAAACTTGAGTATACTTCATTAAAAAAAAAATTCCTTGCCTTACAAGAATATATCTGGATTACAGAAGTTTGCAAATGTAAAATGCCTAGGGTACCACCTGCATAAGAAGAAGGAACTGTACAAATTTACTATCCCTCATTTTTGAGCTATATTTCCTTTGGGGGGTTTATAACCACTCAGAGCTAATTTTCTCAGATTAAAAAAAAAGGAAATATTACCAGATTCTCCATACTGCTGAAGAATCTGATAAACCTATGAAAGCATCTGACCCACAGAGTTTACTCAATAAATGCTTGTTGAATGAATGAATAAACAAGCAAAGTGAATTCTGCTCCCTGCCACAGACCATCATAATGGTACTGCCTGGAAATGCCAAGCCCATGTTTCACCCGACTCTACACTAACCATGTGTGTGACCTGGGCAGGCCTGTGTGCTTCTCTTAGTCCCAGTTTAATCATGAATAGAAATGAGGGCAATAACACAAACCTCAAATTGTTAGTGAGTCAGTAATGTATTGTACCCCAACCTTGCAAGATGGAACCATTAAAGAAAATTGGGCAAAGGGTCCGTAGGCCCTCTTCATATTATCTCTTACAACTACATGGGAATCTACATTACATCTCAAAATAAAAAGTCTAATTTATTAAAGAGGGTATTGAGATTAAATGAGCTCACTGTCTCAAGTAAGGAACACACAGTACAAATAGGACAATGCCCAGCCCATGAGATACACTCAGTAAACATTCCCACTGAACCCACTGGTCCCTCCAACTTCAGAGCACGATGATATGTCCTCATGGCTAGAGGCCACTGCACCTGAAGCTAACAAAGCTAATGGTCCCCACTTTCATGAGCCACTGCCACCACCATAGTTCTAATTTTGTACTTGTATTTTTTTTCTTTATATTAAATAGAAAACCATAATTGCATAGCCTTCAGGTCACCAAAACCTGACCACAGAGATCATGATGGCAGCCCTCCTTGGTGAAACAATAAAATGAAAAGCCATTTCCACAATATCTCTCTGTAAATCTACTAGGGAACTTCATCCTGGACTGAGAGGAAGAGGACTGGGGAGGAGGGGACAATCTGGGGCACAGAGGACCATGGGCCACCTGTCCCACGATGGACTTTAGACCCAACCCTCAACCTTCAGGAACTTCAACATAGACACAGACAGAGTGCTGTGGACAAGATTTTTTTTTTTTAAAGTAATCCGTGATCCCCTAGCAGGTTTTGTTTCTACCGAGACACAAATGTCTTATGGGTATAATGTTTGACAAAAGCCTTAAGATATTATCACCCCAACTTGACGCATTAAGAAACTGAGGGAGAGAGGTTTATCACATTGTACAAGATTAGAGAGAGGCCACGTCAGACACTGTATTTAAAACCAAGCCCCTGTTCCAGTGCTCACACTAGAAAGTGTGACATACTGCTCCTTTCCTGCTCTTTCCCTGCAATAAACCTCTGAAGAGTCTTTTCTGTGCCACCTGGAATCACAATCACTTCAATTTTCCACAAAGAGCTATGTCACTCCTTGGAGGATGTGTCAAAATCTATATGTTGGATGGGAGGAGAGATTTGCATTTTCTGTTTCTCAAAGGAAACATGGCTTTAAAAGAAACTGAAAAGCACTTTTCTAGTCTAAGTCTTCATTTTGCAGAGAAGGAAACAGAGGCTCAGAAGAGATGAGAAAGGGCCTTATTAACAAATATTGCCTCAGCGCAGCACCAAGCCAGCCCTGGGCACTGCTGGGGGAGGTTCTGGGAGGCCCAGGAGAATGAGTGTTAGAAAACGGAAAGAGAAGAAGCATACAAGACCCCGTCTCTACACCACCATACCATGAAGTTCCACCAAATGACCCAGTGTGTGTGCAGCCAACATTAAGGTGGGCTAAACAGGTTATAGAAACCTGGAAGTCTCAACTGTATTGGAAATTCCAACATTTACTATATTTTTTCCCAGTTCAAGCATCAGCTCAGTGGGAGCTCTGTACCAGGGTCTACACGAGGCCTGGAGTTCTCCCAAATACAGATCTTTTATAACACGTGTGCAAACCACACACAGGTCCACCAGAGGGAAAATGCCCACAGATAAGGTGGAATTACTAAAACTGAAAGCAGCCAACCAGCTTATATTACTAGCAAAAACGGTGCTGCTGGAAATAGACTCATGAACATAGAAAGCAAAATGGTTAGCAGTCAGGAAAGGGAGAATTAACAGATACACATAAACAAATATAAAATAAATGACAGGGACCTACTATATAGCACAGGGAACTATATTCAATTTCTTGTAATGTGTTCTACTAGAAACAATCTAAAACATATGTATATACATATGCATATGTTTATAACTGAATCTCTGCTGTACATCTGAAACTAACATTGTAAATTGACTACATTCCAATAAAAATAATTTTAAAAAATAAGTAAAAATAAAAGCAACGCCATTAAGAAAAAATAAAAGAATACTGTAATCCCCTAAGCTGTAGGCGGTGGAGAATTCTGGTTGCAAGCACCAAGTCCACTGGATCACTCCAGCACTGGCTGTCACTCTTTCTGACCATCAGAGAGTCACTTGGCTTTAGTGAGTTTATTTTCTCTTCTGTGAAAGGCTTCAGTTGCAACTAACGGTGTATAGAATCTCATCATTCACAAACTCAACAATTAATGAGGACTTCCCATGGGCCAGGCTCTGGAAAAATGAAAATATAGGGTCCCAGATATATTCATGGGTAGAAGAAATTTATGCCATAAAGACATTAATTCTTCTTGCTTTGATAGACAGGTTCAATACAATTCTGTTTAGATTTCCTACCAGATTTTTCATGGGTAACAAGATAATTTATGGTCAGGAACAGCCAAGAAACTTCTTTAGAACCAGCACTGGGAAGGGGTGGATAGGTAATTCATTTCCACTGGTCTTTCTGAAGTGATGAAAACGTTCTGGAATAATAATGGTTGCACCACTGTGAATATGCTAAAAGCTGCTGAATTGTACCATTTAAGTGGGTGGACTTCATGGTGTGTGAACAATATCACAATAAAGATGTTAAATGAAAAAATATTTCTTGACAATTATTTTTCCCTCGATACAACTAGTCTGCCCCACAATTTAAGAAAAACAAAAAAACCAAAAGAAACCAAATTTTGCCAGGAGCTCTTTAGGACTGCAATGTCCCTGAGTCTCCAACGCCTCTGGTGGTGCTGTTCCTGTTAACACACCCTAGCTGGGCTGGGCTAGTTAGGGACTGTAACTATCTTTTTAAGATCGACGGTCACACGTTTCACCCTGGGAGAGGGAAGGATGGAGGTTGTCACAGCCTCATGCCTTCAGCTCATTTTTAACTGAAACAAGCCTTGCTTTCAACACTGTAATCCCTCTCACTATAAAAACAGTGACATCATCAAGCACCGCCATCATAACACGTGAACGTGTTAAAGGTACTTACCTGGGGCAGAAACACTGAGGGAGGAGACAGAAGCTCGCTCAGCACTGACTCTCCCTTTTCCCGACTCCACCAGGAGAAGCTGGGCTTTACAGCCGGAGGCTGTCAGCCCGGGGAGCAGCGCAGACGTCACTGAGCTGGACCTCAGGGAGCGGGAAAGGGAGAGGAGGGCAGCCCCAGGGTCGCGGGGCAGGGAAAGCGGGAGGGGGGGACGCGGGCTGTAGCCCCGCTCGGAGGCCAGCCCCAGCCCCAGCCGCCCTCCCCATCGGGGTCGGCAGACCCCGCCCGCCCGGGACACAGCCCGCCCAGGGGCGGGGACGGGCCGGCGGCCGAGGAGAGGAAGCCCGGGAGAAGAGGACACGCGGGCGGGAGAGGGGAAGGGGACGCCTGCCGCGGACTGAGGGGAGCCCGGCTGGGGCGAGAGGCGGCAGGTGCACACATGGCCCTGGACAGCTGTGGCCAGGGCGCCGGGGCAGGAGCCAAAGTCCTACTGGGCAAAAGAGCTGAGAAGCCTTTGGGGCCGATCCCCGCATCGGAGCTGGAGCTTCCAAACCGCGGTCCACCTGGCACCGACTGCACTTGCGCAGGAGGGCCAGCTATACTCTCTGGGTTCTGCGAGAGAAGGTGGGGAAGCGAGGGAGGGAGAAGATGGTAGAAGGAGGGGAGGAGGGGAAAAGTGGAGGGAGAGAGATGGACAGGAGGAACAGAGAGAATGCAGGGATCTAGAGGGGGGAGGAGAGTAGCAGAAATGGAGTGAAAAAGTTTTAACTCTGGGGGCACCTTGAAGGAGGCAGCAGTCCTGCCTCTGCACACTTCTCTAACCTTTCAAGGCCCGCAGCTCATATTTTACCTCCCTGGTCCAGCCCTCCACCCAAGGCCTCTGCAGGACCCCTACGGGGATCACATCCGTTGCCCCCACGCGGAGCTGGATTTCATTTTGCTCTGGGAACCAAGCACCCGCAGGTGTTGTCGCTCATAACAACCTTGGGAAGAGTACATATTCCCCTTATTACACGCTGGGAAACAGGAAGGCAAGATCTCTGCCTTAGCACCACTGACCCAGGTGTTGTGCTGGTGGGGAGCTGGAGGTACAAGGTCAGATCCCCAGAAGGAGCATACTGCCTGAGTTTTGGTGCATAGTCCCCATCCCTCCTGGGTATACCACACCCCACCCTCAGGGAACCATCAAGGACACACAGTATGTCCCTGGGTGTGGGAGAGCTGCCCTCAATTCCAGTGCCCAGCTTGCTAGGAAGATAGGAGTGTTACTGAGTCCAAATTCATTCTCCTCAGTGCATGACCGGCCAGTAAGTTGGGAGACCAAGTGTTGGGGCATGGAATAGCAAGTTTCTGTAGACCTAGATGGCAAACTAATGTCCTCGAAAACCATCTCCCCAAGTCAGAATTCAGGCTTTTTTCCTACGTGCTTGGTTGTTGCAAACTTCTTGGTGTAGGAATTCTTTGTTGTTAGAATCCTTTGTTCTTGCAGCTATCTGCCTGGGTCAGATCCCTGTAAACCTCCAACAAAACAAACGTTATTTTCTATTATGTAACTTGTTATCTTTATATGAATGGAAAAGTGTTAAATATCCTTAAAAGTCAGAGCCTTCAAAATAGGCTCTCCTGTATATTTTAGGTTCTAGGCAACATTGTTTTACAAGCAAGATGAAGCCTAGGAGACAGAGCACAGGGTTAAAGTCAAAAATACAGATCTAATATGGAGTCAGAGTTGTTCTTTTCTAATATCGGGGCAGAAGGAACTTGAGGATTTAAATCCCTTTAAGTTAAAAATAAGTAAATCTTTAAAGGAATTTACATACATAGGTTGGAATGTGCATAGCATATTTGGAAAAGCACACAAAGGATTGTAAACAGTGGCATCTCCAGGGAGGGCTGAAAGAAGAGAGGATGAGGGAAAACTTCTTTCACTTGTGTATTTTTGTGCTCCTTTTGAATTTTTTTAACCACATGCATGTATTTCTTATTCAGTTAAAAAGAATGTGTAATGGAGCAAAGGAGTAACTAGCTCAGCAAATACAGCAGCCATGGAATCACTTAGCCATCACTTTTGATTTAAGCCAGGAAGCATTTATTGACTCTCTCCCATGTGCCCAGTGCTGTTTTAAGACTTCTTTTATTCTATTTTTTTATAAAATAATAACATGCTATCCCTCACCCCTGTCCATGGTTGGTGGAAAACCAACTGAGTTTTTATTGAGTTGTTTTCCAAGGAGTAGAGATGAGTTGTAAACAGAACACATCTTCAGGGCAAAACAGGCGGAGTGGTTTTCCAGCAGGCCAGATAGCTATGAAGGGTTTTCAACAGAGGCACACAGAGTCTGAGAGAGAAAGCCTCCAGGACCCTACAAAAAGCTGCCCAAACTGCCTTCTCCATGGCACTACTGAAATAGGAAAGAAAAATTCTGACTCCATATTAGATCTGTTCCTTTGACTTTAACCCTGTGCCCTGTTTCCTAGGCTTAGTCTTGTTGGTTCTGCACCTTTTGTAAAACAATGTTGCCTAGAGCCTGAAATATACAGGAGACCCTATTCTCAAGGCTCTGACTTTGAAGGATATTAACACTTTTCCATTCATATAAAGATAACAAGCTACAGAATAGAAAATAACATTTGTTTGTTGGAGGTTTACACGGATGTGACCCAGGTGAAGAGCTGCAAGAACAAAGGATTCTAACAACAAAGAATTCATACACCAAGTTTGCAACAACCAAGCATTCCTGCTTCCCATTTTTAATATAAGAAGAGCCTGAAATCTGACTTGGGGAGATGGTTCCCCAGGACATTATTCTACCATTTCTCAGCTGGCTTTCCAAATTAAAGTCGCTATTTCTTGCCCCAAAACCTGGTCTCCTGATTTACTGGCCTGTAATACACGAGCAGAACAAGCCTGGACTCGGAAACACAAACAGACATTGAAAGTACCCATTTGGTATATTAAATGACCTGCTTCTACTCGTCTTCCTGACGTTTTATTCTCTTGACCACTCCTGCTATGTTTATGAAAAACCTGTCATGTGGACACATTTCCATCTCTAGCCACTACCCTTGCAGGTAAGAACTGATGCCAAGAAGGCAATGGAAGTTGCTAGAAGGTATTACCTGGAAAAAATAAAGCAGAAGTGGGTTCTGGCTGATGTTCAGGTGCAGGCTGGGACACCTGACAAGATGTTATAAATATGGATAGACAGCTGGGCACCAAAGGAGAAGCTTCTAAACTTCCATGAGGGACTTGTTGGATAGGAAGGAAAAGTCCCAGACTATAGCTCGGATCCCACCACGAGCTTCCTGGGCGAGGCTGGGCAAGTAATTTAAAATCTCTAGGACTGTGCTGTCCAACATGGGAGCCACCAGCAACATGTAGGATTATGAAGTTATTCTGTAGCCAGACAGAACTATAAATAAACATTTTATTGCAAAGGCCCAGCAGGTATAATGTTTAAAAACGTTATTGGTTACCTTGACCTAATGAGTTATTTTTGTATGTGTAGTTTTCTGTGGTTTGTAATGCCTGTGACTAATGATTCCGTTACAGTGAGGTATTTTGAAATTATAAGTTACTGGAAACAGTACCCTCATATCACAGTTGAAAAAAACTGATCCACATAAGAAAGGTGATCTGACATATTAGTTATGAACAGGGGCTCTGGGGCCAGCCTGCCTGAGTATAAATTCTCACTCTGCCTCCAGGGGATTCTGTGTGAATCTTGGACAAATTATTGTTGTTTTTGTTGTCATTGTTATTATTTGTGCCTCTTTTTCCCTACCTTTTAAGTAGCGAGGAATATGTAGACTCTATCTCCTACTGTTTTGGCAGGATTAAATGAGTAAACATCTGTGCTGCCCACTTTCCTGGGTTTCAGCATTCTCCAGGAAATCAGTGCCAAACTCAGAGGCATTCTCCACTGTCTTCGTCAGTCTGGGATGCTGTAACAAATTACCGTGTGTCGGGTGGTTTAAACAACCAGCATATTCCTTACGGTTTGGAGGCTGAGACTTTCAAGGTCAATGTATCCTTGAGAGGATTGCCAGCTCGAAGATGGCTGTCTTCCCAATATCTTCATGTCCCAGAGAGCAGAGAGAAGCAAGCACTCTGGGGCCCTGTATAAGAACACTAATCCCATTCATGAGGGCTTTACTCTCATGACCTCATTTTATCCTAAAAATCACCTCCCAAAGGCCCCGCCTCCCAATACCATCACCCTGGGAGATGGGGTTTCAACATATGGATTTTGAGGGGATGCAAACATTCAGTCCACACATCGGCTAACTCTCCCCAACATGCAGTCATCAAACCTGTAGCTAATTTCAAAGTAATATTTATATCTCTCTGCCCATTTCCATTCCTACATCCACTATCACTGAAGCCCTGTTACATTTTATTCCTTATTTTTCTGGTAGAGATTTAATTGATTCCTCTAACTCCAATGCTCCCCTCACTCCAGTCAGCTTAACAGCCCTGCCAGGTAGGTCTTCCTTAAAACACCTTCCCACTTCACCTGGTTGTTTTTTAGGTGTAAATGTCAGATTCCTCTCCACACTCCATCCTAGAACTTTAATCCCTTACACTACGGCTCACTATGTTATTTTCCTATTACCACTGTAAGAAATTTCCATAAGCTTAAGAGCTTAAACCAGCACAGATTTATCAGCTTATGGCTGTGGAGGTCAGAGATCCAACACAGTTCTCACTGGGCTAAATTCAAGGTAGCAGCAGGGTTCCTTCCTTCTAGAGGGTCTAGAAGAGAATGTTTCCTTGTTGTTTTCTTTTCCCAGTTTCCAGCGGTCACCCACCTTCCTTAGCTTGTGCCCCACGACTTCCTCCATTTTCATGGTCAGCAGCCTTTCTGAACATTGCTCCATGGCTACACCTCCCTCTGATTTTAACCTCAGCTGGGAAATGTCCTCCATTTTAAGGACCCCTGTGATTACATTTGGCCCACCTGGACAATCCAGGCTACTCACCCTATTGTCTCATCTCAGGATCCCCTTGTCCCATCCCACTCAGGCATTATGTATGTGGCTGTGACACTCACCTTGTGTAACATTTCCTCTCATGAGCCATTTATGGTTCAAGGCACGTATGAATGACTTTTTGTTTTTCTTCCTTAGCCTTTCTACATTCAGTATGTCTGGTGAGATTATATGAATCCTTTTTATTTCTCCCCGTGCACTAATTTTTAATAATGTATCATGGGTTTAAAAGGCTAACTAATACACAATTTAGAAGACAGAAATCCTCTAAGATTTTTGTCCTAAAATATCTTTCATGCCTTTTGCTATTTACGGTAACATGTCACAGGTGGCTACCCTGTGGCCGGGGAGGGACATGATTCTGCCATCACACTCCCCTCATTCTCACCAATGTGCTGATCACATAACCAAGGATTTATGCTCCCCGATTCACTCACTTCCTCCTCCTTTCCATTGACTATCCTGTTCCCACCGCTTCCTTCATTCACCACATCAGGATTTCATGACCACATTATTTAAATGGAATGGGTATCTTGAATCTAATGTCTGACACCTGTTCTTACTGTATATGCACACACTGACCTGCACATAATCCCTTCCAGCTCTTTATTTTCCTAGAATCTCCCAGAGGAATCAGTTCCATGATGATGGTGATGATGATGATGATACTGACAATGATGACAGGGGCCTCTCAAGGATTCTGATAAAGAGGGAATCAATAAAGGGAGGGAATCATTGCAAAATTGCCCCAGAAACAGGCTTAAAATAAATAACTGCTATAGTGTTTAATGAAATTGACTAATATTTAACTAGTTTTAAAACTTTATATCACTGAATTTAAACTTTTAACAGGAATTTTCATTCACCAGTAACCAAGATTCAACTCTAGGACCAAAGTCTAAGGATTTCGATCTTCTAACAAATTGTCCACTAGCCTTTTAAACACGTGATCCTTTTAAAAAGCTTAGTGCTGGGCTGAAAATAAGCAGGATTCATATAATCTAATTAACAAATCTCGCTGACCACTCAACAAATGTGATGTGAAGATCCATGATTTACACAGGAGTACAACATTCACTAGGTCATGGATTTAGAATCAGAGAAAAATCATTTGAGAAAGATTGACAGAATGTAGCTTTTATACAAATTTAAGTATTTTTAACTTTCAGTAAATCATCTTCCCCTACTTATCACTTCACCCAAGTTTAAAAGATATTTGAGAATAGGGATGAGTGTACCAGCAATCTGTGACCCAATAACCTAAAATGTCACCTAGGAAAAAGAGAGGAGTAACACATTTTTAAAAAGCATGTTGAGGATGGCGGGGCCATCCCCCAACTCCAGACTAAGAAACTCTGAGTAATAGATTTCCTGCCTGCCTGGGGCATCAGCTGATGTGAAAACCCACCCAGAAACCTCACTGTCCAGCAGCTCTTCCGTAACACAGGCTACACTTTCTCAGGATTAAGAATTGTGTCAAGTAACCCCTTCGCTGAAGAATAAAGACAAAGGAGAACAAGAGAGTTCTTCCCCTCCCCAGGGGAGAGCCCAGACCTTGGGCTGCATGCACTGCACCCACCTCCCAGAAGGATAAACTGGAGAAGGACGTCCTGCGAAACTAGGGCAGCAAAGGTAGAGATGGGAACAATTAGACCAGCTGGCCTGGGACAGCCCCCTCCATCGCTGCCTTGGTGGCTGCCTCCGCCCCCTCAGCAAATCCTGCCCACTTCAGGTGGCTAAGCTGTCAGGGAAACTGTGCTTTGCGTCCTGGGGCAAAAGAGGCTGCCCCCAGGCCAAGCTGCGGAAGAGATGGGAGCTAAACCACCAGCTCCCAAGCGGCAGGCTCCATACCCCTGCCAACACCCCGCCACCCCCGCAACCTACCGCAACCCCGGGGCAATATGACCCGGAGAAGCGTGACTAGGGAACGAGGAGCGGTCACGTCAGGCCTCCAGAGAGATGGGAGCTTATCCTCCAGCCCACCAGGGGCAGACCCCCCTCCTCTCCAACCCCTGATATCACCGCACCCACCTCCCAGGAGCAACCTGAACGGGTGTGGGGTTTCAGGCTAATCTTGGACGGGAGAGGCCGTCCCCAGGCCAGGTCAGGGGAGAGAAGAAGTTGCCCCATTAGGTGGGGCAGCCGGCCGTCGCAGCTGCCTCTGCCCTTCGACCGCATCGCGCCCGCCTCCCAGGAGCAAGCAAACCTGGAGACGGGCATCCAGCTTCTTGGGCAGCAGAGGACGCCCCCAGGATTGGCAGCGGGGAAGAGGGGAGCAAATTGACAGGCTCCGCGCTGCAGGTCTTCTACCCCTGCCGTCGCCACCCCCGCACCTTAAAGGCACTGCCCAGGGTGCCCCTCCCCCAGCAGGCTGAATGGGACAGGTGTGTCTGGTTATCTGGGGCAGGAGAGGCCACTCCCACACCAGGCCATCGGGGAGACAGGAGCCAATCCACCAGCTCCCCAAGGCAGCCCCCTACCCCCGCAGCAGCCACCACTCTTGCCCCCTGACCTCACGGTGGCCTCCTCTAGGGAGCAGGCTGACCTGGAGATGGACGTCCGGCGAACTAGGGACAACAGGGACCGCCCCCAGGGCAAACCATGGGGGGAAATGGGAGCAAATGGACCGGCTCCATGAGAAAACGTGCCGCTGCTGCCACCACCCCCAACGTACCATGCCCGCCTCCCGGGGTCAGGCCGACTAGGATACACGTGTCTCGTAACCCAGGGCAAGAGACACCACCCCCAGGGCAAGCCACGGGGAAGATGGGAGCAAATGGGCCCGCTCCCCCGCTGCAGGCCCCCGACCCCCGCCACCCGTGCACCCTGACTACCCTGCCCCCCGCCCCCAGCAGGCAAAGTGGGACAGGGGTGTCCGGGGACCTGGTGCAGCAGAGGCTGCCTGCAGGCCATGTGGCACAGACATGGGAGCTAATACACAAGCTACCCCGGGGCAGCCTCCCCATCCCCGCAGCCATCACCTTACCAGCCCCCTGACTGCACCGCACCCATCTCCCAGGTGCAAGCTCACCTGGAGTCGGACCTCAGGCAAATCTTCAGCGGCAGAGGTTGCCCCCAGGCCAGGCCGCGCGGGAGAGAAGTAATGGAGCAACTCCCTGGAAAGGACCCCCTACCCCTGCAGCCGCCGCCGCCGCCTCTCAGGACCAAGCTCACCTGGAGACCGGCGTCAAGCCTCTAGGGCAGCAGAAGCCGCCCCTGGCTCCGCCGCGGGGGAGAGCGGAGGGAGTTGGCCGGCTTCCGCGCGGCAGCCCCCCTACCCCCGTGGGCCCCGCACCTTAATGGCACCGCCTCCACTCCCCACTCAGCAAGCTGAGTGGGACAGGCTTGTCCGGCGACCTGGGGCAGCAGAGGCCGCTCCCAGGCCCGGCAGCGGGAGAAGGCAGCTATTCCACCAGTTCGCCAGGGGCAGCCTCGCTCCGCCCCCCTGTCGCTGCCGCCGCCCCCTGACCTAACTGCCCCACCTCCCAGGAGCAAGCTTACCTGGAGTCCAACATCTGGCGAATCTCCAGCGGCCAAGGCCACCCTAAGCCAGGCTGCAAGGAAGAGAAGAAATCGACCGGCTTGCCAGGGCAGCCTCCCACACGCCGCCGCCTCCGCCGCCCCAAACCATTGCACTAGCCTCCCGGGGTCAGGCTGACTGCGAGGATGTGCACTTGCCTTCTAATCCTGGCCACGTGCCTGAGCACCTCCCTGCATCCCTACACTCCCTGCACCTCTGCACCCCTGCCACTATCTGCACTTCTGCACTGCCTGCACTTCTGCACCCCCGCATCCCCTGAACTGCCTGTGCCCTCCACAGCCCCTGCACCCCTGTCACCAGTTACACTTTTGCACTGCCTACACTCCTGCACCCCTGCATGTCCCACACACCACCTCTTGGGCCTGTGGCAGAGTCTCTGCTGTTAGACCAATGCACAGGAACTCACATCTTTGCCAGTATATGATGCATCAGTGGATGTCTGGGGTTGGCTGCAGGAAGGTACATGTTCCCGGTCACCAGCCTGGGCCACTATGGTGATCTCTCTGAGGTCACCAAGGACGGACTCAGAGATGCTGTTTTCCGGGAAGAGAGGAGTTGAAACAGGTCTTGAGGGCAGAGCTGTGCTCACCAGGCCGTCCACGTGTCATGTTTTACACAGGGCTTCGGAGAAGTGAAATGGATCCGGCCAAGACCGGCCTGCTGTATGCCCACCTCAGTTCTTGGCTCTGAGTCAGACCGACTGGCTCCCACCCTCACGGCCCAGTTTGGGTACCTGAATGGTCCCTTTGAGGCATCCCATCATTTCTCAGGAAGAAGTCTGGCTGCTTCCACCCCATGGCCCTCTCTTCTGTGCTGGCCTCAGGAAGTTTCCTTATTTGGGGAAGAAGGCAGCCCACCCACTACCCCACCCCTCACCGTGCTGTCACCCAGGCTGCTGCTCTCTCTGCCCATCAGAGTCTGGAAAGCCATCCCTCTTCATTTATGTCCCTTCTGAGATGGACTTGCTTCCACTCAATTCTAGGTGAGGATGCACCATGGAATGCACTGGGTAAGAGAAACAAAATAAATAATTTCTTCTGTGAGGTTTTCTGTTTATCTACTGGGATGGGCTGTGTGTAGTTTGCTACAGATATTGGTGTGAGAGGCTAAAACAGCCTGTGTGTCCTTGTTTTCATCTCCCCGCTGTCTTTGGGTTTTCCCTAGACACTCCTGAGACATTTACTTCTTTTAGTTTTATTCCTGTTATTACACAGGGGCCCTACTGTCATGGAGGTAAGGTGTTGGGGGAGCAGGACAGAGCAGGGCATCTGTAGTACTGTGATTAGTTCTCATTGAGCCTGTGCCCTGAGCTGTGACCTCCACAAGTGTGTATCTTTCCCCCCACCCCATTTTGGGTGAGACAGAAGGGATTTCCCTTCTCCCAGGTTGGTTAGGCTCTGGTAAAATAATTTCTCATTAAAAAAACAAACCAAAAAAAAACCAAAAAATAACTTCCCCAAATGAAACAGAATGTTTTGGGTGTATTTCAATAGAGTTATTTTCTCCTTTCCAGGCAGGAAGCATGAGGAGTTATCCTCTGAGGCCTTCATTCTGAGAACAGGACACGGTCCTGGAGGTAAAATGCATGAAAAAGAGTAGGGGGCCCCTCTGGCCCCCAGGAGTTGTCACACTCGGACTTCCCCACGCTGAGACTCCCACTGGCCTCAGGGACCTGTTAAATCTGCCTGCCCCGGGGGTTGTTACAAAAGAGGGTTCTGCCCTGGGAGCTGTGACTCTCCAAGCCTGCCTGACTGCCTCTCTGGGTTGGGAGCAGATTTTCCCCTCATTTTTCTGGGATCTAAGAAGTACAGTAGGATTGCAGCTCCCTCAGCTCTGGTGTTGTTTTCAGGACAGAAGGAGCAATTTCTGAGCTCCACACGAGCTGGAACAGAGGCTGGAATCCTCCCATCCTCTGCCTCCGTGCAATAAGTGGCTGTGGTTCTAGTCGAGTTTCTGAAGATGTGGATTTAAACACACATATCCCAGCCCCTACAGGAGCACACAGTCCCATAAATCCCCCCAGTCTCCACTGGTAACTACGGAGCCGATGGGGACACGGGTTTCAGGACCACAGAGGCCTGACTGCACGACTTGCTCCATGGCCTATTAACGTGGTTGCTCTGGGCCTTGTCTGAAGTGGCTTGCTTACAGCACCTGGTACATGGGAAACACAAAATAAGTACTAGAACCTTCACTTTTTCTCCCTCCAGGGCCTTCAAACATAGAAAGTATTAAGTGAACTCAGACGGCCTAGTCACCGCAATGAGGTCCGTCCAGCCTGGCTCTCCTGAGTGATGGGCACTGACTTGCACCTTAACTCGGAACAGTAGGGGAACCGCCTTCCTCTAACTGGGCATCTCCCGACACCGGGCACGCCCTCAGCTGAGATGGTGTCAACTCCCCCATTGAGGTGTGTGCTGGTGGCTTCAGTGTGACCTGGCCCTGCCGGGATGTGAACCTGCAGTGAGTGAGGTGGAGGGTCGGGTGGAGAGGGGTCCCTTCTGGGGTGGCAGGGGGCCAGTTAGCACCCAGCCCGGCCTGGTGCCTGGGGCTCCCTAACACCTCCTACAGCTCCTGGGTTGGCTCCGGTCCTGGCCAATCCACACACCCTCCCAGCATCTTCTCATTAAGTCCCTTTTTTGCTTTTATCAGCGAGAGGTGGCTTCTGTTGCTTGTTCAGTGAAACAGTACATAGGGAAACCAGACTATTTCTAACATCAGTAAAATACCAACCTCAGTTATCTCGCCGGGCAGACCATGCAGCACAAAGGCCTGCACAGGGCTGTGCGAACGGCTTACATGAAGGGTCCTCATCATCTGTCTTCAGAGATACAGAAGCTGGTGGTTCAGGTAAAACCTCAGGGAGGGATTGAGGAATCCAAAGCTGGTTGGTTTCAAAGGCTAACTGGTCAGACCAGACCCCTGAGCTGTGGTCAAAAGCCTAGCTCAACCTTACACAGACTCAGCACCCTAAGTGCCAGGTGGGGCCGGTGGTGTTCCCTTTGCAGGCTCTCGTTGGGGATTCACTGTAGCCCCTTAAATGCAGCAGAAATTCCAGCCCCCTTAGCCCCCACCCTGCGTGTTCCATGACACAAATCCTGGGAGTGTTTAATTTTCATCTTTGTTTAGGAGGATGAAGGAGGGGCAAGAGGAGACATAAATTCATACTGACTGGCACAAGGTCACAGCCATTACCTCCTCCTTGGAGAGCTATGTGCTCCCAAAGTGGTGGCTGGGGGTCTGGGCGGAGACCCTCCGCTGCTCCCAGAGGGACTCACTCCTCTGGCCACAACTGATGGGTTGGACAACAGATCCAGAGGGAGACAGAGCATCTCTCCTGGGAATTTGGAACTGACACACAGAAATCAAGTTCATTCATCTGGGGATTGGCAAGGGGGAGGGGCGGTGGTTGGAAATCAAATGAAACCAGAGCATGAGAGAAAGTTAGAAGTGAAAGAGAGAGAGACAGATAGACTGAGCTTGTGAGAGCAAATAGTCAGAAAGAAGGAAAACAATCAGGGGACAGTGGAATTCCAGCTCCTGACTGTCTAGTCTGTCCCAGCCCATCAACGACCCCGCGGGATGTTTAATATCATTCCAGTTTTGCAGATTAGGAAAAAGGCTGAAAGAGGTGGGGGCTGGGTTTGTGTGCACAGTTAATTCAAGTGCCGCTGGACCCCTCATTTCCCATTGCCTGAAGGCACCTTAATCCTCACTGGGACCCCTGCAGTCCCCTGACAGCCCAGCACCCTGATCAAATGGCCCCTGCGGGAGTGGGAACCCCTCTGAGCGTGAAGAGTTCCCTGAACCGAGATGCCATGCATCAGCAGGATCACGCTCACCCAAGGTTAACGTCTCCCCAGCTGTGCAGTCTCCCGACACGCTTCCCTCCCTGCCAGGCACCCCCGTCCTTACCACCAAGTGTACTGCAGGAATTCAGGCACAGGGATGCCCAAAGCAACATGAGCACACCGGCTATACAAACAGCAGACTCCCAGCCCCACCTGGGTTCCGAGGGGACAGTAGGCGTCCTCAGCTTCCATGTGTCTAAGACAATCTTCTTCTTCAGCTGGAGGTTATAGAGAAAAATAAAAGGTCCAAAGCATAGTTCGGTGAGGAATTCCTACAAGGACCTGACTCCAGAGACTACAACCAGGGGTACCTAACCTCCGGACTTGGGGTGAAGGTGGATTATTGATCAGCACAACCCCCGGTGGCCCAGCTCCTCGGCTTGGCTGCCCAGAGTGGGCTGGGGGAATGGGTAAAGCCAGGGCACTCAGGAAGAGCACAGAGGACCTGATCTCCCCTCTCCGCACTTGTAAACCCTTCCTCAAATCTCAAGGCATCTGACAGAGAGCAGCCACCATAATAAAGAGATGCTCCCATCTCTTCACTCACTCCTGTCTGTTCACTTACGTGCTGAGCATCCACTGGGTCCCAGGACATGACACATAGGATGGCTGATGGGACAGGCTTGGTCCTTCCCCCTGGACCCTGTTCAATCTGATGGAAGAATGATCACTCATAAAGAGTTTCTCAAAATTATACAGAGACCAAAGACAAACTGCAGAGTGTACCAAATTTAAAAATATATATGAACATCCCCCAGTCTCCCTGCCTAAGGTTAACAGCATAAAGCAAAAAGATCTTGCCTTTGATCACCAAGGAACTTGTCACCCACTCTCAGGTGGAAAGGACAGTTATTCTTTGAGCAGGACACAGAAGTGCTCCATCGGATTGGACCAGGGCATCTACATTCATTCAGCAAATGTGTATAAGCTCCTACTACGTACGGGAATCTCCTAATTAGACCCATTCACAAGGTTCTCGGGCTTTATCAGTCAACAAAATAGACATGACTCCCCATCACTGGGGGCTCAGAGTTTTAGTAGAGGAAACAGGCAGCATGTTGGGGGTAGCAAGAGCTTGGAAAAATTAAAAAAAAAAAAGAGTGATGTGAGCAAACTCCGGTGATGGCGGTGGGGTGGGAGGCAGGCAGGAGGGAATAAGGCAATCCTGGCAGATCTCATGGAGTAATGAACTTGAAGCAGAATAGATCCGGAGGAAGAAGGAAGAGCGGGAGCCAGAGGCCCCCAGAGTGAGGGGGAGAGTGTGGGCGGAGAGGCAGAGCACGCCGGGCCCTGAGGCCTTTGTGACGACTTTGGCTCCTAATGAAATGTTGACCCGTTTAGTGAGTTTTGAGGGGAGGGGTGATGTAGTCCAACTTAAGCTTTTGTGTTTGTGTTTTTTTTGTTGGAGGTAATTTATTTATTTTAATGAAGGTGCTGGGGATTGAACCCAGGATCTCTTTTTTTTTTTAACATTTTTTATTGATTTATAATCATTTTTGAACCCAGGATCTCTTGCATGCTAAGCATGCGCCCTACCACTGAACTACACCCACCCCCTCAATGTATGCTTTTGCAGGCTCCCTCTGACTCTGTGTGGATGAGAGATTGTAGGAAAGCAAAGATGGAAACAGGAGGCTATTGGTGTCCAGGAAGGGCTGAAGGTGGCTCTTAGGAGGGCGGGGTGCAGGGAGCAGGTGGTTAATGAAGACAGGGTATCCAGAATTTTCTAACAAGCTGGATTTGCTGTCTGTGTGTGTAAGAGAAAGAAAGAACATTGTTCCAACATCTGGACCTGGACAATGGGAGGGATGTCCTCTCCATCCACAGGGGATGGGACAAGGTGGGGCTGAGCAGGTGGAAAGGGGCTAGTATCAGCTCAGTTCTTCAATGTCATGGTTAAGGGGTGTATTGCATATTGCCACAGAAATGCCTAATAGGTAGAGGAGTCTGTTTTCTTTTTCTTTTTAACATTTAAAAAATATAATTTAAATGTATTAATTGTATTATGTGAATGATTTAGGAATTTTGTTTCATGCCAAGGTATATGTTATATATAGCCAAATGGAAAATATATCAGAAAAGGGGAGAAATGAGGGCTTTCACATAAACTGACTGTCCATAACGTAGGTAAAATTTCAATAAAACCAGTCTTCAGTGCAAAAACCTCATCTTGGTGTTACATAAAATTAAATGAAAAAGGACTATGTTGATGTATCATTATTTCATGTTACATAATAGCCCCAAACAAACACACAGTTTAACTATGAGGCTTGTAGAAATACTATTCACTTTTTTCACATAAATACAGAAAGGCAGAAAGGTTCTAAGGTAGAATAAGCATCTTAGTGGAAATAATACAGATTTGAGCATTTTACATGATATATATATTTACTGATACCAAATTTGGAAAAGTAATTACATAGTAGAACATATGTATGAATGTGAAAGCAAGATTAATGAAAGAAAAAGAATGTGAGTCTCTGGGATAAAGGTCCAGATGGAAAGGGCAAATCAGGGAGTTTTGGAGAAATTGAGAATTTGATGGCATGCCAGTTTCCAAGGCTGGGTTGCTTCCACCAAAGGAATAGCAGAGAGAGAGATGAGAGGCCCAGGAGCCAAACCTGGGGCACACCCACAGTGTATGTTTGGGAAAAAGAGGAGACATTGGCAAAGGACCAGCCAGTAGACCAAAAGCAGAAAGCAGACAGAGTGATGGGCTGGAGTTTGAGTGAAGCAGGAACACGGGGGAGGATTGATGGAAGATCTGGGTCAAATGCTGCCGAGTGGCTACGCATGATGAGGACTGAAAATTGACCGCTATATTTAGCAACGTGTGGTCACTGATGGCCTTGACAGGGCAGTTTCCATAGAGCGAGGGATCAGGGGAAGAGCCAGAGTGTGTGTAAAAGGGGATTGCTCAAGAGAAGATGCAGACAGTGAGTTTAAACAACTCCTTAAAGATTTGCTGCAAAGACACAGGGTGGCAATTGGTGGGGGTGAATTAGGGTCAAGGAGTGCTGTTTGTTTCTTTTAAGAAGATGGACGTTTATATACTGATGGGAGCCAACTAGCAGGAGAAGAAAATAGATGAGGTAGTGAAAGAGAGGATGGTTTTGGGAGTGACAACCCAGAGAAGATGGGAGGGATGGGGCCCTGGGGACTTTTTGAGGAACTGGCTTTCGATGTCACCTGTAATAAGAGGTGGGGCAGCGAGAGTGAGGTCACAGACAACAGTAGGCGAGCGGATGTGCTGGGAGTTGCTTGTGAAATTTCTCTTCTGTTGGCTTGTTTGCTTGTTCAAAGTAGAAAAGTAACATTACCAGCTGAGGGATGAGGAGGAAGAAAGAGTTACTGGAGCCATGAGAAGAAGATAAGAAAGAGCCTTCCAGGGAGAATGGGACAGTGAAAAGAGCAGGGGGAGACGGGTGGGTGTGCGCCCAGAAAGTTACATTTTCTCTTTGAAGTCCCCAAATGTGTGATGTGTGATTACCCTTCCTGCTGTCTACGAAATAAAAATTAAGTATGGTTCAGAGGAAATGCTATTTCATTCTAAGAGGCTACCTGTTTCTCAGGAATGGCCATCCTAAACTGCAAATATTACAAAAAATGTTGAAAAGGTGAACCTGTGTACCTAAAATCCCCTATTTTCTATTAATCTGGTTACTATTCAATTCCCCTATCAATAACTCATAATCAATACTGCCATGATGGAGGTACACTGATGCTTAAAAGGAAATGAGATCTGTATCCTTTTCCTAAATTCCATGGCTTCCTTAATATGCAGTTCCCCTTGGAATTTAGGAATGTCTGGTATGAGAAGTGAGAAACAGTTTGAGAAAATCCCGGCTCAGAATTACACAGCACAACCGCATCTCAGAAGTATATACAGACGTAAAGAATTTTAGAAGCAAAACTCCGTAACTACTCTTAAAGACTTTTGCAAACCTGGGCCTGCCCAGATGTTTCCAAACTGGAAAGGGACTCCAATCACTTGCCTGGTACCGGACCAGAGGCTGGCCAGCCTTTTCTGTAAAAGCGAGAGAGTAAATATTTTTAGTTTTGCAGATCATTTTGTTGTAACCATGCAGGTCTGCAATAAGAAAGCTAAGAGCACTGGGAGACAGGAAACAAATGGGCATGCCCACACCCTCCCTTCCACTCAGGGCAGCTTCTCTGTGGTGGGGAGTTTTGCCACAATGACTTGCTTCTTTGTTTCCATTGGTTTCTTTGTTTCCACCTTACTGCTCAAGCTCAGAAATTCAGGTGGGCCTGGTCCTTCAGCATCCATGCAGAGAGAAGGCTGAGCGGGGGTGGGAACCCCACCTGATGGAGAAGAGAGATTGCTGGGAGGGACACTAGGGTGGCCACCATGACACGAGACAATCACACCTTCTGGGGTGAAAGGGAATGAAGACAAGGGAGGGACAGAGTGGTGGGACCCCTAGGTCGCCTGCCAGGCTTTCTCTCCCTCCACAGCCACCCTGGGTGCCTGGGGGTGTTGAGATTCAGCTACGGTGATTAGGATGAAGGGACTCAATATAAAGGACCATCCAGCTCCTCACTAGGTTCCAAACGCAGCCCCTCTAAGTCCACCCTCTGAGTTTCTGGAACTCAGCTGGAAGAATACATGAGCAGGCCAGACCCAGAGCCCAAGCCAAACACGACGGTGGTCACTTGGGGTTGTAACCCCATGCTCAGTGGTAGGGGACGCCTTGCATATCTGCAGAAATCTCTGTTCCACCTCATTCCTGGGGGAAACCCCACATCTCCTTCTGCTCTGTCTGTTCTTCTCTTGATGCTATTGTCCTGGATGGATGCAGAGTCCTTGAACCTGTCCCTCCAAACGTACATAAGCAGCCTGTTCAATAAAACAAATTATGCACTTTTTCACATTTGCCAGTTTTTTGATTCCAGAAATTTTGCAGGACTCATTCTCACAGTCTCCTGTGCCCCCACCACTTGGTAGCCCTCTGCTCATGGAAACACGATTTCCCACAACTGCACCCTGCCTCCCAGCTGGTCAGAGGGGTGTGTCCCACAAAGACACAGGTGTTTGTGAGGATCCTGCCCACAGCAGAAAGCCTACTCCTGGAGCCACGGACAGGGATCTGGCCTCCTGAGTCGCTCAGCTCTAATTCAAAGCCTAAACTGGGGGCCCCGAACATTGCTGAATGAATTTCTGAGTCACTTGGGCTGGAGGGGTCTGATTTTTCTTTCCAGGAATGGATGTAGCGCAGCCTCCATTTTCAGGGCTGACATTGATGATGGATCTAGTTCCCCCCACTGCACCGCAGGAAAGAGAGGCCCTTCCATCCCACAGCTTGGAAACCCAGCTCAGGTAAGTTCTGAAGCAGTGTATCTCTGCCAGGTCCAGCATCCCTGCAGAGTGGCCTCTGTCCCTGAATGAGCCACATCCCTGGGCCTTTCCTGCCCGACACAACCACACCCCAGGCTATGCCAGAGATCTGGGGCTCTGCGTGTCCAAGGCACACAGTTAGGTCCTGAGCCAGCTGTCCCCTGGGCCTCAAGGGGGAGAGGTCTGCCTCTGCATCAGGGGAAGGTGATCCCACATGGCTGGCAGGACGCTCTCAATATGGACCTCCAGGAACCCAGGGAGCAGTTTCCCTGCAGGTGTTAGAAGCCATCATCAGGAGGGCAGGCCTTTGTGCAGACCATCCCGCAGTGCTGGGCCCACGTGCTGACCACAGAAACCTACATGCCCCCAGGTTACCCCAGGCAACCTCACAAATTCGTCACTTGGTGACCTGGGTACCACGGGCTCATTGGCCATCCCATGAGGGTGGTCCTTGCAGGCATGGTCTCCAGGTGCTCCCGTTAAGAAATCCCCCTGGGTTTCTGTGGTCACAGAGCCCACACCAGAAGATTCTAGTCCTGCAGTGACCCTCACAGCAGTCACCTCCCCTGTGCATGTCCAGGAACAAATGACAGCAATTTATTACCAGGAATCGTGATGAACAAGGGGGTGGGATTCCATACTAAGTTTAGGATCCTGGTAACTGACTCTGCACCCCAAAAAGCAACCATGAGAAATGTGTGTATTGGGATATCTGTGCCCCTAGAAGAGCTGTTCCTCAGGGCTCCTGGGACCCTCCAGCCCCTCTCAAGGTTCTCAGAGCTTGGGTCTAAATTTCTATCTCCCTCCTTTGGTGTACAGCCTCCTGTGTCTCGTGATCACAGGTCACTTTATTGCATGACTTGGCATGTTCTTAGTGCTCATACTCAACCCCTGCACTAGACTCCCACGATGTTCCCACTGACCCTTGGCTCCCTGGGTGGGTCAGGGGGCCCTAAGTCTGCACCCTTCACTCTCCTCCTCTACCCCCAAACCTGAGGCCACCCCTAGGTGGACTGGAAGGTGTTTGTAAATGAGTCTTACACAAGGACATGACTGGACAAAGCAGGGCCCCACCCCCGGAAAGCACACTTGCTCCCTTCTCTGAAGAGGACCCCACAGCCCCACATTGCCTCCAGGGGTCTACTCAGCACACAGTCCCCCAGTTCTGGGCAAGGCGTCTCCCTGGAATCCTTGCTTCCAGGCAGAGTCTCTCTGTCCTTCTTCTGAGTTTAGAGTTGTTCCCATGTTCCTGAGCACCAAGCTGCCCAGCACAGACCCTTCACTGACCTGGAGAGACAAGAAAGATATGTGGCCACAGGTCTCACAGGACACACCTGCTGGGACCCCAGGCCAAAGGGCCGTCCTTCTGCCTTCTCAGGTGTGGATCCCGTGGTAACTTTTTGCAGGGGGCCCAAATGGGGAGTGGGGCCCAAAGCAGTTCATGGGGCTCTCTGGGCAGGGAAGACTTGGGCCAGGCAGCCTTGCCTGGTTTCCCTGCTGGGGCACTCTGAAAACCCCCGCTCCTCTGGCTGTGGCTGGAGGCCCCCCAAACTTCAGGGCGGGGCCATTTCTCTCAGCCTCCACTGCCTCCAAAGCCACGCTGGCGCTGGCGTGGGGAAAGAGCTTTCTTGCCCTCTTGTGGCCAAGTTGCCAGAGGTGGATGCTGCGGGGAACTGGAGAGAGAGTTAGCAGTTGCTCAGATGTGAGTGGTTAGGCAATTTGACACCCTGTCAACTAGCCTTAAACATTGGAAAGAGGGCTTTCCCGGGAAAGCTGGAAGTTACTTTAAGTAATTTGTTTAAAGATTTCTTTTTTTTCCCCTTAAAGACTCATAAAACCTCTCCCAGGTCATTCCTGGTATGGACCATTATCCAGTAATCAATCGGGAAATGCAGGAGGACAGGGGTGGGGGTAGGGGAGGGGGGAGGGGAGATCAGAGCCCACAGAGAGGAGATGCCCCTCCCAGGAGCCATAAACTGGGCAGTGGCTGCTGGCATCCAGCTCTCCTATTCTCAGGCCTATTTCATCTGTGGGGTGTTTCCAAAAGAAACAATGGTGGAAGGGCCATGGAGGACACCTAGACCTCCCAGAATAGACAGGGGGAGCAGAGTCACCATGCTGGCCCAGGGCTTGGAG
Organism: Camelus bactrianus; assembly: GCF_048773025.1. Classification (NCBI taxonomy): domain Eukaryota; kingdom Metazoa; phylum Chordata; class Mammalia; order Artiodactyla; family Camelidae; genus Camelus; species Camelus bactrianus. Next base: position 45,944,238 of record NC_133558.1, on the reverse strand, counting down.
ACAGACCTGCAGTGGAGACCACAGGTCTTCTGAGAAGCCAGTTTTGAAATAAAGGCAGTATGCGCTGGAATACCCAGTTCGAGCCAGTGCTTCATCATAGACATGTAATTTACATATTCCTTCTCACCACGAAACTCTGTGTTCCCAACACGCTACATGAATGACGGCTTCAACACACATTCATTTCTGAGATGTGAACAGGTGTAGAGCCGCTCTTTCATCCAGCATAATGGGCATGGTCACACCTAGGAACACTTACCAAGATTTCTCAGCAAGACCCAATTTCGAAATAAAGGCAGTGTGCTCAGGAAAAGCCGGTTGGAGTGAGGGCTTCCCCATACACATGTAAGTTATATAGTTCCCCTCACCATGAAACGCTGTTCCCAACATGCTACATGCATGAAGGCTTCGACACACATTCAGTTCTAAGATGTTAGCATGTGGAGAGCCGCTCTTTCATTCAGCATAAAAGGAATGGTTACACCCGGGAAGATTTACTCAGATGTCTCAGCTGGTTCCTTCACCCAGATTCAAAATAAAGGCATTTTGTGCTGGGAAAGCCTGTTGGAGCGTGTTCAGAGCTGTTTCGGGCTCTATCCCAGCTGGAGGGTGCAAACCCCAAACTTCAGAAAGAGGGACCAGGACCCCACTGGCCAGGTGGTGTTGCCTTTGCTGGGGAACAGTGATCTTTGGGTTAGATATTTTGCAGCTCTCTCTAAAACCTGTTTTGACTTAAGTATGCATCCTAGTCACCAGTTTCAGGGCAACAGAAAAAGCATATCCTAAATCCCTTTGCACTGAAATCTTCCCAAAAGAGCAAATATTTGCCCATGAAAATACCAGCTGCTCTTCTAAGGCCCCCTAAATACCCAGCAGTGTGGGCGGTGCACTCTTGATCAGGAACAGGATGAGATGGACCAGCGGTCTTCCAGCAGACTTGGCCTGCTGTGGCAGCTGCGCTGTGGGTCCGTGGTGGGAGGGCCATGCAGGGAATCCTGTTTGAGGGGCCTCTGTGCACGTCTGCATTATGCTCTGAGGTTCCATACAAGGCTCCAGGCATCCTAACTGGTCAGATACAGCCCCCACCCTCGGGCTGGAACCACCAGGAGCTCAGTATCTGTAACAGGGACAGTGCCCGGTGTGGGGAGAGGTCATGGGACACTCCGGGGGCAGGGGCAGTGGTGCTGGGGAAGGCAGGGGATGCAGTGAATGGTGGAGGGAGCAGGGTCCCTTGCTTGGGGGTGAGAGTTCTTGGGGAGACCACAGAGCATGGCACACACCATCCCCACCCTATACCCCAAATTCCTAGCCCCGCCAACACAGGGGCTTCTCTGAACCCTCTCACCGTGGCTCCTCTGTAAGACCGCACCTAACCCGGCATCTGGCACCCCTGCCCTACCTCCCCTCCTGGGACAGATACCGTCTCCTTGGAAACTGCCCAGCAGCGCGAATTCAAGCCCGGCAGCGGGCCTGGCGGATCTGCACTTCAGGTGCCCTACCTGGCCAGCCGTGTGTGCCTAGGCTCAGTCCTCTATCTTGCCCAACGGCAGCCTGGGTCCACGTCCGGTGCAAGGGGAGGCCGCGGAGCCCAGGCTGAACCAAACACACGGACAGGTGAGGGTGCCCCCGCCCCGCTGCCCCGCTGCCCCGCTGCCCCGCCCACTGGTGGCAGCACCGCCCCAGCCTCTGGCCAGCGCCATCTGCAGGTGAGGACGTCCGCGCGGCCCCGCCCACCACGGCCCCGCCCAGCTGCCCCATAAGCCTCCCCCCAGACCTCGTCCTGGCCGAGCCCTGGCTCCCATTGGCTCCGCAAGTTCTGCCCTCTCACGTCTAGCCTCGGGAGGACACAGACGCAAGCTCTAGGGGAGGGCCCCGCGGCGTTGCCATGGCTACAGGCGCCGCGCTCCGCGCAGGCCGGTGTGCGCTTCTGGGGAGGGCAGCGGGCTCCGGAAGTGTGCAGCTGCCCGGGACCATGGCGGTGCTTGCTGCTGGGGCTGGCGGCTTGCTCGGCTGGGTGACTAGTTCTGGCCTGGTCAGTCGGCGGCCGACATCCTGTCTGGGGCGGCGTCCCACAGACGGTAAACGTACTGCCGCGCCATTGGCGGGGCCAGTGGACATGGACCGGGGTGGGATCCGGGTTGGTGTGGCAGCCGGGGAGGCGCTGTGGTGCCGGGGAGCGGGTTGGGGCGGGGAGGACAGGGCTGGGGCACAGCCTCGGGCTTTCCTCCCCCTCGGGCGCTGGGGCTGGGACCGCGAGTCCGGGTAGCCCTGCATGGCTGCGGCCTCCCAGAAACCCCGGGAAGGGCAGGCGGATTACCTGTCTTTTATGAAGCAGGGCCTTATCCGGGTTTTGAAGAGCCCTAGAATCAGATGTTGGAATGGGGTGGCTTATCAGCCTTCTTTATCTGCAGGGAAATTTCAGTTCCATCCAGATGTTGGCTCCTTCGGTAAACCTCAGGAATAAGACAAGGGTCAGTGCCGATTAGCAGTTATCTAGGGCTTGACTCAAAATAGACTGTGCGGGGTGTAGCGATGGTAGATGGGCCTTCCCTCTCAAAGTTGGCAGTCTTCTGGGATTAGAGGCCCCAGTTGTGGATTACATCCTCATCTGCAGTAATGGAGGTTGTGGGAAATATTAACACAGAGAAGGGGGGAGTGTGGCTGCGGTAACTCATTAAAGAAGCCAGGACCCTTGCCTGGCTCTTGTGTAGGAGAGTCTCGCCTAGGGTAGGGCAGCAGTTATCAAAGTGTGTCTGAGGCCCCTGAGATGCAAGACAATTTTCGTAGAAACGCCGGTATGTCACCTGCCTTTTGCACACTCTTGCACTCCCGAGTTTCCTGTGGGGATTTCCAGGGAAAACATGGTCTGTGATATCACAAAACAGGGAATGTAGAGGCAGATAGAATTCAGCTCTCACCAGTCCAAAAGAGATTTGCAGAAATTAAAATCACTGCTATTCTTCTCATTAATGATTTTTGTTTAGAAAAATATACTTATTTTCTGCTTAAGAGTATTAATGGTAACATGTAGTAGGTTGTTATTATTTTTAAGTGAACTCATAAGCATTTTTTAAAGTTCTTATTTAAGTTCTAACACAGGAACTATTGATAGATTTAACCCACATAAACAGCAGCCTTTTGGAGTCCTCAGTAATTAAGAGTGTACAGGGGTCTGTAGGCCAAGAAGCTTGAGAGCCCCTGGAGAACGGGTGCTCAGGTACTAGTCAGGTGCTTAGCGTTGTTAGACAGATGCCAAGATGTCTTCTGCGTGTGCTCCCGGACTCGAAGTAATTGGCCACATGGAGACGGGTGGGCAGTGCCTCCACTATACAAACCAGAAGCTGGTGAACGTGTCTTGAGTCTAGGCCATGTGCTGTGCAGGGATTCCAATTGTATCTTTTCTATCTAAGCTGGGATTCCTGTGCAGAGGCCTGGCCCTGAAGACCCGCTCTCCTTTGCTCCCTGCCAGGTACCTTCTGTGTGACGTCAACCCTCCAGAGGGCTTCAGCCTCTGTAGGAGCATCTGTATCCACATCGCCTTCCTCCTGAAGACCCTACTGAAAATGGAGGAGTCGGTGCTGGTGATACCCCCTTGGGGCCGCCTCTACCATTGGCAGAGCCTGACATCCACCAGGTCCGGATTCCCTGGTCTGACATTTTTGATCTCTCAAGTCTCAACAGAATTATCCCTGACACTGAGTACGAACAGTTCATTGCAGGTGAGATGGTGATCGTTTAACTGGGGCCAGACGGTTGTTGTTCTGGTTACGATGTGAACATCAGGCCGTCTTGCTTCGGGCTTGTCAGTCTGCTAAGGGGTCCTGCTCATGTTTCCTGCACTGCAGGTGAATTTGGTCTTTCCATAGTTTTTCTCAGGAAATAGATCTGAAGTGTATGAGCTCTGTGTTCCCTCCTCTCTGAAAATCCTGGCCTCCTGGTGAGATGGAGCGGTGACAAGAAGGCCACTGCCACACAGGCCTTGTCCCAGGAGGACTCGCTCCCTGGGCAGTAAGGGCCATTCTTACCTGAAGGAAAACAAGATGTGTGTGTAGCATGGGCCACGTGCTGGAGAAGGTATGTAACCTCTCATTCAGTATAATTTGGTCCTGCTCAAGCTTCCCATTTTACTTTCTGTAAGAGGTAAGAGTTGAAGATTTTCTTTGAATAAAGGTATTTAGAGCTTATCATTTTTTTAATTGAAATGTGGTTGATTTACAATGTTTTGTTAGTTTCAGATATACAGCTGTTTTGTTAGTTTCAGGTATACAGCATAGTGATTCAGTTGTACATATACATAGTCTATTCTTTTTCAGGTTCTTTTCCATTATAGGTTGCAAGATACTGAATATTTTCCCCTGTGTTCTGCAGTGAATCTTTGTTGTTTATCTATTTTACATATAGTAGTTTGTAATTGTTAATCCCAAACTCCTAAGTTAGTTTTCTAAGTCTGTGAGTGTGTTTTTGTTTTGTAAATAAGTTCATTTGTATCATTTTTAAAAATTCCACATACAAGTGATATCATATGATACTCGTGTTTCTCTGTCTGAGTTATTTCACTTTAGTGTGATAAACTCCAGTTCCATCCATGTTGATGTAAATGGCATTATTTCCTTCTTTGTTATGACTAATATTCTTCTATATCTAAATACTACATCTTTATCCAGTCATCTGTCAGTGGGTGTTTAGTTTGCTTCTATGTCTTGGCCATTGTAAACAATGCTGCTGTGAACACTGGGGTGCAGGTATCTTTTGGAATTAAGGTTCCCTCTGGATATATGCCCAGGAATGGGATTGCTGGATCAAATGATAAGTCTTTTTTTAGTCTTTTGAGGACTCTCCATACTGTTTTCCACAGTGGCTGCACCAAACTACTTTCCCACCAACAATGTAGGAGGGTTCCCTTTTCTCCACAGCCTCTCCAGCATTTGTGGTTTGTGGATGTTTGAATGGTGGCCATTCTGACTAGTGTGAGATGATAACTTATTGTAGTTTTGATTTGCATTTCTCTGATAATTAGCAATATTGAACCATTTTTTCATATTCCTATTGGCCATTTGTATATCTTCATTGGAGAATTGCTTGTTTAGTTGTTCTGCCCATTTTTGGATTGGGTTGTTTATTTTTTTTTCTTATTAAGTTGTATGAACTATTTATATAGTCTAGAACTTAAGCCATGTTCAGTCTCATCTTTTGCAAAAATTTTCTCCCATTCCATAGGTTGTCTTTTTGTTTTGCTTAAGGTTTCTGTTGCTGTGAAAAAGCTGATAAGTGTAATTAGGTCCCATTTGTTTATTTTGTATTTTATTTCTGTTGCTTGGGTGGATTGCCCTAGGAAAACTTTGCTGAGATATATATCAAATAATATTTTGCCTATGTTTTCTTCTGAGAGGTTTATAGCATCTTGTCTAATGTTTAAGTCTTTAAGCCATTATGAGTTTGTTTCTTTTTTTTTTTTTTTTGCGACTCTATTGTATGCTTTCAATTTGTGGTTACCTTTTTTTTCAAGTATATCAACCCATTACTATATCTATTTCCTTTAGACCGATAATCATGTAGGCTCCAACACATCCTAAGAATAATGAGAAAAAAAAAAGAAAGAAAGAGAAAAAAATCTATCTTTTTATGCTACCGTCTCCCATTACCACCTTTTTGTATTTTGATGTACTTTTTCTTTTTTACATCTTCATGTTTATTGTCTTGTAACTCATTATTGCATTTCCAACTATGGTTTCCCGTTTGTATAGCATCCTGCTTCCTTTCTGTTTAGAGTAGAAACTTTTAATGTCTCTGTTTGGTTCAATAATGCTGAATTTTCTTCCCACACCCCTCCCCCCCTGCGTCTCTGAATCCTCAGTCCAGGGAAGCCAAACCATCCTTGTCTTCATCGATTCTGGGAAAGCAATCTTCAGAGTGGGAAAGAAAATATTGAAAAATAATATTCTGTGTGTTGCTTTCTACCCTTGCCCAGAGAGTGAGAATCACCTCTGAAGGCGGAGGAAGAAAGTTGGAGGTACGGGGCACAAAGTCTTTTGTCCTTTTGCTACTGAAAAAATGATTGCTTTTGTAATTAGTGATGATGCCCTTTAAATTGGTGAGATCGAGATTCTACAGCTTCAGCGCCTGTGAATAACCAGCCGGGAGAAAGCTCTCCAGGGACCCCGCAGTGGGAAAGGCAGCCCCTCTGAACACCTGTTGTTCTGTATACTTCCTGACTCCACATGGGTTCGCTACGCACCGTGCAGGACGATGCAGTTACCCGAGGTGGAGGACGGGGAGACCCCTGCTGGGTGGAGAGCCACAGGAGCCCACATTTGAAGGACAAAGTGAAGAGTAGTGGGGCGGGCATAGGAGGAGAAGATGTTTGAGACCCAGGATGGTGTCCTGGAGTCCAGCAGGTGAGGCTGGCTGGGCAGATGGGGCCCTGGGGCATGGGCAGTCCTTGAGGGATCTGAAGCAAATATATGAACCAAGAGACTGGATTCGTGTGGGGTACAGCGCCCCCTGGAGGCCGCGGGGCAGTGCAGCAAGCCCAGGAGGAGCGGGCAGTTCCCCAGAGTTTGGTTGACAGGTCACAACCAACTCACTGGGGACCGAGAGGCACTGAGTCATTTTTAACTTTTTGTCCCTCTTCCTGGAAAAAATCTGCTTCATGTTAAATAGCCTGTGTCGTTAGTGAGAATTAAAGACATGAAGCAAGATTGCCTCAAAAGTCATCCATTGTGTAGTTGTTAATAAGGGTCAAATGAAAACTTGAATAGATGAAATGAAGCATTCATCAGAGGATTTGAAACTCCTTTAAAATAAAAATTCTTGCTGCCTTTGTTCTTCATTTCAGGGTTCACTTGGTGATAATAATAGTAACCAAAGCAACAGCAAACCCTTACAGAACTCTGTCCTGCTGTTCCAGGAACTCTGTGTTCACGACAACCCAATGAGGTGGCACTTTACAGGAAGGACAGTCATTAATCACACAGCTAGTAAATGGCAGAGCTGGGACTTGAACACAAGCTGTCTGGCCCCAGAGCCCCCTCTCAGTCCCTTCACTGCAGCTCATCACTTGGCATGCCTGACACAGGCCAGCATTAAGGAGCAGCGTGACCTTGGCCAAGGCTGCTTCACCGCTTGGTCTCTGTTTCCTCATCTGTAGAATGGGGGTTTGGGCAGTGAATTCTGTGAGCTCAGTGGTCACTTCCTCCAGCTCTGCTATTCTACTGCTTTAAGTTAATTTAGTAAGTATCTGAGACTCTGAATGGGCCACCCTGGCGCTTTGCTAGGACCTGGGTTACGGAGAAAAGTAAGATCAGCCTGCTTCTCCAAGGAGCCTGTCTCCCTCCACGGGAAGCAGCTGTGAGGCCCAGGCTTCCTCGCTGACGGCCGGGGGCTGGGCAGGAAAGTCTGATAGAAAATGGAGGCAGAGCCCCTCCGAGAACAGTGTTGGCCACACAGCTCTCAGGAACGGGAGCGTCTGTCCAGGCTGCTGAGAGGGGTGTCCTCGTGAGGCCAGCAGCCCCCACCCCCAAATTAAGCCCTCAGGACAAAGATCCAGCCATCCCTGCAGTGTCACCATAGAGCCAGTCCATCCTCATCACTGTGCCCCTGTGCTCCTTTGTCCTGGGGCCTCTCTTCCCCCTACACCCAGAAGACTCTTCTCCCTCTCTTCTCTGAGTGTCCCCTCACTTCGCCCATGGTCCCTGCTTCCTGGGCCACCATCTCTGGAGTTGACACTTTGCCCCCTCACACCCCCCGTTTGATCAGGAGTCTGGGTTGGCCTCCTTGTGCTCACTTTCCACTTTCAGATGATTGCTCCTCCTCTCTTGGGAGCACCTAGAAAACCCAGATTCATTCCTAGCAGTGCCTGCCACCCTGGCCTCCCTGCTCATCTGCCTCAGTCAGGAGCACCTGGACCACCAGCTCTGTATTGCCTCGCCTCCTACCATCAAGAAGTCAAAGTTGATTCTCCCTCCACCACCCAGTATGTTCATTTTAGGGTCTTCTTCACTGTCAGCCTGAGCCAGCAACCCCTCATTCACCCTACCCACAGGCTCATACCCAGGCTTGTCTCCACCCTAGGTCCAGCCTCTCTATTTTAAGTGCCCACCACTAGCTATCCAGCTGCTTCTCCACCAGCCCCCTTGGCCCTCCTTCACCTTCACTGAGGCATCATGCACTGACTCCTCTGCTTTCCTGCCTGTCCACATTCCTCTTACTTCCACTACCCCAACTTCCAGCTCTGCATCCATAGTCAGCACTCTCTTTATGACAAACAAAACCCCCTTGAGCCTTGACCTTTTCAGTTCCTCACCAGGCCAACTCCCATCTCGGTTCACCCAGCTCTATTTGTTCTGAGCCTGCAGGCAGCAGGCTCTCCCAGCACAGGTTTCCAAGACTACAAATCAATGCCCACCATGTGGCCACTGCCAGGCAATCCTCCAGGATTTCTCTAGTGAGCACATTTCCCCACTTACCACTCAGTGGTGTCAACATTCTCTGCTCTCTGCACACCTCTAAGCTTCCCTCTGTCTCTTCCCTGACTCCCAGCAGATGGCCTTGCCTCCTGCTTCAGAGAGAATGACATGTCACTGGAAAGGAACTCGCTCACCTGCAGCAAATCTGCTCACCTCACCTTTTATCTGTCCCTCTCCCACCTGGACTCTAGCTGTAGTTTTTCTTAATTCAGTGAGTTTAGTTGACATATATATACACAGTTAAAAGCATAGCACACTATCGCCTACCTTCTAGGGCTTATTGTTTCAATTTAACATAGAGTGTGTGATTCATCCACTTCGCTGCATGTACCTGCAGTTCATTTGTTTTAACTGATCTTAAATGTTGTGTGTGTGAAAGTAACATAAGGCAAGGGTAAGCCAGGATTCAGGATGCTGGTTACTTCCTGTGAGAAGAGGCCAAGTGCAGGATAGGACACAGTATGTCACTGTCAATAGTCCTGTTCTGATGCTGGGTGATAGGTTCACAACTGTTTCTTATAATATTAATTTTAATACATAAATACTTCTGAAAGGCACCTAAGGTGAGAATGTGTCATGAACCAAGACATACAATGGGTAATATTACATTATTATTGTTATGTAATCTTGTTATAAAATATATTAATCATAATCCTACATTGTTATGTATTATATATTATATAGATGCATGAATTATATATTATGTATATAAATACCTACATATGTATTATATACTATCTGATAATAAATAAACAGAACAAAATATGGTAGTATATCTACTATTATGTATTATTTTATAAATAATAACATACTATATCCTGTTATATGACATGGCACCTAATCTTTAATCAAATAAAAATATGCCACTATATGTAATGTAATTAATAAAATTAAATGAAAAAGCCCGCACCTTTCATCTCCTTATCCTGAACCTTCCTCCTCCTCCCATCCCATGCTGCCTTCTGCCCCGTGGCCCCTCTAGTCACCAGCGGCCTCTGGGGCACTGATCTGCGGGCACGGTCTCAGGCCCCAGCTCACCTGCCGGTCCGCCGCCTCTGCCACCGCTGGTGGGGGCGGGGCGGGGGTCAGAGTGCACCCCTTGTCCTGGAAGAGAACACAGCACAGACTGTGACCAGCAGCAGGTGTGGCCGGGACCTGCAGGACTTGGGGGAGAGCCAGACACTCTGCATCCAGACCTGGGGCACTTGGAGTGTGAAGAAGCCCCATCCTCACTGCCCCTGAAGTGAGGAAAACACCCTCAGGTGAGTTAAAGTGCTTATGACCTAGGTCTTTTGGCTGGAAAAGACAAACGGGCCCTTAAGGGGAGGGTAGTTGATGTTCCAGGCCCCACCAAAGCCCTAAGTGCTGGCGGGGAACCAGGCTGGACGCTCCACTGGACCCGAGGCCCCCACGGGGGTGGGGCCTTCGGGAACAAGCAGAAAGCCCTCAGTCTCTGGGGGGAACGGGGCAGTGTGGGAGCATCCCTGCAGCGAGTCAAGTGAAGTCAGGGCCTGTGGGATCCATTTGTATGGCCACATCGAGCCTCAGCAGAAGCCACAGCAGGAGTGGATTCCTGTCTCTCCAGGTGCCATCTTTTCTGAGTTCCAGGCTTCAGACCCTATCCCCTGGGGTGCTAGGACAGTTATACACAGAGGCGGCTCGGGGAGGCCTCAAGAGGGTGGTAATGGCCTTCCTGCCAACAAGATTACACAAAGATCAATCAATCGATGGGAAGTAAATAAGAACCATGGTCACATCTGGACCCCAAGCTTAGACGTGGTATATGGGTGACATTTTTCGACAATCCAGCGAGGTTCTGGTCAGAGCTAGAGGCCAGGGCAGCAAGGTGGGAGAGGCACTAAGGAGCATTGTGTTGCAGAGGCTAGACTGGGGGTCTGCAGGCTCCTCCCAGGAGGAGCCTCAGAGTTTTGGAGGTGGCTAACGTGCCTGCTTCGTGTCACCAGCAAGTGATGCCACCTGCGGAAAATCAGCTATAATCCTGAGCCGGGTCAGCCCTGGGTGATGTGATAAAGGCTCCTACAAGAGGGAGCACCAGGCGGATAGTGAACCAACCAACAGGCTGATGCGTTTCTGGCCTGTGTTTATCGTGCTTTTGTAGCCAAGAATGAGGAGAGAATTGAATGGCTCACCATGAAGATTTTAACAACTTAAGAGGGTTCCGTGTCTCACTGCATTTCAGTGTCACCCGGAGGAATTCAGGAGGTGTTTAGACCCAGTGGAGACTAACGGCCTCTTGGTTCCTCATCAACCTGGCAAACCCACCATTCCTCTATGGCCAGACCTTGGCAAGTGCCTTCCCTTGTAACAAAACCCTTTCCACCCACGCCTGTGGTATCCTTTTCCTTTTTTTAATTAATGGGAATGAAGATACCTTACAGCATCCTCAGACCTTTCTTTGGGGCTTCTGCCCTTAGACCCAGGTAAGGGGGCCCTCTGCCCTGGTTCCTGCATTACAGAGGGTCCCTCTGGCCCTGACATTTCCTCTGGCCACGCCCTCCATTGTGTTGAGTCAGCAGTGCCAAGGGGACACGGTCATTGGCTCTGCCCCTTGCTCTAGAAACCCAGGACCCCAAATGCCCTGTCTCAGCAGCCCCTGACACATTTCTAGTGCCTGCATCAGTTCTCCCCAGAGTTCAGATTCCTAGGACTCACAGAGAGGCCAAAGCATAGCTGTTTGCATGGAGGGTATGAGCAGAGCCCGAACATGAGTTCTGAGTGTCCCCCTGTGCACATCCAAGGCCCCTTGTGGCAAGGGATGGACCCAGCAATGGGAAGAAAACGGTCAGGCTAGTGATCAGAGACTGGGAATCAGCTCTCCCCACACGCTCACTTTCTTTGCCGGACTCCCCTGTGTCTGGGAATTCTAAATTTGAACTTGGCCTTCCCCCTTATAATGAATGTATATTTGTATAGGCAGGAGTTTAGACCCTATTGCACTTAACATGTTTACATGTATAGGATGTGAGCTCCCAGGTATGCTCTGGCCCTGCACTTCCAAAGGTCCAGAGCAGTTATGTTGGCTCTACTGAGACTGTAATTGGTAAAGACCATCTCCAGAGAGGAGGGGTTCCTGCTTCACGCTCCAAAGTCAGGATCTTCTGAGTGGATAAAACAATGGACACTGTGACCCTCAATTGTAAATTGATTTAGAATAACGCCAAAGTGTATAAGACGTATGTGTACTCATGCACGCACCTGGGGACGTGTGTGATACATGACTGTGTGTGTGTGTGTGTGTGTGTGTGTGCGTGCGCACGCCTGGGGATGTATGTGGTTCTGTATGTTATGTATGTGTGTGCGCCTGAGGACGTGTGTGGTTGTGTGTATGTTATGAGTGTGTGTGTTACATGACTCCATGTGTTTTTGCCCGTGGGGATGTATGTGGAGCAGAGCCAGTGTGTCTGCACATGTGTTTGTGTGTACATGCATGTATTAGTTTTAATAGTAGAAGCTGTCCTTTAGAATTATGAAGTAGTAAAAATTGTATGATGTCCTTTGCTGTATAATTCAAAATTAAAATAATCTTCAATCACCAGAAATTTAGTCCCCCTCAGATTCTGATTTTTTTTCCATATTGATTATGTCTTCATCTTACTGATGAGGAAACTGTAGCTTAGAGATGTTAACTGACTCAACCAAGGACATGGAGCTAGCGAGCCCAGGACCAGGACGCAGTCCAAGCCGTGCTGCTCCAGAGGCCTGCAGCCCTGCTCACGATCACGCGTGGCCTCTTGGTGGGGGAACAGATTCTGATGGGCTGTGGCCAGCGTTCAGGCTGCCAAAGCCGGGGATTCGGGAAGCCGGGCGGAGAGTACCAGACAGCAGACAAGAGTGAAGGGCTGCTCAGAAGTCAGATAGGTTCCTAGGTCTTGGATGAAGAAGGAGGCTCACTGATAATCCTTGATCCCTTTGCTGGTGGCTAAAAGGGACCAAGGCCCATGAGAGCACTTCTGGGAGCTGCCTGCCAAAACCTGGAAAAGGACTGCTCAGGACTGGCTCTGCAGTAGGAGCAGAGGAAGGAAATGTCGCTTCCTGGTGGACATCCTTGGTGATGGCAGTAGGAGGCCTAGCAGCCTTGGCATAGAGGTGGCAGGACAGGGTCCTAGTGGATGATCATTTTCACGTGTCTTAAAAATCATTGTTTCATATATTTTATCCATTTTGTGGTTTATTGTAGGTTGGTAAATATTGTCAGTGTTACTCCATATTACCTGGATTAATTAAATTTTTTATTGTTAATTTTCTCTTCAGTGATTTGGAAGCTATATTACCTCTCAATGAAAATTCTCTCTAAATTTTTAAAAATCATCTCTAAGTTCTTAACTTTATATGCAATTGGACCAGTATTCCTATAAGAGTCTCAAAAATGAAATAATCTATTAGATCCTGTTCCTCAATAATGAAAAATTTAGCATATTTTACCTCTCTGCTGTTCCAAACTGTGTGTGTGTGTGTGTGTGTGTGTGTGTGTTTGTGTGCTCCAGTTACTTTTTAGACAGTTGCTTTAAGTTTGTTACATTAACAAAGAATATATAGGTATAAACATCTTGGATTTCATTGCTCACTACCACTATTTAATCCCATGTGTTTCCCACTTTTGAGTTATTTACTTATCAGGAT